>NC_086175.1:9872477-10180929 GCF_023053635.1 Elgaria multicarinata webbii | reverse complement strand
TTTACTTTTTTTATCTAGAAAGTCACGTAACGAATTGTTTGCAGATATTCCACATGATTTCCATTCCTTGCAAGGATAATGGGAAGGGCAATAATTAATTTGAAGCACAGAAAGGAAATTATGAGAAATGATAGGAACAGAAAAACACCAGTATTTTTTCCTGTTTCTTTTTTCCTCTCTTGTCAAGAAGAGGTTATTCAGTGTCATATTTTAATTACAAACATGTGGGCTGATTAGAAATTTAGCACTTTTAAAAAAGAAAGAAACATTGAGAAAGTAATTACTTGTTCAAAATGCTTACTGTAAATAAGTCAGAATATTAATCCAATTAAAATTATGTGGCTCTGAAGCTAACTTTGTAAATAAGTGAGAGCCTAGCAAGATGCTCGATGGGGAATCAATTCTCCTCTTTATTTTCTTCTACCTCCCAGAAGACTTAAGCAGCAGAAGGAAGGAAGAGAAGCACTGGATGACATAAAATTCAATATAACTGAAATGCATACAAACACATACACTCAAACAAATAATTACACATTCAACAATCCTCCCCCAACTCCCTGCCACAGCATCTGAATGTGTGTGTGTGTGTGTGTGTGTGTGTGTGTGTGTGTGTGTGTGTTCCTTTGCTTCACTGGCAAAGGAGAACACCATCCAGAGAATGTATTGTACCCCTTCCAGAAAACTTGTGTTATTGGGTGTTTTAAAAGTGCAATCAATCAATCAATCAATATTATTTCTTCCTTCCTTCCTTCCTTCCTTCCTTCCTTCCTTCCTTCCTTCCTTCCTTTCTTTCTTTCTTTCTTTCCTTCCTTCCTTCCTTCCTTCCTTCCTTCCTTCCTTCCTTCCTTTCTTTCTTTCCTGAAAAGCCTGTCTAGGAAAACCCTGGCTGGGAGATGTGCTTAACCCTCTGCACCACATCAATTCTCCATGCCAAATAGATTTTGGATATTACTTTTTACTCCACAGGGCAGCTGAAACCCAACAGAGGGTTTGAAACTCAATGGGTGTGGAGAACTGCTTGGATGGCTATTAGGAGACTTAGGCCATAGCTAGACCTAAGGTTTATCCCTGGATCGTCCAGGGGTCAAACCTGTTCATCTAGGTGACACACAGGGGATCCAGTGCTCAGGCAGGGGCGAACCCTGGATGATCCCAGGATAAACTTTAGGTCTAGCTGTGGCCACAATAGTTGGGAAAGCGATATGCACATGCACAGCTTCTTGTACTTCAATTCCTTTCCATGTGAAGTGGCTTTTCTAGGGAGCAAGAAGTAACTGCGGGACCATGGGGCATGTCTAAACCAGCCCTATATCCCAGGATCATCCCAGGATCCCTCCTTTTGCCTGGGATAACCTTTAGGTGTAGAAAGGGTCCAGGTCTTAATAATAATAATAATAATAATAATAATAATAATAATAATGATATATTTATTTATTTCTTACCCGCCTCTCCCTTTGGATAGAGGCGGGGACAACATTAGTAAAGGAATCAACACATTTTTTAAAAAAATTGATTTTACATTGATCTGGGTAGGCGTGTCAGAAAAGGCTAGTCTTCAAAGCTGCCTTAAAATCACAGAGAGAGTTAATATTACGAATCTCTTCCGGCAGGCCGTTCCACAATCTGGGGGCGACAGAAGAAAAGGTCCTCTGGGAAACTGATGTCAGCCTAGTCTTGGCTGACTGAAGTAAGTTCTCCTCAGAGGACCTGAGTGTACGGGGTGGACTGTATGGGAGAAGGCGATCCCACAGGTAACCTGGACCCAAACCATTTAGGGCTTTAAAGGTAATGACCAACACTTTGTACTTTGCCCGGAAAGGTCTTGGCTGCAGCACCTCTTTCATTCCATCGTGGAGAACCTTTGGGGGCTGGATCCCAGCTGTGAGTGGAGGCAAAGTCAAAAGTGATCTGGGCCAAAGTGGTGGGGTCAAAAATGCCCCAAATGCCAGCTTAGTTTGGCTTAAAGCGCCTACCGGCTGTAGCGAAGCCTTAGGAGAGATATTTCAACCTTTTAGAATGGGGCTAAAACATGAACAAAAGCTGGGAAGGGCTGGGGCCAGAGGAAGAGGGTGTGGTGTTCCTGGAAACTCCAGAGGGCTGCAATCAGCCCCCAGGCTTGCTACTCTGGGACATGTATTTGCATATAACCTGTGCTTTCTCCAAAGCAGTCAGAGCAGCACACCTGTGGTCCCAGACAGCTCTCATCCAGGCAGTTCACAGGGTGAGACCTATGACACTTCAGTGATGCAGCTGTGTCTTGAACCTGCAGATAATTTTCCCAAGCTAGGCCTTCAATGGCTTATTAGTAATATGCAGTAATATTTGCATCCATGTTTTCTGACTTGCAGCCATAAACCTACTTTTTTATCTTCCCCTTATTTTAGGCTATGTTTGTTTAGTCATTGCATTGGATTGGGGAAAAGAGATGAAAAAGGACTCCCCATTCACTCTTACATAGTGTTAGTGTCACATGCCATAGCCATCACTCTTAGAACTGGCTATGGGCATGTCTACACCATGCCTATATCACAGGGTAGTCCTTGGATTGTCCCCATGCATCCACATGACATACAGGGGATCCTGGGGGCAACCCAGGATGAGCAAGGATGTACCCCAGGAAGTGCAGAAAATCCAACTTTCTGTGGTTCTGGGACCATCCTGTGGAGCGCAGCCATGTGGCCGCTGCTCCCGGGTCGTCCTGTCCTCCCTGTGGTGTGGGGGAGTGGGAGGGTTTTTTCTTTTAAAAAAACATACCTTTGTTGCTGGAGCCCTCCTGTGCTCACTTTCGATTAAAAAATATGGTGGGAGCGATATCCTCTTCCTCCCGGGACGTCCCCCTCCCCTCCTCTCGTCTAGCCAAGCCCTAGGAGTGATTTCTCTCCTGGCTGTGCAAAACGTTAGTCAACCAATGAAACCAGCACTTGTTCTCTGACTCAGAGAAGAATCCTGGAGCTTGTAAAGGCTTGTAAAGCCTCTCCTTTTGAGGCAGGTTTTTACAAGCTCTTGAACTTCTTTTCTGAGCCTGGCTTGGGAAAACTTGTCTGGCATCAGTACTCGGTGCACCATGGCTGCAGGGCTGCAGTTACCTTGGTAGGTCACAGCTTTTGTAGGCCTGCCATAAGGGGATATCATATATTTTGGGGAAACAGACATCCTTTGTTTATCCCATTTATCAAAGAATTCATCTTCATTGCAAGGTCATTGTTATTTGCTTGCCTGTTTGTTTGGTTTTGTTTTTGTCTTAAATGGTTTGGCTTTGTAAAATTTAATTCAGCTGGCTTTGTGCTGGAGTTCAAAAGGTTTTTAAATGCTATTTTTATTGCTTTGCATTTGTCAATATTACATTTCACATAGGTCCCTGTGTGACAGCCCATTTACAAATCAAATCCACATCCTTTTAATGTGCTTCTAGCTGTGCAGCCTTCATTCAGCATCCTTTGTTCTTGTCATCAGGAAATGTAACCAGACTATAGTTTCTCCTCATGTTTTATAAGTAATAATGAAGGAGAAAATCCCATACAGCAAAACGTCTAAGTAGTTGTCCTGATGGGTCTCTAATAATATTTCTTTAAGTAAGACATGGCTTCTATTGCAAGACCTTCCAATGGTGTTTACTATTTTCAGCCTGTTCCATTGCCAACCCCATGCCATGGCCTTAATCTGTTTGCTTCTTGTAAATTCAGCTTTCCATGCAGAATGTTGCCAAGGGCTTTCCGAACAACCCAGAGATATTCTGTCATGTCCACTGCCTTTTGCAAACTTGTCAGTACCCCTTTAAGCGAGATGTTCTTCTCTGCCGTACCCTCCTAAAACACTACAGATGGGTTTTGGGGTGGGGTGAGGAACAATCAAAATGGCATTGGTCCTGTTCAGAAGATACCTTAAACCATGGTGGTTAAGGCTTTTTTGCTTTAAAGTGTCTTTTAAACAGGGCCATTATTGCTCATCAGTAACAGTCCTTTCAGTGGGCTTGTTCAGACCAACCCATGAAACCATGGTTAGGCCGCTAAAACTTTTGCAGCAAATGGTTAGTGACCATGTTTAAACTGTGGTTATATAGCCACTATGGTTAGGAATGGTTCACAAGACATACTAAGTCATAATGTTTAGCTCAAAATGCTTAAACACTGTGGTTTAGTGTGTCATCTGAACGGGGTCATTCGTAGCTGACAGGGAATAATGAATTAGTCAATTTTGGACCTTCTCAATTTCTCATTTTTCCATTCCATCTCATTTCCTCATCACTTAGCAATGGTTTTTTAATCAATAAGTTTGCACAAAACCTCACACACACTTGTGTGTGCTTTTCTCCTAATTCTTCCATTTTGATATAATTTCTCTGAACTCACATCAATTTTTCTATAGGATTTTGCTTAATACATGCATTTTGCAAGCAATTTCTCAGGGTACAATGCATTCGCGTTCATTATTTTTCACCAGAATGAGCATGTTGGTGTGCACTCTCTCCTAATGCATGCATGTTTATTTTAACCTTTTTTTTTTAATGGAGAACTGCAGTGTAAATTTCAGAGAGGTGCAAAGGCCAAAGCACTTTGGTTCTCACATTGGTCCAACAAGTGCAAATTAGGAAGGTTCTCATTAATATGCAAACTAAACACTTTTCTCCACCATCCTTAACTGGTGGCTGCAACTGCTCTCCCATGTACCCTTTACTTAATCATTTATATTTTTAAAGGGTATAACGAACTAAGCTTAATCAGATAGGTGGAATCAGCAGCCAAGGTCAAAGATAGCAATATAATGCCCCCCCCAGATGTCTTGAAGTCAAAGGTATATAAATAAACACATCATAGAAAAGTGTCTAATTGGCTACAGATATAGTAAGCAATCATTGTTACATGAGCGCTCTTCTGTCAGAAGATGGGAGATAAACTGTCAGTAGCTGTTAATCCATTTGGGTTTAAAAAGCTTAGCTTTGAGGTGAAGAGGGAATGGTCTTTTCCTTGTTATGCCCCAACAAAGAAAGATCAAGTGGAAGGAACGGGGCACTTCTAATGGAAGCTAGTCATGAATGTGCTTGGTGATTTCTAAGCAGTCACTGCATTGTTTATGCCAGCCAAAATTGCCTCACTCCCATTTTCTGCACAAATTACACATTTTCCACGCTTCGTTGGCCACTCTTAACACAGGCCATAAATGGAACTTTTCCATTAGGTGGCAGAATGACTCCTGCCGTTACCCAGGCTCAAGCTTTATTATTCATATTAAAGCTCAGCAAAACATTTTGGCTCTCTTGAGATTCTCAGGAGGGATTAAAGAGAGGTAAAATGCCATTGACTGCCTTCCACCTCCACACTTACCACTCCAGATTAATTGGCTGCAAATGGCACTGGCCCATTTAAGGACGTTCAAACACTGTCGAGAGTATCACCTCCATGGGCATGGAGAGATGCCAAGCCTGGCTGGCCTCATGTGATGCCATGGGATGGGGATGCTGCCTGTACCCTGAAGAGGCTAGGAGGGAAACTGCCTGCTGTCTGCTGATTTATAGGTATGTATATGAACTTAAAATGGTGAATGGCAATAAACCTATACAGGGCAGCTTTTCAATTGACCTGGCATATTGGACAGTAACTGGCTATAAATAGAGACCTGAGCCACAGCTAGACCTAAGGTTTATCCTGGGATCATCCAGGGTTCGCCCCTGCCTGAGCACTGGATCCCCTGTCTGGGCCTTGCTAGACCAGGCCTTAGCGCACCTTCCAACCCGGTTTCCCTGCTGTGCATCCAGATGATGCACAGGGGAATCCGGCGGCAGGCCGCAGTGAGGCCTGGTCTAGCGCGCCATGAGCTAAGTCACTTATGGCGCGCTTTTTCCCCAGCTCCGGCCTCAGGCCGGGGCTGGGGGAAGTGTGGAGACTTCCGCGGCTTTTCGCGGCTCCTCGCTTACTCGCGAGGAGCCGCGAAAAGCCGCGGACCTGGCACAGCGCTCATAGGAGCGCTGTGCCCATCGGCGGGGGCAGGAAAGAGAGGGGAGGGTGAAGGATGGGAGGGTGGGTGGCACGGGGGGAGGGAGGGTGCGATTGCACCACTCGCTGCCCGAGCAAGCAGCCGAGCGGCGCTTGCCTGGGCAATGCCGCCCCATCCCGGGCATTGCCCGGGCAAGCACCGCTCAGCTGCTTGCTCGGGCGGCGGCGGTGCGATCGCACCCGCCCTCCCCCCGTGCCACCCACCCTCCCATCCTTCGCCCCCCCCCCCCCATTTTTTAAAAAAACAAAAAAAACCCACTTACTGTCTCCGGAGTCTTCGGGCCACCCGCAGCCCCTTTAAACAAACAAACAAACAAAATGGCGGACGCCGCAGGGCTTGCGTCCTCCCTGCGGCTCCGCCATCTGAAAGCGTGGGGGAGGCGTGCTAACGTTAGCGCACCTCGGCCCCGCCTCCCTGCCGGCGTGTCTAGGAAAGCCCTAAGTCACCTAGATGAACAGGTTTGACCCCTGGACGATCCAGGGATAAACCTTAGGTCTAGCTATGGCCTATATTCTGAAACGTGCCAGGACTGAAAGGTCTGCAACACTGTTTCTGGTTTACTTCTGCCTGTGTTAGAGGCAAGCCTACCACGAGGCAAAGGGCGACAACCCGATAAGCAGTGGATTTGTGTACCACTAAGGACAACAGAGAGGGAGGAAGCTGGATCTTTCCCAGGGGCATCTTCCACCAGGAAACTTGACCAAAGCAGCTCCGTTTGATGCAGTTCTTGATCATTTCAGTGAGGAATGCTCAGGATTGGGAATAAGGCTACATATTCCAGAATCCCTGTCTGGCAAAAGGTCCCCTGGGCATATGACAAGACATAGGCAAAGAACTCTTTAATCTCTTGCTCCCCTCCCCACCCCTATAGAAATTCTTCGTCAGTCACTCCCAGATGCAAACCAAGATATAAGGAAATGAATCTGAACAGATGATATGTATAAGGAAGTTGGGAGCTATGCCAAACATTGAAAACACTGAGGACAAGTCAAGAGGGTCAAATCTTTCCAGAACACTTCAGGAGGGGGGGGTGTCACTCAAAACCACAATAATAGCAGTTCAGCAACATGTATACCACAAGTCAGAAAAGGTGTCATCTGGGTATCACTAACTCCAAGAGTTAGTGACATGTTTAACAAGCTAAATTAAAGAAGATATTAGAGAAAAGAAGGTTTCCTTCAGAAAATGGAAGTGTTGCCCAGACAAGGGCCAGATCTATACCAACACTTTGAAAACTGTATATGGCGTCTGTCCTGGGCTGCAATAGTTGTTACTACTGTTATAAACTGTTTTAAAGCAGATCCAGCCAAGAACAAAAAGAAACACAAATTTACAAAAATAAATGCATGTTGTGTCAGATAGCTCAATGTAAACACCAACCCTGTGTGCAGCTACTGTGAAAAAGGCAGATTCCACTTGGGAATCATTAGGACAGGAATAAAAAATAAAACTGTCAACATCATAATGCCTTTGTAAAAATGCTTTGAATATTGTGTACAGTTCTGGTTACCATACCTTAAAAAAAAGGATGTTGTAGATCTGGAAAGGGTGCATAAAGCCCCCCCCCCCCCGAATGTTCAAGGGCTAGATCAATTTCCCTGGGAGGAAATGTTTGGGGCTTTTTAGCTTAGAAAAAAAGATGATGAATGGGGAATATGGCAGACATATATAATACTTGCATTATGTGGAGAAAGTAGCTAGGAAGAAATGTTTCTCCCTCTCACATAATAGTAGAACCTGGGGGTACTTCTTCACACAGTGCATAATTACATTATGGAATTCATTACAAGATCTTATAATGGCCACCTACCTCAATGGATTTAAAAGGAGATTAGAAAATTCATGGAGGATAAGGCATCAATGGTTCCTAGCCATGGTGGTGATATAGCCATGACCTCCAGAATCAAAGGAAGAATGCCTCTGAATAACATTCGCTGGTAATCATGAACAGGACGTTGCTACCATCATCATACCTGCTTCTGGGCTTCCCATTAGCCATTTGGCCACTTTGGGAACAGAATGATTGACCTTCGACTCTTCTTACTCTCTTAAGTTTTTTAAGCTTTCAGATTCAAAGAAATCAGACCTTGGATTGGTGGGGCTAGGAGAAGCCCCATGTTACTGCTGGCCCATTCCTAACTTCATCTGTGTGAAGGAAAATGTCAGCATTTTACATAAATGCCAGGACCCAAAACAAAATCTAAAAAATAGCTGTTGGGAAATGCATATGATAAAGAAGTTCTATTTAATAGCCTAAAAAAGACATCAATCTGAATGTAATTCCTGGTCCCTGCTGTTAACTGCCTCTTTGAATAACGATTCAAAAACGTTTTGGCAGATTGTGTCAGGTGTTTTACGTTCTAACTCTCAAGTTCCTAGTTGCACAATTCCAGCTCAGGTCTGGGAGGACCATTTTAGACCTATTTTTACTGACCCAGACACCATTCAATTAGCCCATGTCAACATGCAGGACGTCACTCTTTCCTCTCTCCCCTCTTGGAATCTGGTTTCTAAGGAGGAAGTGATTGAATTAATCCATCATCTTAAAGGGGGCAAGGCATCCAGCATAGATTTTATTCCTGCTGAATTTATCAAAATTAACCAGGATTGGTGGGCCCCTCTGTTACCTGCCCTTTTTACTGTTAGAAATCAATCTGGCAAAATCCCTGTCAACTGGAAACACGCAATAGTGGTTCCGATTTACAAGAAGGGACATCTAAATGACCCAGGGAATTTCAGACCTATTAGCCTGCTCTCAATAATGGTCAAGCTTTATGTCGATCTAATAGATTGATCGACTTCCTGGAGGTCAACAATGTTGTTACGGAGGCCCAAGCTGCCTTTAGAAAGAACCATTCCACGTCCAACCACTGTTTGATCCTCTTTCATTTAGCGGAGAAACATATTAAATTTCTGCGCAGTAAACTGTTTGTCGCTTTTATGGACTTGAAGTCTGCTTTTGACTCCATCCCAAGAACCAAACTATGGGAGAAATGAGATAAGATCTTGGTGGACAAAAGACTCCTTAATCTCATAATGTCTCTATATAGTGACAGCAAGATGCGAGTCAGATGTGGCACACAGGGACAGCTCTCTAATGAAATCCTTATGTCCAGAGGAGTCAGACAGGGCTGTATCCTCGCACCTACACTGTTTAATTTGTATATAAATGATCTTGAGGAGGCCCTGTCTGATCATGAAGGACACTTGCCCAAACTCGGTGCAAGGAAAGTTCCTATTCTACTCTATGCAGATGAAGCCGTTATTCTCTCCCGCTCTAGACCTGGTTTGAAACATCTTTTAATGAAATTTTCTAACTAGTGCTTGATTAATGACTTGAAAATTAACTTTGGGAAATCCAAAGTTATAGTTTTTGAAAACAGATTTTCCCAACGCCGGTGGCCCCTTGACGGGCATACCCTGGATCAGGTTAAAAACTTCTCATACCTGAGGCTGTCATTCCATCATACCTTGACTTGGAATGCCCACAGATCGGCCACCCTTCACAAAGCACTAGTTTGCTCATCTGCAATAACACATTTCTTTTTTATCAAAGGGGACATGTACATACCATCTGCCAGCAAAGTGTTCAATGCCAAGCCTGCTGCCCAGCTCTTATATGCCTCTAATATCTGGATAGGGGGATTAACATCTGAGATAGATAGGCAACAGACAAAGTTTCTAAGAACCCTTCTTCAACTCCCAAATTGTGTTCCCAATTCTGTACTTCTGTTGGAAACTGGGGAAAGCCCTCTTTCGCTTCGGGCCTGGTGGTATGGCTTTAAAATTTTAGATGGAAGTTAGTATTTTTTGTGTGGGGGTGGGGGGTGGGGGCTCAGGTTTGCTTCCATATTTGCCCCAGGATAACTATGTGAGTAGCTGGTCCAGGCTTCTTGCCAGGAAGGCAGCTTCAGTCGGTCTCTCCTCCTCTTTCCTCCACAATCTGGGTTTGAATATTGCTCTTAAATCTGTCAAACAAAGACTGTGGGAAATAGCTTTTTGCAGTTTGCGCACCTGCTCATATGTTTCCTTGTCTCCCAGTGCAATGTATGTCCATTATGTCGGGCCCTTTCATCTGGCTGATTACCTAAAGAACCTGTTGGTGGCTAAATACCGCAGTGCTTTCTCTAAGGCCAGATGTAATGTTTACTCTACTGAATTACTTCGGGGCAGATTTGCTGGTGTCCCATATCAGGAAAGATGGTATCCCTGTAAGAACAGGGAAGTGGAGACGATGGAGCATTTTTTTTGTCTTGTAGCTTTTATAATCAGGCTCGTTGTTCTATAATTACCCCATTGCTGTATAAACTGCCCAGAAGTTCAGATAAATCCTATATTAACTTCCTGGTGGAAGACAAGTTCCCAAAAGTGACTTCGGCGGTTGCTAAATTTCTTATAGAGGTGGCCAGGATTAGAGCTCTTTGTGTATTAGATGAAAGTCAATAATAGTTTTAATTTGTCCTATGTTTTATGTCTGAGTTTTTTCAGACATATGGGATCCATAGATCCCATAGATTTATTGGATCTATGGATCATAATAAAGTGATGATGATGAAGAATTTCTATTTGTTTATCTTTGGCCAATAAACGAACGATGGATCGAGAGAGCTGTCTTCCTTTCATCCAGCAAAGCTTAACCCTATATATAGATTACAGTCACCATAGGTACACTTGCTCTATTGCAGCTAAAAATATGGCACATTTAAATATCAGACTTGTAGCTGCTCCTCAAAAGCTCAAACACCTGGCATCAAAGGCTATGCTTTAAATGAAACATGTTGGCCAGAAAACAATCAGTGTTTTATTACCCTCATCAAATGTAATATTCGGTACTATTATACATGTGGTTACAGCTTTGCCCTTTTGAATGTACAGGTACTGGCCTTTATCTCACAATAAGGGCTGGCTCTCTACTCCTGTACCAAATGTATCATATTTAGGGATGGCTTAATCTTGGTTTTGACTGGCCTCCAGCTTATCCCTCTGATTTGCTGGAGAACACTATTGCAACATGCAGCAGGGTCTTGCTATTTATTGTTTTACTCTGTATAGCACCATGGTGCTATATAAAATAATAATAATAATAATAATAATAATAATAATAATAATAATAATAACAACAACAACAACAACAACAACATTCAGTCCTAGTGAGCTTTGGTACATTTTTAGCAACCACCGTGGCACATGAATTCAACTAAATCAGGTGACAACCTCTATTAGAGTTTCAGAAAGGCTTTTGTATTGTTAAACTGCTTTCTGTATGTTGCACTTGACTCTGCATCTCATGAAGGGCCTCGCTAGATGGTGGGTTAGCCCAGTGTGAGGCCCGGGCTCACCCCTGTGTGTACAGATGATGCACAGGGGATCCTGGACTCAGGCAGGAGTAACCCTCCCTTGGCCTGGGATAACCAGCACTGCTTCTGGTCCAGTATTTCCCATGGTCTTGGGCTGAGCCTGAGACTGTGGGCATGTAGACCAGTCCGCTGCTTTTCCTGGCTACCATAATTACTCTCGAGTAGCCAGGGAATGCAACGGATTGGGTGCAGCGCTCTGCAGGAGTGCTGGGCCCATCGGGGCAGGGTGGGGAGATGGGAGTGGAGAGATTTCAGGGAGGAAACTGGAGATGGGGGTGGGGAGATCGCAGGGGGAACTGGAGATGGGAGTGAGGAGATCACAGGGGGGGAACTGGAGATGGGGGAAAATTGGAGCCAGGGGGGAGCGGGGAACCCTTTTTTAAAAAAACCCAACCACTTACAGGTCAATGGTGCGCTCCTGTGTACCCGGCCCTTTAAAAATAAAAAAATGGAGGATGTACCGGGGCTTCCATGCATCCCATCACATCTGACGTGTGGAAAGGTGAGACAGCCCACGCTACTTCTAGCGCGGGCTGGCCCCTCCTCCAGCACAGATTTGCAGGTAAGTCTAGCAAGGCCCGAAGTCTGCCCCTTCCCACACTGTAAGGCCCTGAAGTTTTGGGGCCCTGACTTCTATAATGTTTGAACTGACAGCTGCAAATCCCAGTTAGGGATGGGTCAGAATTTTGTTTCAGTTCAGTTTTGCTCAGAATTTACAAAAAAAAAAAAATAATAATCACGATTTTCTCCATATTCGGGGCAAAGAAGAAATGGATGTTGGGGGAACCAAAACTGACAGATTTGTCCAGCTGGCCCAGGGCTTTGAGTATTTTTCTCTAAAAACTCTGGGTTTTAATCCTTGTGTGTTAATCCACGTTAGCGCTTAACTAAGTTTACCACGTGGTTTTTTGTTTTGTTTTTTGTTTTTTTACAGGCTCCTGATCTTTAAAAACTACATGATAGACAGGAATATAATGGTTCTCTCCATGCTGGGAATAGCTGTATGTATTGAATTTTGCTGGTGCAGGCGGGTGAGAATTTGATTTCAGTTGGGTTTTTAAAAAGAATTTACCAAAAATTAGGATGCTCTACATATTTGGGAGAGAAATAACCTGAGACTTCACAAATTTGAATGTGGGAGAAAAATCTTGCAAAAACTGCAAGACTGACCTATTCCTAATTCCAATATTAAATTCCCTGCGCTCTGAGCTTTACTGTGTCATTCTTATTATAAGACCTTGCATGTCTTCTTAACTGCTTATTTACTATTTTGTGTGTTTATCCTCTTCTCTGGAAAGCTTCGAGTGGCTTAACAGAGGCTAGGAATGCTCTCCCATTCAGACTCGACTCAGATCCATACCTGCTTAGCTTCCAGTACACTGCTTTACTGGGCTTCACATTTGCTTACGCATCCAGCTGCTAAAAAACAACAACACTCTCCTAGATTGGCAGTTGGGAGCCCTTTTTTTGGCTGTGGGCTCATTTATGAATTTTAGAAACTGTCCCAGGCACTGCCATAAAATGGTTGCGATTGGAGGCATGGCAAAGGACAAGTCACCTGCCGAAAAGACTGAATACAAGACAGAGGTGTGGTCGGAGCTCCAACATACTAAACAACTCCATTGAACCCATAGCTTCCCTCACCAACAAAAACCTATTTCACAGCAATCCATTGCCAATAAGAAAATGGGTTAGTTTTTGTTTTGTGGTGTGTGTTTTTAAGTGAGACGGGTGGGGCATCTTGGTGGGCACCTGACAAGTTCCCCAGCTTTGACCCATGCTCTGGCTCCAAAAAGGACTCAGAGGCAGAGGAGACTCCATCCATTAACCCAAATCCTGCTAAGGCCAGGGCCTTCCAGGCCAGAGAATGTGCCTCTACTTGATTCCTCAGATGCAGAGGACACTTTCCCATTACAGCCTTCACCACCCACACCCCATAGGAGTCAAATCAGGTAGTTGCCCTTTAAGAAACAAACTGCTTCTCTGAGGGGGTGGAGCTAAGTGCAGGACTTGAGCTGCTGGCCTTTATAAGGCTTCAGAAAGCATTTGATTGTTGCTGAGTCAAGAGCTCACTTTGATTGAGTCTTAGGCCTAATCTACACCAAGCAGGATATTGCACTATGAAAGCAGTATATAAAAGGCAGGAGCCACACCAAGCAGGAGATAGCACTGTGAAAGTGGTATATGGTATGTGTCAATGGGCCCCAACAGTTGTCAGTGCACTTCAATATCACTATAAAGCAATAGTGTGGCTCCTGCCTTATATATATACTGTACCCCTCCCCAACTGTAAAAAAAAAAAAAGGACCTAGCTACTAGCTACATTTTTATCATTTACTTTGGTTCTTAGTGGCCTTGGTGAGTTAGAGAGGGGTTATTTTTTGATAAAGCATGGGACATGCTATAAATATACATCAATATAAATAAGTGCTCATCCATGCAAGCTGTTGTTACGTGCTGTGGGACTCAAACAAGGAGCCTTGCGGTCAAGCACCTGCTCCCTGCACCACTAGAACCACTGGTAGTAGGGGGTTATTGCAGACAATTCCAGTGAAGAGGATCGCATGACAGCATACTTCTTTGCTTGAAAAGTCAGGTGACACTGGAGGGCCAATGAAGTTCCACTGGCAGGTAAAAAGACCGTCAGTGATTTCCTCAACCTTGATCTCAATGAAATTGGTAATTCAGGCAAATTCCATGTCAGACATAAATAATTAGAAAAGGAAGGGAAAGTAGAACTCTCAACATCATTCTTCCCTGTTATGGTGCAACCATAATAGCAGGTACAATTCTAGTCACCTCAAAAAGGGTATTATAGAACTGGGAAAGGTGCAAAGAACGGCAACCAAAATTATTTGGATCAACTGCCTTACAAAAGGGGAATATGGAGACAGATTAGAGGTCTGTAAAACTGGGAATGGTCTGGAGAAAATGGACAGAGGGACATTTTCCTCCCTGGCCTCATCTACACCATGCAGGATATTGTACTATGAAAGCAGTATATAAAAATCAGGAGCCACACCAAGCAGGATATACTGGTATGAAAGTGGTATATGGTATGTGTCAATGGGCCCCAACAGTTGTCAGTGCACTTCAATGCCGCTATAAAGCAATAGTGTGGCTCCTGCCTTTTATATACCACTTCCGTACTGCTTTCATAGTGGAATATCCTGCTTGGTGTAGATGAGGCCCTTGTTCTTTAAGCAGTCCCTGGTTCTATTAGTTCTCATTAGTGTGGTAAAAAGAAGGAAAGTGGGACTCTTAAGGAGGCAGAGATTCTTAAAGGGTTGATCAGGGGGTCCAGGACATAGAAGGGACCCTGACACTGTATTTTTGATAATGTGGAATAAAAAGTGGGAAATAACACTAAATAAATGGTATATGGAATGCCTAATGTGTCCCAACAGTTACCAGGGCACTTCAATACTGATAAAAAAGCACAAGTATAGAAGATGTAGCCTTGGTGTTAAGGCCACTTCTCGGATTCCCAGACTTCAATAAAATCTGAGCGTGTATCCCACACAGAACACTCCAGAGGGCTTGACAGGAGGACTGTATAAATCATCCTGCCCCCTTCTCTTATTCTTGCAGTTGCTTCCCCTAAAAATACACCTTAACAGATTTACACTACAATTTCTCTTTTGTGATTAACTGCCCCTCTTCTCCTTCTCACTCATGGTGGCCTCCAAAAGCACTCCCGTCCCTCATTAACGCCATTTGTATGCTTCTGCTTATTTCAGTGGAGGGGGCCCCTCACGTGTTGGCAGCTGTGAATCAAACCCCCTCCCTTACCTCTGGCATCTTCTCAGGAAATATTATCTTGGAATTACTACATTTCATTCACTGATGTGGTTTAAAAAGAAACCTAATTATTCTGACAATTTTATCTAACACTAGCAGATTTTATGCACCGAGCTCATAAAAATAACTTCCTGGCAAATAATGCTGCAAAGTACATTTTAGTATCTATCATCTCGAAGGGTCCTATTGACACGCGGAACATGTAATTCTTCTAGTAGCTGATGGATGTAAAACCAGCTTCACTTCAGGGATCTATGCCTTTATATTCATATTTAATCATTTAAAACTGAAGATATAGGAAGTAGGGCTGAAGTTAAATTTTGCACACATCTGAAATTTATTTATTCAGATGTAAGCCACCAAGTCCTAATATAAATGGAGCTTCTCTATTGTTTGACAAGGAAGGAATCTGCTGTTTAATTTGCCAGTATAATGGAAGCTGCCTCCAATATGGGTTGCAGACTTCATTAGGTGAAGGTAGGGAGGAGCTTCCTTGAACTATCAGACCCATTGGTCCATGTAGCCTAGAACAGTCTTCTCTGACTTTCTCCAGGGTTGCAGACAAAGTTTTTCTCCCTTCCCCGAGAGCTTCTCTACACACAGGTAAAAACAACAACAACAAAAAACAAAAAACAGCCTTACTGGGGCTTTTGTCGTCTTCTGTCTTCCCATTGCGGCATTGCAGTCCTTTACACATGACCATGTGCTTTTGAATTGAAAACTTCCCTTCTTGTAAAGACTCCATTGTGTTTAATGAAACATCACCATCTAGTGGCGCAATTACAACACAACACCGAGTTTACGCACTGAGAAATCCCGCAATTTCCCCGATAATACCCAAGTATTTCTGTTTATTTTAAAAGCGAGATTTCCAGGGCATAGTACAAGAGATGTCCTGGATGTTGACGACATTGTGTAATGGACCCTCAATCATGGGCATTCAATTAATTGCTTGTTTAAAAGCTCTGAGATGCTTTCACTGGATATGCCAGGGATTAAACAAAGGGCCTTCCACACACAAGGACGGTAATGTACTATTTAACCCTGGCCCTTCCAAATGTGGATTTTGAGGTTTTGCTTCTGTCTTCTTCCATCAGTAGAAGTGAACTGCTCAATGAAAGGATTTACCCTTCTCCCCTGCAGGGAGAGGAGAGGATGAGAACATCTCATTCCATGAGTAAAGATGCATGAGAATTTATTTTCAGTTTGTTTTAGACCAGCATGTACTCAGCTCACACCTTCCAGACTCAAATGTGGACTTGAAAACAGTCTTTGGTCAAAGTCCATATATTTCTGAGCTTGCCATGTGATTTGCAGAACAAAGAAAAATGCATTAAAATGCATACATTTGAAAATACTCATGAAACAGCATGTAATTTTTTTAAACAACGTGCACACACATACTTAAGTTAATGGGAAAATGTGCACTGAAATACACCCAAACCTTGACGCAAAGAACAAAAGCTCTCGATCTGATCAAGACACAAGTCAGAATGAAATTTGAGATAGAATTTTGAGAACTTTGATGAGGTTTGGCTGATTTGCACATCCCTGTGCATGAACACACTTTTTTTATGGTGCTCTGTGCTTTTAAAATTGTATTTTTATATATATTATGAATGCAGACCCAAAGCAGTCTGTCCCTACCTTGCAACACAATCTGTATGCAAATTTGTTCAATTTACAGCCTAAACCACAAATTTAGAAATTAGGAGGGCAATTTTTGCAAATGGCACCTATAGATGCCACATTAGGGATCCTGGGGAAATTGTGATTTTAAGGTGGGGAGACCCTTAAGTTCCTGGATTTTGGGGGGAAGCTCATGGCTTGTCTTGCAAATGTAAGCTGAGCTGGAGACTCTGGGAAAATCTGACCAGCCCCCAAAGGGTTGGATTTTTCTGTGAGGGCCCTCTCTAGCTGTAAATCAAAATTGTACACAAAAAAGTGTGTGTGTACACAAATATGCCTTATTTCATTAGGGAAATTCATGCATTGAAAAACTCCACACACACAAAATCCATATATTTTTTTAGGGGGGGTGGGGTGAGAATTCATATTTTTCTATGTATTCAAAAGGAAATGTTTGTTCACATGTCCTTGATGGCCTTGAAAACCGTACATCCAACTGTTATAAAACGTTCAGGATTTGTTGTTCCTCTCTCTGGGGTGGTTTTAGGCATAGTGAAAACTTCATCCCCCATCTTGAAACAATGTGGGGGAGGCATTATTTTTAAAAGATGTATTGCTTCAATGATACCATTTGTACGTACTCCAAGACTGTGAAACCTAGGGCGTTACTAGACGAGGCTGTAGTGTGCGTTACCTTCCGCAGTCACGTCGAGGCTTCCAGATGACGTTCACGAGGATCCGCCGTTATCCTGCGGTGAAGCCTCTTTCTCCCGACTTTAAAAAAGTGAGTTCTAGTGCGCCTTTTCCTGCCGTCCCGCGGTAATTCGGAGTACGTGTGGGAGGATGTGAGGTCACTGCGGTCCGCACTGGGCAGGAAAAGGCGTGCTAAGGGGGAGTGGTCAGCGGCTTCGGTCAAGCCGCCTCCGCCATTAGCGCGCAGTCCGCCAGCTGGGGCAGCACGGCGGAGCGGCTTTTTTTTTTACTCCCCCAGTGACAGTTTGCGCAGGAACAGAGGAACGGAAAAGTGGCTAGTGTGCTGCTGGGGTGTGTGGGGGATGGGTGGGGGATGTGCGCCTGTTCTAGTGGGGTTTTTTTTTATCCCCCCAGTGACAGTTTGCGCTGGAACGGAGGAATGGAAAAGTGGCTGGTGACTCCTTGCAGTGGGCAGCTACCGTGGCCGCATAATGGCGGTGCTGTACGCTGCCTGTTAGTGTGGGTACCAGGCTGGCAGAGGGCAGAGCTGTTTGTGGGCTGCTGCCATGGCTACGGCCAGATGTGGGTTGTCTCCTTGGGATGGGGCACAGGGCACAGAGGCGGTCATCGCCGCCGACACCTCAGAGGCATGATGGGAGATGTAGGCACAGAGTGCCCATGCAGAGTGCCCATGCAGATGTAGGGTCAGGAAAAGGCGTGCTTAGGGGAGTGGCCAGCGGCTTCGGTCAAGCCGCCTCCGCCATTAGCGCGCAGTCCGCCAGCTGGGGCAGCACGGCGGAGCGGCTTTTTTTTTTACTCCCCCAGTGACAGTTTGCGCAGGACCGGAGGACTGGAAAAGTGGCTGGTGAGCTACTGCGGGTGTAGGTGGGCAGCCAGCTGGAGGGAACCGGCTGGCAGAGGGCAGCAAGTGAGGGTGGGCGGTCATCTTCCAGCGGCCACCCGGCAGCAGGTGAAGGAAGCCCCTTTAAAATGGCTCACTACACTCCCCTGCCCTTCCGACTGCATTTGCTAGGGGGGGGAGCAAGGGGGGGTTGGTGTCGGACCTCCGGTGGTGCGGAAAGTAACGAGCCCCATTCTCTCTGCTTAGCCCCTGAATAGGTATCAGGCATGGGGCCAAAAGGGCGGGGCATGACATGGAGACACCAAGAGATCCTAGATCTGCTGGACATTTGGGGAGAAGAAAGGATTCAGGAGCAGCTGAGGGCTAGCCACTGCAACTTTAATGTGTTCGTACAAGTGGCATGGGAGATGGGCAGGAGAGGCCATGAGCGAACCGCCAAAGAGTGTTGCACTAAAACCAAGGGCTTGCGGTCAGACTACCGGCGTGTGAGGAACCATAATGAGAGGTCAGGCAACAATGCCACCATGTGCCCCTACTATCAGAAATTACATTCCATTCTCCGTGGGGATACCACGACGCGCCCCAAACGCGTGGCAGGCAGTCTGACAATTACTCGGACACAGTCCACACGTGTAACTTCCCGAGCCACTCAGCCACCACCCTCTCTTCCTGTGGGCTCCCAGGACATGTCTGAGGACGCCAGTGAAACCACCTCATTCAGCAGGGATGTGGACGAAGACACATCAGCTGGTGAGTGTGCCCGTCTGGCTTCCCCAGCCCACCCCTACACCTCCCCACCAACTTCGGCAATGGGACTGCAGAGCCACCCCACAGGCTTGCTGGTAGGGGGCGGGAGGTGGGGGCACAAGCACAGCATCCCATGCCAGTGGGAATCCTCTCTTCTCCATGCAAAATGCCTGGAGGAGGGGGGCCTGGAAGGGCTGCATTTGAGGCCCCTGCATCTCTGGGGAGGGGAAGCTGCCCTTCCCCCTACCTCCAATGCTTTCTCCTACGTGCCACCAGATGATGAAGAATCCGGTAATGTAGCTGCAGACTCTGACAGCGAAGCAGGTGAAGGCACCAGCAGCCAGACTGGACTGAACTGTGAGTATGTGCCCACCATACAGCATCCCCACAACCATGGGCATTGATCCTTGGCAGAGGGTGGACTGGCAAATGGTGAGGTATGAGTGTGACATAGGCCTGACTTTGCCTTGACAGGCCCCCCACAACCCACTGAAGGTGGCTCCAGGGACAGCCCAGATAGAGGACGTGCTCCTGGTGAGTACTCTGCACTCCTCAGGTGTGCATGTGTGGTCCTGCAACCACTCAGACATGCTGGGGACGTGGCAGCACTAACACACAGGTGTGTGGCCACATGTAGGTAGGCAAGGATCTACACGGCACCCTGGCATGTGCCTTGTGCTGGATGCCCTGAATGGGGGAAGGTGCAGTTAGTGTGGTGGGTGGGTGTTATTGAACTGCCTTCAGTCCATCACACCAACAGGAGGGGGGCAGCGGGGGAAGAGCTTGGGAAGGAGCCTGCAATTCCCCAGACGCACCAAGGTCGATGCTGTGGGAGTGGGAGTGGGAGTCAGCATTCCTCAGCCATGGGAACGGCTCTCACAGATAACAGAACAGCAGAAGTCTGGGGCTGGAATGCAATGTTGTGAGTTAGCCGCCCACCAGCAACACTGCCAGCTGCTTAGTTGCTAAGGGCACTTCTAGCTGCACAGCCACACCCTTTCGCTGCCAGGCAGGAAGGGGCACTTCACCTGCTGTGCCCTCTTGTGCAATTGGGCGGCTAGATGTGCAGCAGTGTGCTTGCCCAAGGTGGTGGTGTATCTGTATGGCACTGCACACTCCACCTGATCCTCACCTCCCCTGTTCAGTGCTGCAGCATGTGTCTGAATTGCCAACCTTCTCCACACAGATCCAGGGGTGGCAAACCCCAGGGCCACCCTGTCACCTGCCTCTCGCCTTGCAGAGATTCACAACCATCGCTCCCAGAGGAGAGGAGGAGATGCTGCTCTGGAGATCATGCGCCCACATCCTCCAAATCCTTGAGCGTGACTCCGAGAACTTCAGCGAATATCTGGACATCGCAAGGCAGCAACTCCAAGTAGATGCTGAAAACGGGGCAGCAATGGTGCGCTGTGTGGATAGGGTAGCCACCTGTCTGGAGGAGCTGGTCGGTGGCATGCGTGGTCTGAGGACTGGCCCCCCTAGGCATAGGGATCGCCCTGTGAGGGCACTGCCTCTTACTGGCCCACAAACTGGTGGAGTGAGAGGCAGGGACCCAGTGGAACACCTACTCCCTGGCCCACTCTGGGAGGAGGCTCCTGAACCCCCACCCCAGAGGGAGGAGACCCCATCCCCACCCCAGAGGGGTGGGCAGGTGGAATGGTGCACAACCTGGCAGGGAGGAGGCCACATACGTGTTCATTTGGATGCCACTAGACTGATGTGCACCACTCCCTCTCCAATGAATGCGGCCTCTTCCCCAAGCCCCCAAGCAGAAGGTGCGTGGAACCAGCACCAACCCCTGCTTGTGGTAGGGCTGTGGACTTACCAGGTGGTGCGGTGGGTGGGCTGCAGGGAGGTTGCTCTGGCGGGGCCGCCTCAGGAGGGGGGCCTCCCTCTCCACTGCCCTCCTCTGCTTGGTGCTGCTCCTCCTCAGCTCCCACAGGCTCCTCCTGGCACACAGCCCGGAGGCGGGCACGCTGAAGCCCTGTGAAGGTAATAGGCAGGTATGCATCAGTTAGTGGGCCAGGACATTCATTGCGCAATGAGATGCCACATTGGAACCCACATTACATGGGCATGGTAAGCAGCTCTAGGGGCCACTGCCTACATGGAACCAGGATGGGGGATGGGCTTTGCACCTGGCTGCCAACATGCATTATACATGGGCTGGGATGGAGAAATGACAAGTTGCCCAAGGCAGTGGCATGAGGCTGAGTGCAACCACCACACAGAGGGGCAATGATTATAGCAGGTGGTGCAGGGCAGCTTCAGCATGGCTGCAGTGTTGGGGGATGGGGCACAGTGATACAAAGGGTACTTACTTGTTGGGCGCCGCTCCTCCCGCGAGGGTCGCCCAGCCCGATCCCACAGCTCGTGCAGGAGGGCGTAGAAGGGGGGCTGGGCTCTCCTAGGAGGGCTACCCCGGTAGCACTCCAGAGCCTCAAAGAAGGCCTCCTTTAGGCCCTTGAACTTGCTCCTGCACTGCTCAGCAGTGCGGGAGTAGCCCGCGATGGAGAGGCTCCTTGCAGCCCTCCTGAAAATATCTATAGTCTGGAGGCTGGAGCTCCTCATGAGGCGCTCCGACCTTCCAGACTGCAGGAGGAGCTCAAGGAGCATCTCCATCTCGGGCTCCTGCCAGTAGGCGACCCTCCGAGGCTCCATCTTGACCGGGGTAGGCCTGACGTACGCGCCCCCTGTTGACGTTTTTCGGAACTGCGTACATGCGCAAATAAGCGGCCGATGCCAATAAGCACGGTTTGCCCTTCGGAGGCATACGCTCCCCCTGTTGACGTTTTCCGAGATTGCGGACGTCCGCAAATAAGCGGACGATGGCGATAAGCACGGTTTGCCCTTCGGGCTACTTTTAGGACGATTACACGTTGCGCAGTTTGACTGGAGTTTATTATTATTACTAATTTATATAGCACCATCACTGTAGATGGTGCTGTACAGAGTAAACAGTAAATAGCATACATGTGGGCGTACATAGCATATATATTATTGCATACATGTGGGCGTAAATAGTATATATTTTATTGCACACATGTGGGCATATGCCTGTTACTCTGGGGTAAAGGACTGGAAGGACTGCACAGGGGAAGAAGCACAGTCCAATTTTATGAGGCAGGCTGTCAGCGGCGGTTAGCCCACAGGAACTCTCTGACAGCATCCCGCACCTTGTGCCCTTCCCGGGTGTGGCGATTGGCCTCATTGACGTAGGGCTCACTCAGAGTAGCCAGCTCAACGGAATTGTGCTCCGCCGCCTCCACGAGCATGGCGTGCCCCTTGGTTTCGCAGATGTTGTGCAGGATGACGCAAGCACTGATGACCGAAGGGATGCTTTCTTCGGCCAGCTCCAGGCGCATGCCTATGCTCCGCCACCTCCCCTTGAGGCGGCCGAACGCCTGCTCCACCACAAGGCGTGCTCGCCTAAGACAGCGGTTGAAGTGGGCTTGCTGTGGAGTGACTGCCCCACCATAGGGTTTCATCAACCACTCACGCAAAGGGTATGCGCCATCCGCAATAATGAGGGGTGGAATCTGCTGGCCGTGCAATCTGATTGTTGGATGGGTAGGCACGAAGACACCTGCATCCATCGTCTCACAGAGGCCTGAGTTGGCAAAGACATAGGCATCATGGTTCTTGCCGCTCCATCCTATTTCCACATTGATGAACCACCCCTTGTGGTCGCAGGTCCCCTGCAGAATCATGGAGTAGTCGTCCTTCCTGTTTATGTATTCTGAGGCTTGGTGTATCGGAGATTGGATAGGAATATGGCTGCCATCCACCGCGCCCACACAATGAGGGAACCCCAGCTCCCCAAAACCATGCATGATCTGTGGGGCAGAAAACACAAACGGCATATTAGTGACAGGTCCATTGTTTCCGGAGTTGCGGACGTCTGCAAAAGTGAGTGCCTGTTCCCAGCGCATTCCCCCACCCCATCCCCCATCCCCCACTCACCTCTGCCACGTTCCCAATCTTGACTGTACGAGCTAGGAGGGTCATTTCCATGGCAAAGCACACCTCCAGGACTATTTGTGCCGCCGTAGAGCAGCCTACCCCGAACTGCTCTGCTGTGGTCCTGTAGACGCAAGGGGTAGCCAGCCTCCATAGGGTGATGGCTAGGCGTTTCTCCACTGGGATAGGTCTACGCATGACAGTCAACCTCTTGTCCAGATGCGGCCGCAACTCCTCCACGATTTCAAAAAAGGTGCCCCTGCTCATGCGGAAATTGCTCAGCCATTGCTCATCGTCCCACTCCTTCAGGACAAAGTTCTCCCACCAGTCCTTGCTCCTCAGCCGGGCCCAGAAGCGGCGGCGTGTGCCGTGGACGTAGTCGCCATACGCGGCCAGCATGGCTAGCCTCGTTCGGCAGAGGGCGGCCCGCAGCTCGCTGCGGCGGAGTAGCCACCTCCCCAGTTGTTCCCGCAACTGCCGCAGCCTGGCAGCCACCTCTGCACGGAGGCGCTGATACTCCGACAGAAGCAAGATCAGCATGCCTATGGCCGCGCAAAGATCGTCACGGTCCTCGTCAGGGAGCATAGTTGCCCTCTCTTGGCTATCATTTCCCGCACAGACGCGCACACACAGCCACCTCTTCTGCCCTGATATGCTGCATCCAGACAATGCGCTTCCGCTGGCGCAGCTGTTTCTGCCAGATGTGGGTTGGCTCCTTGGGATGGGGCAGAGGGCACAGAGGCGGTCATCGCCGCCGACACCTCAGAGGCATGATGGGAGATGTAGGCACAGAGTGCCCATGCAGACGATTGACCTCGGGTCATATTACACCCGCCACGACCCCCATCAGGAAGTGAGCGCATCAATGTTGACCCTCAACAGCACCAGCAGCACTTCAGCTGGCACTGCCACTGCCGCCGGCGGCGGCATCGCTGACGGCTGCGCAAGTTTGCAGTCTTTCGGACTTGCGCAAACCGTGCGGCGAGCGGAAAAAAAAGCCGCGGCAATCAGGCCGGTGTGGCTGCGCAACCATGCTCGCGGCGGCAGCAGCACAAACGGCGCAAACTTCCGCCACAAATCGAAGGCAGGTGTGGAGCATGAGGCGTCACGGCTGAATGGGAAAATCCGCTTTCACCGCTCCTCAACGACGGAACACCTGGTAGGTCTAGCAAAGCCCCTAGACACTTGAAACTTGTCAGACAGACTAAGGGGACTTTATGGGTGTAGACCTCAGGATTGTTCCTGCATTACTATATTCAGGCATTACATGCCAGACTCAACTAAGGCCTTAGCTAGACCTAAAGTTTATCCCTGGATCGTCCTGGGGTCGTCCCTGCCTGCTCCCGGAATCCCCTGTGTGTCATTTACATGAACAGGGATGACCCCCAGGACAAACCTTAGGTCTAGCTAAGGCCTTACTCTCTCTCTTCTAACCAAACAACTGACTCAGCTCCTACTTACGAACTGACTTTCCCAACTGACACTAACCCCACCCATTATGCAATTCTACCTCCTGCCACCAGCAGATTCCATACTCTTCCCTCAGTCTCTCTTTCTTGATTGAGTCATTCTATTTGGAGCTTTATATACAACTTTCTTTTTCCTGCTAATGCTATAACTGATAGCAATTACTAAACACAAACTGAAATTGGCTGAAAAGTAGTATACATACAATACGCAGGTAACTCCATGTCAGAGGCCATGCTTAGGGGTTCCAGTGGGCATGGCTTCACTCAGATGAGGCAGGCACAATGTCTCCAAACCTGACAGGTGTGTAAGGCTTTGTTGTATCAAACTAAAGGCTCTTCCCAACCTATGCATAGCCAGGTCTGTTTGCTCGTTTAGAAATATAGGAAACTGACATATCAATTCACACTACTGTTCCATCAAGCCCAACATTACCTACAATTTAAAAAGTGGGGGGTCCATGCAGCCCTCTAGCTGTGTTGTACTACAACTCCAATCATCACTCATATTGGCCATTCTTGCTGGGGCTGATGAGAGTTGGACTCCAACAATGTCTGGAGAGCTATAGCTTGCCCATCGCTTGTCTTTGTTGACTGGCTCAGTTCTTGACTCTCCAGTTTCAGGCAACAGCCTTTCCCAGCCCTACCTGGAGATGCCAGGGAGTGAATCTGGGACCTTTGCATGCAAAGCAGGGGCTCCACCACTGACCTACATCCCAGAACACCGGAGCTACCAGGACAACTGGAGTCCAGATATGCGCTGATGTCATGAGTCATGATTTTGAAACCCATTTCTCAGAAATAAGGAAAACAAACCAATGAGCTGTGGGGGGAACTCATGAAAAATACTGAAGTGCAAATTATGCAACTTAGGGCCTTGCTAGACCTACCTGATAATCCGTGTGGGAGGAGGAGGGCCAGCCTGCGCTACAAGTAGGGTGGGCTGTTGCCCCAGTTTACATGTCAGATGTGACAGGATGCAGGAAGGACCCGTTGCATCCACCATTTTTCTTTATTTTAAATGGGCCAGGTGCTCAGGTGCACACCATCGACTGGTAAGTGGCTTTTTAAAAAAAAGGGTTCCCTAGCTCCGATTTCCCACCACCGGCCGCGATTCCCCCCATCTCTGGTTTCCCCCCTGTGACCTCCGATTTCCCCACCCTGGCCGTGATTCCCCCCCATCTCCGGTTTCCCCCCATGATCTCCCCACCCCCGATCTCTCCCCTTGCCCCGATGGTCCGCAATGCTCCTGTGCCCTGTCCGCCGCTTTTCCCAGCTACTCACGAGTAATTGCAGTAGCTGGGAAAAGTGGTGGACCGAGACCGCGGGAAATACTGGGCCACAAGCGGTGCTGGTTATCCTGGGCCAAGGAGGGTTACCCCTGCCTGAGCCCGGGATCCCCTGTGCGTCTAACCCATCATCTAGCAACAGCCTTAGATTCAGCTTTCCAGCTCATGTCGTTTGTTTGCAATATGAGCTCTAGTGATTAGGAAATAGTTCCCTCCTACTGTAGAAAGAAATGTAAATGGTCATCATCTTCATCAATTGTCAAGAATTGCAGCAGCAGGTATGGCGGTAGCATAAACTGTTTAGGGAAAGGAAAAAACAAACAAAAACAAACCAGGGCTGTTAGTTCAGGAAGCTGTCCTATAGCGCTCTAGGTTTTTGACGGCTTTTGCTGCTGCTGCTGCTGCTGCCTCCCTTGTCTGGCTCCACCTTGGGTCTGCATTTTTGAAATACACTTTGCATCTTTGAAAACCTCGAACAGAATGAGGAGATGAGAAATGGGCTTTGCAGTGTCCTTCTGATCTGTGTGCCTAGACTGGGTTTAGGCCATTTAATTGTCAAATCTTTATCAAGATTAATTTATTATTACTTATTCCTCAAAATAATTTGAGGGCTACCTTTCATCCTCACAAATTATTCAGTATCTCTCACTCTGCTTGTATCTCTTTGCTGTTTGACAGGCTGTGGGGAGCATGAGTTAAACGGGAAAGGTGGAACATGGGAAAGGTGGACCATCTCACCAAAGGTAGAGTCCAACTGGGAATGTTATGCCAGTGTGATGGTTTTTCAAGCGTACTCCGTTTCAGTGTTCCTTTGTGAAACATGGTATCCTGGTTGTTCCTTTCTCTTTTCATCCCTTAGCTCCAGATAGTGTAGAGGCTAGAGAGTACACAGCTTCCTTCCCTATCACACATCCATGGCTGGAGTTCATCATCAGTCCAGAGTGTCATCTTTTAATGGTCACCCTGGGCGGGAAAGCCCCGCCTAGGAATGTGCTGGATAATGATCAACCCAGAATGAAGAAGACACTAAGAAAATCTACTTACATTTTCTCTTTTTCCCTCTCCAGCAATTATAGAATGGACAAAATACAAGAGGAAACAATGATGCTTCCTCTCTCTCTGAGCATTCCTGCCCTTCTGGCTTGGGCAGTTGAGGGACTGGTCACTAGCTGGGGACCGTGTCACAGCGGAATGCAGGCGTGTCACAATGGCCTTCACAACCTAGCACCCAAAGGCGTTGTTGCTGCTTAGAGGCACCATTCCTGGAATGCCGTTAGTCTAAGCCAGCCTTTCTCAACCTGGGGCGCTCCAGATGTGTTGGACTACAACTCCCAGAATGCCCCAGCCAGCTGGCTGGGGCATTCTGGGAGATGCAGTCCAACACATCTGGAGTGCCCCAGGTTGAGAACCACTGGTCTAAGCCTTTTACTGTTATACTAGCTATACCTGGCGTAACATACACCATTGTAGCATATCAGCCAGGTGGCGGAGGACAGTGATGGTGATTCGTCCCGTTCACCCGGGCGCGCACTCGGTCGCTGAGGCAAAGGCTGGAGAGCTGCTCCCGGCTCAAGTGCAAAGGGCAGGAAAACAGTGTGAGGGCATGTGATGCGGCGGGGTGGGGGAGAGTGGTTTGTTTGGGGTTTTTTTTGCCTGCCTCAGGTCGGTCGCTGATTGGCCTCAGGGTCTTAGAGTCCCAACCATCATCCCTCCCTCCCCCCACCACTCCCCACCTGCGTTTGAGTTGCTGAGCTGTAACAGTGGGGGGCGGGGCCACGGTTGCTTAGCAATGCTGGAATCTTCATGGAAACATACCTGCATACCCAAGCCTTAGATAGATAGATAGATAGATAGATAGATAGATAGATTCAATAAATAAATAAAAAAACACTATGGTTTATAAAACAACGTTAAGGCTCTACAGTTTTCAATCAAACTCCAAAAAGCAGGGAAATTGGGAATTAAGGCTCACCAGCCTTTAACGCCACATCCTCCCTAAGGAGGCAGAAAGTACCAGTGAAATTCTTATTCTCCCAAAGCAGATAAACCATGAGGACAGGATGGAGAATAGGATATGCAGAGGTGACTGTGGGGTTGTGGAAAACTGATGACGAACAACTTAGAGCCACCTACTTCTCTTTTTTTGTTTGGAGCAGCCCTTCCCCAAACTGATGCCCTCCAAAGGTGTTGGACTACAACTCCCATCATTGCAAGTCAGTATGTCCCATGGTCAGGAATGCTGCGACTTGTACTCTCAAACATCTGGAGGGAAGCAGGCTATCATATGCAGAGGTGACTGTGGGGTTCTGGAAAACTGATCGGGAAATGCTGTTCTAGAGCAAGGGCAGGCAGAATGTAGATCTCCAGATGTTTTGGAGTTCAAATCATAAAAGTCCCTGTCAGCATAGACAGTGATCAGGAATACTGTGAATGCTGTGACCGCAGAGGATTTTTCTTATGTGTTCAGCTGTGTGAGATCAAAGGCAGAGCTAGCACCTAATAGATTCATGTGTAAGGATTATTTTTAAACTATTGATATAAATTATTTTTGTCCTCCCCATAACATAGGAGTTGCAGTGCAACACATCTGGAGAGCACCAGGCTGAAGAAGGTTGGTTTACACTTGGATCCTATACATGTCTTCTCAGAAGTCAATGCCGCTGAGTTTACTAGGGCTTCCTCCCAAGTGGTATAGGATTGCAAACTAATCTCATCTGAAAGGAGTTCAAGACAACCAAACTAATCCTTTTCTGTTCCTCTGTCACTCTGATGAGATGAGATGTTGTGGAGGGATTGTGGGGAGTGAACAGTATATTTTGTATGAACACATTTTAAGCGGGGGGGGACGACGACATTGGTTCTTTGAAGGACAGGGCATTGCCAAAAGTTGAAAATGCCAGCCCTTGCCCTGGTTCTACATCTCCAACAAATAGTGTGCCTTCTGTTATCAATCATGCTGCTCTATGCGAGATGTGTGTCAGAAAAATATATATTGTGCAGCACCTGTATTTGGTAAGGATATAGAACAGCATTCCCCATCCTGTTGTCCCAGCATTCCTGACCATGGGACATACTTCTTCTCCCCCCTCCATCCAGGTAAGCTCCCAGGCTTCTCCCCTACGCATGCACTGCCTTATCTGTTCTTGTAGCACTTCGCATAGACTAACATTGAATGTAAAAATATTCATTAAAAATCAACGGAAGTGAATTTTGAAAAAAAGAAAAGCCATTCCACCAACTAGAAGGACAGGGGGACAAGATCCCCCCACTGGATTGAAGAGTAAGGGTCCCAATTTGGAGCTTTTAGTGTGCAAAAACACGGTTGCCACCCGGAAGAAATCTATGTCATTTTGAGTCAGAGAGGCTTTTCCCACTTTGGTCCTTTGAACAGCCATCTTGCCCTCAATATTTCACCAATCTTCTTGAAACGTGCAGGGTATGTAAAACAAGCATTTATTTCTGGCAAATCTCATTTTCAAAAAGATTGGTGAAACATTTTCCATTTTAGGATGCTAGAATGACCCCCCCCCCCAATTACAGCTTTAAACATGGTGGAATGCTGTATGTACTCTTCATCCTTAACACAGTGAACACTACTGTGTTCACTGTAATATGTGTGTGTGTTTGATTCAGGTCAGATTTGCACACATGCTTAACATGAGTAGCATCATATAATTGGTATCCCCACCACACTTCACTTAAAGGGCGCATGCCCTAACACTTCTGCGAACGTGCATCGAGATTCAATAGCTTTAAAATGCATTACACTATCTCATCCCAATCTGAACTTTGTGGGCAATATTGTGGGCAGCATATAATCTACCTCTACCGCAATGACAATAGTGCTTGCAGGTCCAACAGGTTTTCCCAGAAAGCTCATTCCACCAGCAAGAGCTATTTGTGTTTTGGTAGAATTAGTTTACACTATAGCACAATATCCTTTACCTTAGCAGTAGAGTCATGTTGGATATTTCCTCCATATAATCTAACCTATGTTCTTGTTATTTCTCACAGTCCTAAGATAGCAAGAGAAACTCTTTTTAAATCCTCATTCTGCAGATAAGTGAAGTTAAAATTACTAATATAAAACTCGCTTATCCTCATTATTCTCAACCAAATATCCATCTAACTTTATCCTCATTGCTTTACATTAGGTACTTGTAAAGCTTAATGCAATCCATCATTAAATCAAACAAAATATTAATCTTAAACCATGATATTTTCCCCATATTGGAAAAAAGCCCATCTAACATTCTGACATTCATTATATATGCCCTTTCCCCTGATGATTATAGGTTTTATGTTTTTATATCATCCTTTGGCTGCAGCTATCTGGGAAGTTCACATAACAAAACTTAAAACCATAAAATATCATAGCACAGTACATCATAATATAAAAAAACCATATGTTTAAAAACAGAATAAAAACAAAGAAAGGACCAAGATAAATGTCAATAGCAGTGCAAAGATCTTAAAACAAACAAACACTGACACATTAAAATAATAATGAAAGGCTAAAAAGCCTAGGGAAATAAAAAGGTCTTCAAACTCTTCACATGAAAAGTCTACAATGTAGATACCAGGCAAGCCTCTCTAGGGAGGGCACTCCACAACCCAGTGCCATCACTAAATAGACCCTGTCCTTAGTAGCTCACCTTATTCAGTAGAGGCACCTGGAGAAGCGCTTCTGAGGATGATCTTAATGTTTGGGCAGTTATATATCAGCTTGCATTAGGTTATCCTTCTGGTAACCTGGCCCAGGCTGTTTAGGACTTAGTGGGTTAATACCAGCACTTTGAATTCTGCCAGGAAATGGACTGGAAGCCAAGATCATAAAACACTGGTGTACAATGATGATATTCCTGTTAACAATATTGGTGCCCTATTCTGGGCCAGCTAAATTTTCCAGACTGTTTTCAAAGGCAGATAGATCAGAGAGTGATCTACATTTTGGTAACTTCTCAATCCATATCTCTGGATAATCTTCTCCAGTGCTATCATGTAGATGTTGAACATCATCTTGAACATCATAATGTTGATGTTGAACATCATAAAATAGAGCCTTGTGTCACCCCTTGGTATAACTGCCAAGGTACAGAGCAATTATCTCCCAGCATGACCTTCTGGACTCAGCCACCCAAGTAGAAGTGGAACCACTTCAGTACATTAACTTATCCAGGAGTATACTATAGTTCATCCCATTAGTTTATTCTGGCTTTTTAGGAATCACCAAAAAATTCTTTCCATTGTTTTATTGATGGAACTTCTACTCTCTTCCAGAACTGGGAAACTTTACTTTTGCTATCACTGTCAAGAGGGGGTGGGGGAATCATTCAGTGGATTTAACCTTTAACCCATCTCCTCAGAGTAATTCAAAAATCACTATAACAGATTTAAATTCTCTAAATACTGAAGAATGCCTATATATATATATATATATATATATATATATATATATATATATATATTATCCATATCTGTAGCATACCAGAGGCATATTAAGATAAATGATCCTCTTCTCTCATATGTAGGCCCATGTCTTCTTCATTACCTCCTTTTTGATATGTAAAATTCCATTCAATTTGCTAGTTTTAAATAAATCTAAATAAAATTCATACACATTTTCATGCGGACTTAAAATAATCCAATGGAGAATTGGATGGAACCAATTTAACAATGAAAAAAGAACTTGAGTGAAATCAAGCTTGACCGATTTGCCTATCCCTCGTGGAAGTTAGGTCATCATTATATTACAGCAGTTCCACCTAAATAACCACCTTCACCTGTATCAGCCTTCCCACTCTTTGAGAACTATTTCAGAGGTCCTGCTTGAGTTCCTGCCTGTGAGAACAATCAGGCGGGAAGTCATGAGGGGTAGGGCATTTTCAGCCATGCCCCCATATTTGTGGAATTCCAGGTGAAATATGTAATGCTCAAATATTGCAGGCATTCAACACTCTTCCCTTTCAACTGCCTTTTGCGAGTGGAGAAAGAAGTCTAGAAATAAAACACGGACACTAGAGCTTGAGATAAAACTAGGTCCTCTTTGTTTAAACAGGGAAATTCTCCCCTCCATGGACCTGTGCATGAACATGTGGGAAGCTAGCTCATTTGTCTTCAGGCAATTAGCCTGCCCATCAGGGTGAGCCACTCAGTTGAACCCAGGGGTCAGCTGACCCAGCCCCCTTTTCCAACTGCACAAGAGTGTTTGGTAAGAACGACCTCCATCATCCCCAATCCGGGCTGCACAGCTCTGAGTAGATGAGACAATAAGGTCCTCAAAGGCAAACCATGTCCTGACACAAAAGCTGCACAGTCCCCGAGGAGCAGGACCTCTGGAATGCCAATCTCCATCAAGGTGCCAGAGTGTTCACCATCCCTATTCTCACTTCCCCCAATTCCTACATAACCCTGCCCCTTATCAATTGACCTGTTTATCCTCTACTTCTAAAGATTAAATCCAGTATGGAGTAGGCAAAAACCTGTGCATCACTAAATGCCAGGGGAAACGCCTACTCAGCCCCTGCTCCAAAGAGGATGACTGGCTATTCCCATCCTGGTTGATAGGGAGGGAGGTTGGGGCCAGAAATGAAAGACGCTGAGAGTCACGTGGGGCAAGACTTTATATCCTTGGCTCTGCACCTGCACGAGGGTGGATGCGTGCCGTGCACGCACACAGTTTTTCTTCCAGCTCTTTCCCCCTTGCAAAAGCCATCCCCCCATAAGCCATCCCAGCTGGGTGGGAATTGGGCTTCTTGAATAAGGATCTTCTTTGGCATTTCTATATGGTGCTATGATATGTTATAATTATTTATCATTTTACTGTTCCTACTGGCCTGAATTCTGTTTGTGATTAGTATCCTTCTTCTTGCTTTTTTGATTTTTTCAGTTGTATTTTTATGGTGCTCTGTGCTTTTAAACTTGTATTGTTTTTATATTGTGAATGCATATGTCAGAAAACGCCTTGGTTGAGATTTGTAGGCCGCCTACACATATTTCAAACAAATAAATAAAATAATACCATTTATATTATATTGCAGAAAGATACGTCATGAAAGATGGAACTATAATTTCTTATTTTTAATCTGATAGTGTAGTTTATATTGGGTTTAATTCTAATTATGCATTGCAGGTTTTGACAGATACCATTGTATTTATATTGTTGTGAACCACCCCGAGGACCCACTTGGCTAATAAGCGAGACATACATTTAATAAATGTAATGAATTTCAGTCACTGAATCCAGGAGAAAATGTTGTTCTATGTTCCATTCACTGAATATTTTGTACTTTATAAGAAAAGAAAAGAAAAGAAAAGAAAAGAAAAGAAAAGAAAAGGTGGTGGTAGGAAGCCACTTAGATCATTTCCATGCAAATTACCCCTTTACCAGGATTCATTAAATGCCTTTTGCTATGTTTATAACTGGACTCACTCCTTTCAAATTGCACAGGCTGGATATTGAAAGGGTCACAAACGGTGCAGCATTCAAGTTTATTTCAGGGACGGGAAATGAAGATCATGGGATTGCTCCACTCTTATTTCTGCAATAAGGGGTGGAAGCCAGAAAAGGAGAATGGCCGACAAGGGTGCTGACCTTGTGTGTGAAATGATAATTAGAATTAGAAATGTTACAAATTCACGCAGTCTAATTTTGGACTTGGCGTTATAATCCCCTAGCTCTTTTCTGATACTCTGCTCTTACTTAGGTACATTTCCATTGCATCACTGAATACCAAGAAGCAGATCTGTGACTGTGAGTGCATGATTCAGTCCAATTTAAAATCTCTCTCTCTCTCTCTCTCTCTCTCTCTCTCTCTCTCCAAGGATCCTGTTGTATGAATCCAAAGCAGGTGCTCTGTTTGAAATGATTTTTTTGCCTGTTAACATTTGAACACATTGCAGGTATCATAGAATATGTTCCATGTTGCATTATGTTAAAAACTTCTCCGCCAGGGAGGGAGGGGGAGAAAACTCACAGTACCTCCCCTACCTCAGAAGTAGAAAGTCAGTAATTACTCCATTTGCTTTATTGTTAAAATCAATTTTTATAACAATTGCAATGGAAACTTTAAGCAAGCATTACCAAGCATTTCCATGACAATCACATTGTAATACCACCTTTTTATTATTGCAATGTAACTACCAAATAAACTGTTAGTGCAATTCTACATATGTCTATTCAGAATTAAGTCCCATTAAGATCAATGGCACTTACTCCCAGGAGAGTAGGTATAGGGATTAAGCCTAAAGCAATATTGTAAATCTTTTTCCTTTCTCTTTGTTTGCTAGGAGCAAAATGATCTTTAAAGACTCAATTGTGTCTTAGTATGAAAAGTGACAGAAGTGGAGCATGAAGGTACTCGGCCTTTCTCTGATTTCAAAGATTATCAAGAAATGAGAAAGGTGAATTATTACTGAACTGTATTTCGATACCATCAGCCATTCTATCCTTCTGGATAGGTTGCCCGGGCTGGGAGATGGAGCTGCGGTGGTGTGGTGGTTCTGCTCCTACTTGGATGGCTGATTCCAGAAGGTGTTGATGGAAGATTATTGCTCTGTGCCATGGCAACTAGGCCATGGGGTTCCACAGGGCTCTGTTTCATGCCCTATGCTGCTCAACACCTACATGAAACCACTGGGAGAGATTATCCAGAGGTGTGGGTTTAGGCATTATCAATATGCAGATCAATCAACTCCCAGCTCTACCTTTCCTTTTTATCAAACCCAGGTGAGGCAGCGACTGTTCTGAATCAGTGCCTGGGCATGGAATGGAATGGATTAGGACCAACAAACTGAGACTTAATCCAGACAAGATGGAGATACTGTTAGTGGATGGTTCGTCTGCCAGGCTAGGTGATGTTCAACCTGTTCTGGAGGGGGTTGCACTCCTCCTAAAGGATCAGGTTCGTAGTCTGGGGTTGCTCTTGGACCCAGAACTGGCACTTGAGGAATAAGTAGACTCAGTGGCAAGGAGCACATTTTATCAGCTTAGGCAGATAAACCAAGTACACATCCTTATCTGGACAGAGAAAACCTAGCTACAGTTATCCATCCTCTGATAACCTATCGTCTGGATTACTGCAATGCATTATACATGGGGTTGCCTTTGAGGTCTGGAAATTTCAGCTGGTTCAAAATAGGGCAGCACATTTGTTAACGGACTGGCCAATGAGTCCACATTATGCCAGTACTTTTTCAGTTGCACTGGCTGCCAGTCCATGTCTGAACCCGATTCAAAGCCCTAAATGGCTTGGGGCCAAGTCACCTGAAGGATCATCTCCTCCCATACATACCTGCCTGGACCCTAAGATCATCTTCAGGAGCCCTTCTCTGTGAACCCCTGCCAAAGAAAGCGAGGCAGGTGGAACCCCAACTGTGGAATGATCTCTCTAGAGAGGTACGCTTGGCAACTACATTGTACTTCTTTCAGCAGTATAGAAATGAAATAAATAAATAAATACATTCATTTCTTCTAGCTATGTTTTTAGGTTCCCAGGGAAAAGAGTATGTTACCTCTGCAGAAACTAGGCAGAGTGAACAGCACCTGCTCTTCCACGAGTATTTCAATTGTTGGACTATTTCCATACATCCCAACATGCATAGGCTCACGCCATGCAAACAATACATCAGGACTAAGCACACTAGGCAGTAATTGGGTAGGCTATGTCAATTTCCTGTCCAAAATGTGAACGTGAATCTGATGCTCTAAGGCTAAAAAAGGTAACCACCAATGGGCCTGTTCAGACAACATGCTAAACCGTGATTAGGCTGCTAACCCTTTCACATTATTTGGTTAGTGAGCATGTTTAAACTGTGGTTATGTAGCCACCATGGTTAGGAATGGTTCACACGACATGCCAATTCATAATGTTTAGTTCAAAATGCTTAACCACCATGGCTTAGTGTGTCATCTGAACAGGGTTACTATTAATCCAGATAAGACAGAGGTGCTCCTGGTCAGTCAAAAAGCAGATCAAGGAATAGGGATTCAGCTTGTGTTGGATGGGGTTACACTCCCCCTGAAGACACAGGTCCGCAGCTTGGGTGTGCTTCTGGATTCAGCCCTGAGCCTGGATGCCCAGGTTTCGGTGGTGGCCAGGAGTGCATTTACACAGTTAAAGCTAGTGCGCCAGCTGCACCCGTTCCTAGAGATGTCGGACCTGGCCACAGTGACACATGCCTTAGTTACATCCCAATTGGATTACTGTAACATGCTCTACGTGGGGCTGCCTTTGAAGAGTGTTTGGAAATTCCAGCTGGTTCAAAGAGCTGCACCCAGATTGTTGACAGGGGCTGGTTACAGGGAGCATTCAACTCCCCTGTTAAAATAGCTCCACTGGCTTCCAGACTGTTTCTGGGCACAATTCAAAGTGCTGGTTATGACCTATAAAGCCCTATATGGCTTGGGTCCAGGTTATTTGAAAGAACGTATTCTCCCTTATGAGCCTGCCCATGCTTTGAGATCTTCTGGAGAAGCCCTTCTTTCAGTCCCACCATCTCCACAGGCGCGCTTGGTGGCAACATGGGAGAGGGCCTTCTCGGTGGCTGCTCCAGTGCTTTGGAACTCTCTTCCCGGGAAGCTAGGCTGGCTCCCTCCTTGATGCGCTTTCAGAAGCAGGCTAAAACTTGTTTGTTCCAGCAGGCCTTTGGAGAATAATCTGGCCCTCTATCTATGTTAATGTCTTATAATTTTGTTGTGTATTTTAAATGTTTATGGTCCCCCCCAATGTATGTTTTAAACTTTGTAAGGCCGCCTTGAGGCCCAGCATTGGGCAAAAGGCGGGATACAAATAAATGTAATAATAATAATAATAATAATAATAATAATAATAACAATAATTGTTCAATGAGATTTAACTGCACATAATTATTGACAACCCATGGAAGTGTATATACATATTTCATAAATAGCATCAATTCAGAAACAGAATGACCCCCTATCCCATCTATATGCCTTAGAAGAGCTTTTAACTTCATTAAGACCCTACACTAGCATCACGAGATTAATTTGAAATTTACAGGCATGCAGTGAAACAAGGTTATATAGCAGCCGCCATGTAAAAGGCTGGAGAGGTTTTGACAAATTTAGGGCATCACCAAAATCACCAGAGGATTTGAGTCAGCACTGACCCTGACTAGATGTGAACCGATAACTTCTGAGTGAAATGTTTTCTAAAGAATTAGCAACTCCTTTAGCCATCCAGCCTCTTCTTGGTTTTATTTTTAAGAGTAATATTTTTTAAAAAAGAAAAAGCAGAAAAAGAGAGCAGTCTGTCATGGATGTACATGATAATTGACATAATAGAACCTAACGGCTACTTTGGAGAATAATAGACCCTGACAGCTTCACTGAAGCTTATTTGAGGGTTCAGAACAAGGTTTTGATGGGTTTAATGTAAACACATACTTGCTTGTCTTGCTTTTTTATTGTGGCTGATTTCGAATAAGTTAAACAAAACATTAGTGAGAAATAATGTATTTGAGGTCATTTTCCATTAATGTAATCACTGTGATTGGTGTTTTCATCGAATAATTAATTCAAATATCTCTCTGTGTGTATCATCATATAATGCATAAAACATTTGTTACCAAATGTCGCATAAGACAAAAAAATTGAGGTTCTCACTCAGGCAAGGAATTTAGAGGGAAGAAAAAAATGTGAATGGCAAAAGAATGGTAGGCACCACTTCAAGATGAAATATTGTAGTGATCTTTCTCCCTTCAATTGCATTTTTTACTCTCTCTGTTGTGTCCCAGTATGAGACAAGGTTGCCCCCGCCCTCTGCCAGTAGACAAAAATATTTTTATTCAGGTAGACCTTTGCTGTGTAAGACAAAAGCCTGCCTGTTGCTATTGGAAGAAGGGGAGTAAATTGGTTGCACACTATTCCTTTTATTGTGTGCTTTTAATTGTTTCATTTGTGTGTTTTAATTAGGATTTCAATAGTCATCTCTATTTTACTGCTAACTGCATTGAGCACCATTTTTTATTTTTATTTTATTTTGGCAGAAAAGCAGAATAAAAATAAATAAATAAATAAATAAGGTCAAAACTTTATTTAACTTGAACTTTACAACTGTAATGAATCACTATGGAAAGGAGTTGTTTAACTCCTAATTCTATGGCCAGCGAAGTTGTCCTGGCTGTCCTGCCACAATCCCATGGGCCTCCTGGCTCAGTCCTGAACCAATTCCTATCAGCAACCCTGTCATGCACTTTGGGAGCCTTTTTCGAAACATAATTGTGGCACCCCCTGAAAATGCCCCTGCACAATAATTAGGCTTAAAGAAAGACTCCAATAAGCTATTACAGGCTTTTCAAAATTCTATTAACGTCATGGGGATATCTTTCAGGGGTGTTGTATGCTCCCTTCTGGCCCCAGCAGCCATGTTGCCATGCAGCAATTACACGTTTTATAAGGTTGTATTGGCACTCCACCTCTTAGAGCGTTCCTGTAGCGTTACACCCCACAAGTCAGTTCCCTAATGTATGTCTGAGATTGGTAAGTCTGTGGTGCTTAGAATGTTGACCTGAGTGGGTGGAGTTAGAATGTCTGTGGAGGGGGAGGAGTTATATATAAGGGAAGGACTGAGGGGATTGTGGGGGACTTTTAGGTACTCTTCGAGTCTTTAGCCTTTAGTGCTTTAGCTCTCTGTGTGTAGAGTAGGGATGTGCTCCGCTTCTAATCAGACCGGCGAATTAGAAGCGGAGCGGGGTGCTTCGCCTCCCCTTAAGGCGGAGGTAAAGAGGATTGGTGGGCTGGTGGAAAGTGGCGAAGAGGATCGAGGTGAAGGCGGATCCTTCGCCTCAATCCGGAGCTCCTCCGGAAAGGTAAGTGGGGTTTACCGGGCCCTGCCGCTGTCGCCCATGCGGCGACAGCGGCAGGGCCCAGTAAACCCCCCTCCTCTGCCTTACCTGGCTCCGTCCGCGGTCCCTCGGCTTCTTCAATTGAGCCCGCGGTCCAACCAGGAAGTCTAGGCCGCACTTGCGGCCCAGACTTCCTGGCTGAACCGCGGGCTCAATTGAAGAAGCCGACGGACCGCGGATGGAGCCAGGTAAGGCCCCCCTCCCCCTTGGTCCCTTACCGGGCTCTGCCGCTGTCGCCGCATGGGCGGCGACGGCGGCAGGGCCTTGTAAACCCCCCCTCTTCTCCCGGCCTTACCTGGCACCACTCCCCTCCACTGCGGAGCTCCGATTCGGAGCCGGAGCTTCACGGCGAAGAGGAGCAGAGTATGGGCGGAGCGGCGCGGAGCGGGCTGATCCGAAATTTTCGGATCGGCCCATGGGGCAGAGCGGGGGGTCTGTGCACACCCCTAGTGTAGAGTACTATTGTTCTGGAGAATTTGAGGATCAGTGTATAGAGGGGTGTCTTTTGTGTGTGGTGTGCACATAGTCAGTTGATGTATATTAAACAATACTGATAGTAAAGAAAGCTCAAGAGTGACTGTGTGAGAGTAAGGAAAGTGTGTTTGTGAAGAGAGAAAGGATTGGATGAGGTTTTAAAAAGGTTTTGAAAAGTTTTATTTTGAAACAAAGTTTGTGAACCTTAAACTATTTTTTTATTCAGTTTGTTTAACTACCACAAAAATCCCACATGTCTCTTTGGCATTTATCATCTGCAGTTATGTACATTTAACACCCACTCTGACATTAAATCACCATCAGCACATATAATTCACAGCGCTTTGATTTAATACTGAAATCCTTCCTATTTAACCCCTTTCTCCACATGGTTTGGAGAAAGGCGGTGTTTGTCCCTCGCCTCAGGCTCCTCAAGTGGTGGGGCTTAGCTTGAGCAGGGAGTGTCCACGGCCAGGCCTGCTGTTCAGAGCCTGTGTCGTGACAGTTCCCTGCCCAGCACCCCCATAAATAGCCAGATGAGCACAACGTCAATGTCTGCTCAATGGGATAGTACGTGGTTGGGTTGTGCTGTCAACACATACTGCATTGCAACAATTGGGCTAAATTGTTGCAATAAGGTTGACATTGAGGGTTGGTTTATTTTGGATAAGGACTGGAATCAGGATGGATAGTAGTATACAAAAATACTCCCATCCTCTTTAAATGCCTTCAACTAATAGAGATCAGAGAGCAGAATTAAACACAGCATTATATAGGCGTTAATATCCCTCCCCCAAAGTGGTTTGTCCAAACTGAAAGTACATCCCTAAACCAGATCTGTTTGCTTATTCATCAGGTAGATATTCTCACCATACGTATGAAGGCAAGTGCCTGTTTACAAGCCCATCCTTGACTTTTGCATCCTTATCGAGTTATGGACTTTATCTCCAGGCAAACGTGGATAGGATTGCAGCCTTGGATTGCACATTAATCTCTCACTTGAGGTCCTTAATTAGAAGTAACAAATACTAAAACTTAAAGTGGGCAGAACATACATCCCTCCGTCTATCATTTAATTCTGTAGTGTTTTTGTGTAGTTAAACAATAGAGCCCAACAATTACAATAGTTAAAGCTTTCCTGCTCTAAAACTAAGAGAATCAAACACCACAGCACACTCACTCAGACACACATACAAACTCATCTCTGAATTATGAGTAATTTGTGTATTTAGGAATTATAGTGATGACTAGTTAGGACAAAAGGCTTCTCAGCAAAATATTAAAGATCTTCTAAATATGGTATTTCCCCCTTCCTTTTCTTGCTTTACTAGAAACCACCATCGAGGGTTAAAAAAATAGAGCATTAATTATTATTATTTTAAAAAAGTTAAAGTTAGTTGTAATTGCACAATGCTGCTCCTTTTTCAACTTCTTCTTTTGCTCTCTCTCTCTCTGTGCTGGTTTGTTATCTCTGTGACAACATCATGCTGGGCTATAGCAACCTTTTGCTTAAACATCACACCAAATGGCTGAAATAAAGAACAACTTTTCAAAGGTTACAAAGACCACAGGAAGGAGCCTTGCATGATACAGATATACCCACCCTCCCCACTCTGGCTGTTGGAGCAGGCTGTTCTCACACCTGTCCCTCCAGGAAGCCTTGCACGGAAACGATTTAGCATAGCAAAAATAAATAAAGGTCCTAATTCTTTCATCAGACATGTTTAATAAGTTGGTATTGGGGTTAAGGATATAACATCATTACACAGAATGGTATCTGACACAGGGCTCATCTACACAAAGCAGGCTATTCCACTATGAACACGGCATATAAAAGGCAGGAGCCACACTACTGCTTTATAGCAGTATTGAAGTACACTGAGAACTCTTGGGACCCATGACACATACCACATACTGTTTTCATAGTGTTATATCCTGCTAGGTGTAGCTGTGTCAGTGCACTTCATTGTCAGTACACTTCATTACCCCTATAAAGCAGTAGTGTAGATCCTGCAGTGCACTTCAGTACCGCTATAAAGCAGCAGTGTGGCTCCTGCCTTTTTAATAACATTTTCATGGTTGAATATCCTGCTTGGTGTAGATGACCCCACAGTTCCACAATGTAAAAATGATGGCTGCCCTGTTGCATTACATTTCCTGGATGTTGGTTTTGCTAAATCCTTGGTGTCTTCTTGTGCTCTCCAAGAACAAAAGTGCAGGCCAAATTAAATGTTTGTCCAATTGTGCATGGCGGAACTATGCATGATTCGATTATTTTAGTATAAGTGTTCGGGATCCCAATTTGGATCAGGGCCATGGTGCTCCAAGATTGGTGAGATTTAAACTTCCACCCTTCCCATTTTCATCCTGGAATTCCACACAGGGAGAGGGTAATTAAAAAGCAAACATACACCTCCATTGATTCCAAATAAATTGTGCAGGTTCAAGTTGAATGTGTAAGTACTTTGGTTGACTATCTGTATTTCTTCATGTGAAATTAAGATTCTTGTACCTGCTTTAAAGAAAGAACTATCTACCTAACTAAATAATAAAAGTGACACTTAAGACAATATTTGAAGCTATACAAACCAACCCAATTTGTTCATGGGAATTTGGGAGTTCAAAACTAGGGATGTGCTCCGCTCCGATTAGGAGCGTAGAAGCAGTAGCGGATTGGCCTGCTCCGCCTTACCCAGAGGCGGAGTAGGAGCGGACCGCGGACCCCCTAGAAGCAAGGCGAAGAGAAGCGACCATTTTTCGGAGCTCCGAGTTCAGTCGGAGCGCTCCGGTCGCCATCTTGAAAACATTTCGCCATAGGATTGCATTGCGGCAAATAATCGCGCATAACTACGTTGTTTTTGAAGCTATCGTTCTGGAAATTCTTGTGCACAGAGAGTCGTGGATGGGGGTCATTTTGAGACCACTCTCACCTCTCTGCGTGCTGTGGTTCACGTGCAATATTTTTTTAAAAATCGGGTCAACCGCGGGGCTCAAACTGCGTTTCGGCTTTTCGCCCATAGGATTGCATTGAGGGAAAGAATCGGGGATAACTGGGGGGGGGTTTAAGCTATCGTTCTGAAAATTCTTGTGCACAGAGAGTCGTGGATGGGGGTCATTTTGAGACCACTCTCAACTTTCTGCATCGTACGGGTCGCGGGCTAGAAGTTTTTTAAAAATAGGGTCAACCGCGGGGCTCCGTTTCGGCTTTTCGCCCATAGGATTGCATTGAGGGAAAGAATCGGGGATAACTGGGGGGGGGTTTAAGCTATCGTTCTGAAAATTCTTGTGCACAGAGAGTCGTGGATGGGGGTCATTTTGAGACCACTCTCAACTTTCTGCGTGCTGTGGTTCACGTGCAATATTTTTTTAAAAATCGGGGTTTGGGTTTTTTTTATTTTTTTATTTTTATTTTTTTGGAAGCGATGACAGGCACATTCAACTCCCAATCCTGATGAGAATTGATCTCCTCAGAAAGCATCCTCCTCCAATCCCAGCGTTGGAGGGGGGACTAAGGCAGACCCACCCTGAGAACTTTCTGTTTTGTGTCTCTTTGTGGGTTGGCGTTCGTGGAGGGAACACTTAGTTAGTTAGTGCTCCTGCTTTGGACTTTGGAGATAGATTAGGATAGGTTTAGTTTGGCGTGTGTGTGTGTTTGTTTGCTTCTTTCTGACTTGTAGCTTAGTTTGCCCTGTGTTTTCCCCTTACTTTGATTTAATATAAACTTTATTTTTGAATTTTGGAGTGTGTGTTTGGGTTGGTTGGGTTGGTTGCCCCCCCCCCCTTCCCTGTATTAAAGCCTGACTGTTCTGCTTTTGTGAAAGCTTTCTTTTGAAAGCATACACACAGTTTTTGTCCCATTTCCCTACATTTATATTCTTAAACATATTTTATTATATTCTTTCACATAGTCCATTAGTATATATTCTCATACATATTATATTAGTATTCATATTTTGTTCTTCTTATAGTAGTGGTTGGTTCTTTTCCCCCCTCCCCTCTCTTAAATCCTGATTGTGTTTCCTTCTATCTTCTATACCAAATATACCAAAAAAATTGGATTCTCTTTTTCTTCTCTGTGTAACTTCGACGGAGTGGGCTGCTTTTGTCAAGTTCAACAGGCAGCCACAGATTGAGCATTTTGGGGAAAGCATACGCACACCATTTCCCTATTCTTAAACATATTATTATTATATTCTTTGACATAGTCTTAGTAGTCTATTAGTATACATTCTCATACATATTATAGTAGTGGTTGGTTCTTTTCCCCCCTCCCCTCTCTTAAATCCTGATTGTGTTTCCTTCTATCTTCTATATACCAAATATACCAAAAAAATTGGATTCTCTTTTTCTTCTCTGTGTAACTTCGACGGAGTGGGCTGCTTTTGTCAAGTTCAACAGGCAGCCACAGATTGAGCATTTTGGGGAAAGCATACGCACACCATTTCCGTATTCTTAAACATATTATATTATATTCTTTGACATAGTCTTAGTAGTCTATTAGTATACATTCTCATACATATTAGTAGTAGTAGTATTCATATTTTGTTCTTGTTATAGTAGTGGTTGTCCCATTTCTTGTCCCATTTCCCTACATTTATTAGTAATATTCTTAAACATATTATTATATTCTTGTAGATATTCTTAGTAGTAGATATATATATATATATTAGTATATTCTCATACATATTAGTAGTAGTATATTTTATTGTTCTTGTCCCATTTCCCTACATTTAAACATATTATATCTTCTTATACATATTCTTAGTAGTACCTTATACATAGTATTAGTAGTATTAATATTTTGTTAGTCATCATGAAAAGAGGAAGCAGGCGTGCTGAAAGCAGCAAGGCTCAGTCTGCCAGCAGTAAGCAGGCTTCCTCTCCTCCTGTGAAACTCAAACGGGCAACTCCTTGGCTGACTGCTCCAAAACAGAAGCAGGACAAGCAGCAGGCAGAGCCACTCTCTTCTGCAACTTGTGCCCGGCGTTCTCTTTTTGAGGGTGGGAATGGGAAAAGTGCCCGTTTGCAAGAGGCACGTGGCAGCAGTGCCATTAGAGGAGGAGGAGTATCCCCAACTCCTTCATTCTCCTTTCAGCCCACGAGCCCGATGATGGACCTAGACGAGGTCCTCAGCACAGTGGAGGGGGGGGAGGAGGAGGAGGAGGCGGTGGGCCTCCAGGATGTGGGGGCTGAGGAGGAGCAGCAGCAGGCCGAGGCTCTCTCCCCAGTCTCATCCCACACCCCTGTTTCTGTGGCAACACCAGAGAGCTCAGGCGGGCAATTGGTGGTGTCACCACGGAAACGAAAGACAAGCATCGTGTGGGACCACTTTGAGTTGGGAGCGGATCCCCGCTTTGCTGTCTGTCGCCACTGCAAACTCAGCCTAAGCAGGGGTTCATCGACAGGGCATTATGGAACCAGCAGCATGAAGATGCATCTTAAGAGGCAGCACCAGTCGGTCTTGCTGGGGAAAGAGGCGGGCAAGGCGACTGGTTCCAGGGGAAAGCCGAAGGCGGCGGCTGCTGCTGCTGCTGCTGCTGCTGCTGCTGCTGGCACTTCCAGTCTCAGCTCTCCATCTCCCATCCCCACAAGGGTTAGGCAGGCAACCCTGCCGGAAATGGGGTGGGGGAAGTATGGAACCACAAGATGGCGTTTTCCAACGCCCTCCCAGATCACCACGTCAATCGGTGAGATGGTGGCGTTGGACGACCAGCCATTCAGCCTCGTCGACAACGCAGGCTTCAAGAGGCTGATGGCGCTTGTGGTGCCATACTACAAGCTGCCGTGTCGCACCACCCTGAGCAGGCGGGTGGTGCCTTCCCTGTACCGTTCCTGCAGGGAGTTAGTGCTGGGTCGTCTGTGCCAGGCAGAGGCACGGATGGTGCACTTCACCTCGGACATTTGGTCCAGCGAGGGCGGAGTGCACGCTTACCTGTCCCTGACGGCACACTGGTGGGCAGCCGTGGGGCAGGAAGGATCCAGCACTACAGGGACTGGCAAGGAGGGCTACTGCTGGGCCCTCCTCCACACGCAAGTGATGGACCAGTCCCACACGGCAGGGGAGATTACGGAGGCCATGAACCGCATGGTGGATGGGTGGCTAGCTGGGCAGAAGGTCACCCGCGGTTACATGGTCACGGACGGGGGAGCCAACATGGTGAAGGCGGTGCGCGACGGCGGATTCGAGGGCGTCCGCTGCATCGCGCACGTCTTGAACCTGGTGGTGAGGGATGGCCTTGGGATGGGCAGCAGCAAGCCCAACCTCGGTCCCCTGTCCGGGATCCGTAACCTCCTGGAGAGCTGCAGAAAGGTGGCAGGCCATTTCCACCACAGCGTCAAGGGCAGTCGCTTGCTGCGGGAGAAGCAGGAGGAGTTGAATCTCCCGCAGCACAGGCTAGTGCAGGATGTGGTGACACGCTGGAACTCCACCTACCTGATGCTGGAGCGGATGGTGGAGCAACAGCGTGCCATCCACGACTTGTTCAGGGTCAGGGACATGGGCGTCCACCACCTGGGCAAGCAGCAGTGGGACGCCATGTCCCAGCTGGTGGCGGTCCTCAAGCCGTTCCTGAACGCCACCGAGACCCTGAGCAAAAGCTCTGCCCTCCTCAGCCAGGTGATCCCTGTATGCAGGCATCTCCAGAAACAGATGGGCGACTTTCTGGAGTACAGGGATCCCGTCACCGGCAGGCGCTTCGAGCCCGAGGTCCGCGAAGCGGTGACTAGGCTGAGGGACGGCGTGACGCGGAGGCTGGAGCCCATCCAAACCGACAGGGTCCACATGTTGGCAGCCATGTGCGACCCTCGTGTGAAGGATGGGCTTTGTGGGCCAAATAGCAGGCAGCACTGGGTGGAAACGCTGGTGGGCGAAGTGCGGGCGGCATGGGCCAAGAGGGTGGGGCAGAGTGAGGCAGAGGAGCAGGCCACCCCTCCCCGCAGCAGCACCAGCAGCACCAGCAGCAGCCTCACCTGCATCCCTCCCAGCAGCAGCACAGGCGAGGGGTATTGGGAAGAGGCTCTGCACACCGTGTTTGGGCAGAGACCCTCCCCAGCCACCAGCCAGGATGACGCTGCAACCACCGTGCAGCGTTACCTGTCAGAGCCCATCGAGGACTCCTCCATGGACCCCCTGGCCTACTGGTCATCCCGTTTTCAGATTTGGCCGGACCTGGCGCGGGTGGCCATGGATCGACTCAGCTGCCCACCCACCAGTGTTCCAAGCGAGAGGGTGTTCTCTATGGCGGGCGACATAGTGACCCCTCACCGCTCTCGCTTGGAGCCGGACTTGGTGGAGCAGCTGGTCTTTCTGAAGGGCAATCTCCCCCTGCTGGGATACCCCACCCTCAAGCCCTCGTGGGAGTGACAGGCAGGCTCCCTTTAATTCCACCCCTCCTTGGGTTGGCAGGCACACTACAGTTCAGGCAGGCTGGTTTTTTCTCTGTAGGCACTAGGCAGAGTTTGTCACCGTGCGTGTGTGTGACTGACTGTGAGGGCAAAGCACCGCACTTGAGTTCATTTCATTTCTGTGGCGTCCGGTACAGCTTAGTCAACTCATCCGGATAGTTTTCCACCCAGTTCCAAAAGACTCCATTTATTTATTTATTTATTTATTTATTTATTTAATTAATTACATTTATATACCGCCCCACAGCCAAAGCTCTCTGGGCGGTTTACAACCGTTTGTCCATGATTGACTGCACGTTTAGGTGAGGTGCAAGCAGGGGGCAAGGCAATGCCTGGCACCACCACCACCACTAGCCAGGCTGCCTCTCTCCAGCAGTCCACGGGTCGCCCTTTGGAGTGCCCTGGGAGTGGAAGACGTACTCCCTGATCCAGAAGTATGGTTTTTTGAGAAGCAAACAGGCGAGTCCTCGCCTTTGAGAAGCAACCTTTCACTTGAACTCATGGAAGTCATTGACTTCAGCACAGCCACTACATAGAGGCTGTGGACCTCTGGGTGACTCCATCAGTGTGCTGATTTTGAGAAGCAACCTTTCACTGAAACTCATTCACTTCCCCAATTGAGGGTGAGGGAGGTTACACTCCAGCAGTCCACGGGTCGCCCTTTAGATAGCTCGGGGATCAAATGGAGTCCTTGATCTGTGTGCTGATTTTGAGAAGCAACCTTTCACTGAAACTCATTCACTTCCCCAATTGCGGCTGGTACTCCAACAGTCCACCGAACGCCCATAGCACAGCCACTTAGTGCATAGGGACAGTTTAAGTTTCCTCCTGAGAAGTGAGCACTCACTTCAACTCATGACAGCCATTGACTTCACCACAGCCACTACTGCGGATGCTGTGGTCCTCCAGGATGTGGGGATAAGTAGCAGTCGCTGGTCGAGCTTCTCTCCCCAGTCTCATATGGAGCAATTTTGAGCTCTCACTTCGACTTCAAGTTCAGACACTTGAGCACAGCCCCTACGGTGGAGGCACAGCTGGCCGTGCCTCTCTCCCCAACCACTGACTGCACAGGGACAGTTTAAGTTTCCTCCTGAGAAGTGAGCACTCACTTCAACTCATGACAGCCATTGACTTCACCACAGCCACTACTGCGGATGCTGTGGTCCTCCAGGATGTGGGGATAAGTAGCAGTCGCTGGTCGAGCTTCTCTCCCCAGTCTCATATGGAGCAATTTTGAGCTCTCACTTCGACTTCAAGTTCAGACACTTGAGCACAGCCCCTACGGTGGAGGCACAGCTGGCCGTGCCTCTCTCCCCAACCACTGACTGCACAGGGACAGTTTAAGTTTCCTCCTGAGAAGTGAGCACTCACTTCAACTCATGACAGCCATTGACTTCACCACAGCCACTACTGTGGATGCTGTGGTCCTCCAGGATGTGGGGATAAGTAACAGTCGCTGGTCGAGCTTCTCTCCCCGGTCTCGTCCCACCCCTCTTCCGCTGTAACCCTGTCTTTGAGAAGCAAGCTGTCACTTCAACTCATGGACTTCCCCTATGTGCGGGTGGTACTCCAGTAGTCGACCGATCGCCCATAGCACAGCCACTTAGTGCGTAGGGACAGTTTAAGTTTCCTCCTGAGAAGCAAGCTGTCACTTCAACTCATGGACTTCCCCTATGTGCGGGTGGTACTCCAGGTGTCCACCGATCGCCCATACCACAGCCACTTTGTGTGTACGGACAGTTTAATTTTCCTGAGAAGTGAGCACTCACTTCAACTCATGGACTTCCCCAATTGCGGCTGGTACTCCAACAGTCCACCGAACGCCCATATCACAGCCACTTAGTGCATAGGGACAGTTTAAGTTTCCTCCTGAGAAGTGAGCTTTCACTTCGACTCATGACAGCCATTGACTTCACCACAGCCACTTCTCGGTGGATGCTTTGTTCCACCAGGATGTGGGTGAGGAGGATTAGTTGCAGCAGCTGGCCGAGCGTCTCTCCCCAGTCTCGCAATTCAAGTTATCTGAGAAGTGAGCTTTCACTTCGACTCATGGACTTCCCCTATGTGTGGGAGGTACTCCAGCAGTCGACCGATCGCCCATAGAACAGCCACTTAGTGTGTACGGACAGTTTAATTTTCCTGAGAAGTGAGCACTCACTTCAACTCATGAAACTCATGAAAGCCATAGACTTCCGATGCAACCTCTCTCTCCTCAGTCTCATCCTCTTCCTCTTCCCCTTCTGCTGTAACCCGTCTTTGAGAAGCAAGCTTTCACTTAAACTCATCATTCACTTCCCCAACTGAGGGAGGTAAAGTCCAGCAGTCCACGGGTCGCCCTTTGGAGTGCCCTGGGAGTGGAAGACGTACTCCCTGATCCCGAAGTATGGTTTTGAGAAGTAAGCTGTCACTTGAACTCATGAGCCTCTGTGCAAAAGCTGTCCTTGTGTGTGTGGTTGTGAGTGTTACTGCAGCTGCCTGTCTCGCTGCGAAAATGAAACAGGCAAGTCCTCGCCTTTGAGAAGCAACCTTTCACTTAAACTCATGGAAGTCATTGACTTCAGCACAGCCACTACGTAGAGGCTGTGGACCTCTGGGTGACCCGATCAGTGTGCTGATTTTGAGAAGCAACCTTTCACTGAAACTCATTCACTTCCCCAATTGCGGCTGGTACTCCAGTAGTCCACCGAACTCCCATAGCACAGCCACTTAGTGCATAGGGACAGTTTAAGTTTCCTCCTGAGAAGTGAGCACTCACTTCAACTCATGACAGCCATTGACTTCACCACAGCCACTACTGCGGATGCTGTGGTCCTCCAGGATGTGGGTGAGGATTAGTCGCAGCAGCTGGTCGAGCTCCTCTCCCTGGTCTCATATGGAGCAATTTTGAGCTCTCACTTCGACTCCAAGTTCAGACACTTGAGCACAGCCCCTACGGTGGAGGCACAGCTGGCCGTGCCTCTCTCCCCAACCACTGACTGCACAGGGACAGTTTAAGTTTCCTCCTGAGAAGTGAGCACTCACTTCGACTCATGACAGCCGTTGACTTCACCACAGCCACTTTGTGTGGGATGCTGTGGTCCTCCAGGATGTGGGGATTAGTAGTAGCCACTGGTCGAGCTTCTCTCCCCGGTCTCGTCCCACCCCTCTTCCGCTGTAACCCTATCTTTGAGAAGCAAGCTGTCACTTCAACTCATGGACTTCCCCTATGTGCGGGTGGTACTCCAGTAGTCGACCGATCGCCCATAGCACAGCCACTTAGTGCGTAGGGACAGTTTAAGTTTCCTCCTGAGAAGTCAGCACTCACTTCAACTCATGACAGCCATTGACTTCACCACAGCCACTTCTCGGTGGATGCTTTGTTCCACCAGGATGTGGGTGAGGATTAGTAGCAGAAGCTGGTCGAGCTTCTCTCCCCAGTCTCATATGGAGCAATTTTGAGCTCTCACTTCGACTCCAAGTTCAGACACTTGAGCACAGCCCCTACGGTGGAGGCACAGCTGGCCGTGCCTCTCTCCCCAACCACTGACTGCACAGGGACAGTTTAAGTTTCCTCCTGAGAAGTGAGCACTCACTTCGACTCATGACAGCCGTTGACTTCACCACAGCCACTTTGTGTGGGATGCTGTGGTCCTCCAGGATGTGGGGATTAGTAGTAGCCACTGGTCGAGCTTCTCTCCCCGGTCTCGTCCCACCCCTCTTCCGCTGTAACCCTATCTTTGAGAAGCAAGCTGTCACTTCAACTCATGGACTTCCCCTATGTGCGGGTGGTACTCCAGGTGTCCACCGATCGCCCATAGAACAGCCACTTAGTGTGTACGGACAGTTTAATTTTCCTGAGAAGTGAGCACTCACTTCAACTCATGACAGCCATTGACTTCACCACAGCCACTACTGCGGATGCTGTGGTCCTCCAGGATGTGGGTGAGGATTAGTCGCAGCAGCTGGTCGAGCTCCTCTCCCTGGTCTCGTCCCACCCCTCTTCCGCTGTAACGCCCTCTTTGAGAAGCAAGCTGTCACTGAAACTCATGAAAGCCATAGACTTCCGAAGCAACCTTTCACTTCAACTCATTGACTTCCCCTTTGAGAAAAAGCTAAGCTCCAGTAATGCACCGTTTTTCCGTGGGACAGCTCTCTTTCGAGAAGCTGCACTGCATATGCAGCAGTGCCATGGCTTTGAGAAGCCGAGACCCATCCCAGCCACCGGGAACCGGAGGAAAACTCCAGCAGTCCACGGGTCACCCTTTAGATAGCTCGGGGATCAAATGGAGTCCTTGATCTGTGTGCTGATTTTGAGAAGCAACCTTTCACTGAAACTCATTCACTTCCCCAATTGTGGCTGGTACTCCAACAGTCCACCGAACTCCCATAGCACAGCCACTTAGTGCATACTAGGGACAGTTTAAGTTTCCTCCTGAGAAGTCAGCACTCACTTCGACTCATGACAGCCATTGACTTCACCACAGCCACTTTGTGTGGGATGCTGTGGTCCTCCAGGATGTGGGGATTAGTAGTAGTCACTGGTCGAGCTTGTCTCCCCGGTCTCGTCCCACCCCTCTTCCGCTGTAACCCTGTCTTTGAGAAGCAAGCTGTCACTTCAACTCATGGACTTCCCCTCAGAGAAAAAGCTAAGCTCCAGCAGTCCACCGATCTCCCGTAGCACAGCCACTACATTTCCTGAGAAGTGAGCTCTCACTTCAACTCGTCTTGTAGTGCGCCCGCCGAGTTGAGCACAGCCACTACAGTGGAGGCGCCTGCCCGCCTGCCTGGGAGCCATCCTTGTGAGGTAGCTGGATCTGCTGGGACTGACTCCCCCACAGATCTATGGCTTACTTGTGCAAGGTACCAGCTTTTCTGGGCCCGCCAACCCATGCCTGCCTGCCTGTCTGCCCGCCTCCCCCGGGGTGCTGCTGTGGTGGGGCATCTGCCAGGACTGACTCCTCGCCTGCTCTGCCCGCCTGGTGCCTGGGAGATGGGCTTTGCGGTTCGTGGCCAGCACCCTCCGGCACGCTTGCTCCCAGTCGTCCTCCTCTGTGCCCCTCAAGGCGTAACTGCTGGCTTAGAAAGAAACAACCAGCCATCTTTGCCTCACTTTGCGCCCACTTATGGGTTGGTTTGCTATGCGTTAGTGCTCAAGCCATCCTTGCGGCACTACAATGCATGCTGCCTGCCTGCTTTCCCTCCCTTCTCCCCTTCCCGCCTTGCAGCGATGGTGTATGTGTCTTGCTTTGACTAAGGGGAGAAGTCCTTCCTGCGCTCACTTAGACTTTATCAAATTCAATAATCCCTTTTTCAAATGTGCCAGAAGATTTAGGGTTATCTCGTGGCATGTTGGGATTGCCTTGGAACTGGCCCCATTGAGCTGTCTGCAATTGCAACTTTAAATCCCTGACATACTGGAGTGTTCAAATTTCAAAAGTTCCCCTAACATCAGGGGATGATGGGATTGCCTTGAAACTTGGTGTCCATGGGGACACATGGGTAAGCTGTCATGGGACCAAAGGATAGGTTTCTAACGTGCAAATTGACGTAGTTGTAGAATGGGACTTGATTTGGGGTGAGTTAAAAAGTTTAAGCCGCGCCAAAAATCAGGGGATGATGGGATTTGCTTGCAACTTGGCGTGCATGTGGACACATGGATAAGCTGCCCTGGTGCCGAGTTTGAGGTTTCTAACATGCAAATTGACGGAGCTATCCCAAGGGGTGTGAATGGGGTGCCCGATTTTCATAAATTCCCCAAAAATCAGGGGATGATGGGATTGCCTTGAAACTTGGCGTGCATGTGGACACGTGGATAAGCTATCATGGTGCTGAGTTTGAGGTTTCTAACGTGCAAATTGACGTAGTTGTAGAATGGGACAATTTGGGGTGAGTTAAGCCATGCCAAAAATCAGGGGATGATGGGATTTGCTTGCAACTTGGCGTGCATGTGGACACATGGATAAGCTGCCCTGGTGCCGAGTTTGAGGTTTCTAACATGCAAATTGACGGAGCTATCCCAAGGGGTGTGAATGGGGTGCCCGATTTTCATAAATTCCCCAAAAATCAGGGGATGATGGGATTGCCTTGAAACTTGGCGTGCATGTGGACACGTGGATAAGCTATCATGGTGCTGAGTTTGAGGTTTCTAACGTGCAAATTGACGGAGCTATCTAAAGGGGTGTGAATTAGGGTTATGGGAGGTGCGTTAGAGGGTAGAGCCGCGCCAAAAATCAGGGGATGATGGGATTTGCTTGCAACTTGGCGTGCATGTGGACACATGGATAAGCTGCCCTGGTGCCGAGTTTGAGGTTTGTAACATGCAAATTGACGGAGCTATCCCAAGGGGTGTGAATGGGGTGCCCGATTTTCAAAAATTCGCCAAAAATCAGGGGATGATGGGATTGCCTTGAAACTTGGCGTGTGTGTGTATACGCCCATGAGGTGTCATGGTGCCAAACGTGAGGTTTCTAACTTCAACGGAAAAAAAGTTGTTTACTTTTTTAGCTTTCAATGCAACCCTATGGGGGGGCAAAAACGGAGCTCCGGATCCGGATCCGGAGCTCCGAGCGGAGCGGAGCGGAAGTGGGCGGAGCGGGGGCGGGGCGGAGCGACCCGCTCCGAAAAATGGCGGATCTGCAAGTGAAGCGGAGCGGGGGGTCCGTGCACACCCCTATTCAAAACAGCATAATATGTCAGAGTTTTAATTTGAAACATAGCTACTCCTAATTAACCTAACCATGAGCTTTAGCTAGGAAGTGAACTAGGAAAGGAAGAAATGCTGTTTATCCAGTAGAGCAGACAAATAGATACTAGGCATTGTTTGTGGATATTTTGCCTCCTCGGAGATCTTAAAATGAAACTGTTTGTCAGTAATGAGTTTTCTGTGGGAGAATGATTGCTTTTGCAGAAGTAATGCATGCTGAAATACCCCATTTCCCTGAATGTGTGTGTGTGTGTGTGTGTGTGTATATATATCAGTAATTTAGCTTTAAACTATATATTGCAGGGGGAGTGGTCAATTTAGAAGAGCTTTATTCTATAGAAAGCCACTGTTATTTTAAAAAAACTGACCTCATACATTTTGTTTTGTTTTCCTCTTTAAATATTCAGGACACTATTGAGTGTAGAAAGCTTTACTCATAAACAAGAATTACAAAACTGTAGAGGGTTCATGTTGACACTGAAATTAGGGATGGACAATCTGGCAAGTTTGGTTTCTCTCTGTTTCTTGTTTCTCATCCCCCCCCCCCCATCTTAACTGTGGCCTTAGCTAGACCTAAAGTTTATCCTGGGATCATCCCGGGGTTATCCTTGCCTGCTCCCGGGATATCCTGTGTGTCATTTACATGAACAAGGATGACCTCGGGACGATCCTGGGATAAACCTTAGGTCTAGCTAAGGCCTAAGTTTTACCTGAACTTTGAGATATTTTTTTTAAGTGTGCAAGAATATTCATAAGCATTGTTGTTCACATTTCTTCTAATACCTGCATTTGTGTAGGCATTTCTGCCTAACATAAACATTTTTAAAAATCAATTTTCTTAATGTAATGTAATCCATTTCTGTTCTCATTTTTGGATAGGAGAACTCCATTGCAAAATCTGGAAAAATGCAAATTCTGTAGGATAACTGAGCTTGAAAGTACAAATTTTGAAAGTGGTGTGAAAGTACAAAATTTGGTGGTTTGCATTCAAATGTGAACTAAGCAATCCCCACTCCTCACCACTAACTGAAGCATGTTTGGAAAAAAGGAATAGGACACCCTTTCTAACCTTCACAACATGGGCATGAAGCCATGTTTAGTCACTTCTATGGAATTTTAGAGCAGATCATTATGGAAAGTTTGGACATGTCATGGCCCATTGGAATAGCCTCCAGACATGTTTACCATCGAAACACCCTTTCTGCATAACTATTCATGACACTATGTCAGTTTTCACCAAAAAAAACGTAAGATGTGGAAAACAGTCCTGAGAAATGTGAGCCTTATATAGAATTTTTGGTGTCCCTTATAATTCCTCAGATTGGTTTGCCTGAGGAAAACCTCCACATTTGGATGAAATCTAGTGACAACTAGAGATGAGTGAGGTTTTCATTTCAATTCAGAAACCATCGGGTTGCCCTGTTTGCAACCTCAGAGGCTAACTGGAGCACCATTTTAAAGAAAAAGCTCTCACCTTCTAGCACTTGTGATTGTGTTTAAAAAATGTCTTCAGGTGTGTGTGTGTGTGTGTGTGTGTGTGTGTGTGTGTGTAATTGTCATGCTTCAGTGAATTGGGGGAACATGTACACTTTTGAAAAATGCACATGACAATAAACACTTTTCCTATTCAAAATACACACTTCCCATTCAAATGGGGGGGAAAAACAGGTCATAAATAAAATGGGAGCTAGGCAAACTTAGCTGTGAAATGGAGAATTTCAGTGAGTTCAAGCATCCCTGGTTCTCTAGGGTGACAATATGAAAAGGAGGACAGAGCTCCTGTATCTTTAACGGTTGTATTGAAAAGGGAATTTCAGCAGGTGTCATTTGTATATATAGAGAACCTGGTGAAATTCCCTCTTCATCACAACAGTTAAAGTGCAGGAGCTATACTAGAGTGACCAGATTTAAAAGATTTAAAGCTGCACCTGCAGCTTTAACTGGTGTGATGAAGAGGAAATTTCACCAGGTTCTCCATATATACAAATGACACCTGCTGAAATTCCTTTTTCTATGCAACTGTTAAAGATACAGGAGCCCCGTCCTCCTTTTCATATGGTCACCCTACGCTTCTCCAATCCCTAGATAGCTAAGAATGGACAAATCATATCATATCAAGTTTTGTCACTTTTGATGTGTTCACTCATATTTTGTTATATCTTCTTTCTGTAAAAAAAACTGCAGTTCTTTTATAAAAACAAAACAAAAAACCTGTATTCAAGAATCCCATTTAAAATTATTATTATTATTATCATCATCATCATCATCATCATCATCATCATCATCATCATCCATGGCAGTGATTGTAATGCCCATCCGTAAATTGAGCCTTCCTAAAATAATCTCAGAATATGTATTTCAAATAATTGCTCTCAAAAATATTTACTCCTATATGCATTTTGATACTTGTTTTGAACTGAGAATTATACCTGAACATTTGGGAAGTGAAAAAAATGGTGGAGGGCTAGATGCAGATTTGCCCATTAGCCATAGAGGTGCAAATCCAGTGTGCTTGTATCAAAATTTGCAAAAATTAAATACCTCAAGCATCCCAAGAAATAATCAAGAATATATGCTTTTATTCATTGCAATGGGATGTATACATCAATTAATCAGAAACTATGGCCTTAGCTAGACCTACCTGTTAGCCCGTGACGGAGGAGGGAAGATCTCACATTGTGTTTAACGCGAGGTCCCTCCTCTGTTTACACACAATGCATGACGACCTCAGAAGGAGAGGTGTTGCGCCCGCCATTTTTTTTAACTTCGTGGGGCAGCAGCGCATGAACGCTCATGCGCTAAAGGTAAGTATTTTTTTTAAGTTTAATTACTTACCCTGCTCCCACCACCTGAGGAGTGCTGAGGAGTCCTGAGCAGTGCTGCGCCCCGTGCGCGGCTCCCAGCTCCTCACAAGGAATTGCATGGAGCCGGGTCAACCCACGGCGCCCAGCCACACGTTCCACGGACTCAGGCTCAGCCCGGAACCATGGAAAAACTGGGGCCAAAGGGGAGGGTGAGATCCCGGGGCAAGGGAAGGATCATTCCTCCCTGATCCCGGGATCCCCTGTGTGTCATGTGAATGCACAGGGCCGATCCCAGGGGTCACCCAGGGATAAAGCCCCATCTAGCTGTGGCCTGTATTTTCACTGGGATTATTATTATTATTATTATTGTTGTTATTGTTATTGTTATTGTTGTTGTTGTTGTTGTTGTTGTTGTTGTTGTTATTTATATAGCACCAGTAGTTTTATCATTATAATCATTTTTTTCCTCAGATGTATCATGATTTTTTCTTTCATACAGTATTAATCCTATGAATGCCAGTTGAAGAAGTTAATGTATTTAATTTTGCATTATTAAGCACACCTGCTGTGTATCCATCTGCACTGCTCTTACCCATATCCTCCTTCTCAATATGAAAATATAAAAATGTTTCTAATCTTACACCTTCTTTGGATCACGCCACCCTAGATGTATACAAACCAGGTTCCAATCTTCCCTTCCAAAGTAAGGTCTTAAAGAAAGTGGTGACAATACAACACCTGGCTTTTTGGGATAAAGCTGATCATCTGGATCCATTCCAATCTGGGATTTAGGCCTGGTTTTGCAAAACAGCTTTGGTCACCAATTTTTTACTAGTTTTCACCTGTTAATAGTTTAATACGTTTTTAGCTGTGTACATTATTGTTTTATACTGTTTGAATTTATCTGTACAATTTTATCTTGATTTTATCACCCTGAGATCCCAATGATATCAAGTAGGATACTAATGGTTTAATAAATAAATAGCAGTAGTGTAGACCCTGCTCAGGTGCAGGATCACTTCTTAAAATATGTCCCTATGCTAACAAAAGTTCTCTGGATATATCAAAACACTGTACGAGTGAGAGACCTGGGCTAGAATCTTTCTCCCTAATGTGCTAGTTCAATGCCTTCAGGGACTGTTTTTAAATGAATGATTCAAAAATAGCATCCTCCAACTGAAGTCTAAAGTGGAACAGTTTGTTAACAAATGATGAAATAGAGGGAGGGAAGAACATCATACCAGCTTGAGCTCCTTGGAGGAGAACATCATACCAGCTTGAGCTCCTTGGAGGAGAACATCATACCACCTTGAGCTCCTTGGAGGAGAACATCATACCAGCTTGAGCTCCTTGGAGGAGAACATCATACCACCTTGAGCTTCTTGGAGGAGAACATCATACCAGCTTGAGCTCCTTGGAGGAGAACATCATACCAGCTTGAGGTCCTTTGAAGAGAACATCATACCACCTTGAGCTCCTCGGAGGAAAGGTGCAATACAAAAATACTAAATAAAGAAAGTCATCACCACACATATCACAGTAGTGAATTCCATTAGTTAGTGATAAATTGTATGACAAATTCAATTTTATAGGTTGTGACTTATTGATGAAATATGTTATGAGTAACTTCTATGAAAGCTTTCACAAGCTGCTCCCATGCATTTCATTAGAACTTCTGAAGAAGAACCTCCCTGTGAATTGTATGATTAATCAATCAGCAAGGAAAATCCATCAATTCTAATGACTATAACACTAGGGCTGTGCACGGCCCCCCTTATCCGCTCCACACCTGATCTGCAAATTCCAGATCAGGCCCGCTCCTCCCCGCGTCAATCCACCTATGGCCTGCTCCACTCCACTGCAGAGCTCCGGCTCCGAATTGGAGCTCCTCAGTGGCGGCGCCCGTGCCAAGTAAGGCCCCCCTCCCTCCTCCCCCCTTACCTGAGTCTGTCGCGTTCCGGCGGCTGCTTCAACTGAGCCCGAGGACTCAAACAGGAAAACCAGGCCACAGCCACGGTCTGGTCCTCCAGTTTGAGTCCTCGGGCTCAGGTGAAGCTGCTGCTGGAACGTGACAGACTCAGGTAAAACTCTTCCCCCCTGCCCCCTTACCTGGCACTGCCACCATCGCTTCACAGACTGCAGTGGTGGCAGCAGTGCCAGGTAAGGCCCCCTCCCTCCTCCTCCCTTACCTGTGACCATTGCGGTCCGGCGGCTGCTTCAAATGAGCCCGAGGACTCAAACTGGAAGGCCTGGCTGCAACCGTGGCCTGGTCTTCTGGTTTGAGTCCTTGAGCTCAGTTGAAGCCACTGCCAGAATGCTATGGACTCAGGTAAGACCCTTCCCCCCCCGCCCCGTTACCTGGCTCTGCCGCCATCACTGCACAAGCTGCGGTGGCGGCGGCAGCACCAGGTAAGCCCCATTCCCTCCTCCCCCCTAGCCTGCATCTGTCATGTTCCGGCAGCGGCTTCACCTGAGGCTGAGGCTCAAAGTGGAAGGGCAGGCCGTGGTTGCAGCCTGGTCTTCCGGATTGAGCCTCAGTCTCAGTTGATGCCACCGCTGGACCACGAGAGGGGCAGGTAAGCCCCCTTCCCCTCTGTCCTCTTACCTGGCTCTGCCGCCATTGCCACACAGACTGCGGCAGCGCCAGGTAAGCCCCCATTTACCTTTTTTTTGGAGCTCCGGATCAAGGCGAAGGATCCGCTTGGTCTCAATCCTCTTTGCCTCGATCTGCAGCCCCCCGACTCACTTTGTCTCTGCCTTTGTTGGAGGCAAATCAGGCCACCTCGCTATTGCTTCTACGCTCCGAAGCGAAGCGGAGCACAGCCCTATATAACACACTCCCACTGTCCAGTCCCTGAATAAAATAATAATAATAATAATAATAATAATAATAATAATAATAATAATAATAATAATAATAATATTTCTTACCTGCCTCTCTGATTGGATCGAGGTGGGGTACAACAGCAAACATAAAATATATAAAATACTGATTAAAAACATAGTATAAACTGTTAAAAAAACATTCTAAAAGCTTCCTAAAAGTATCCTAAAATTCTACTGGATAGGCCTGCCATAAGAGATCAGTCTTGATAGCTTTCTTGAATGCTAAAAGATTGTCAAGCTGACAAATCTCCTCCGGCAGGCTATTCCACAGTCTGGGAGAAGCAGAAGAGAAGGTCTTCTGGGTAATGGTTGTCAGCCTAGTCTTTGCTGACTGAAGTAAATTCTTCCCAGAAGACCTGAGTGTGCGGGACGGATTGTACGGGTAAAGGCAATCCCGCAGGTAGCCTGGACCCAAACCATGTAGGGTTTTAAAGGTGATAACCAACACTTTATACTTCACCCGGAAACTAATTAGCAGCCAGTGAAGAGATTTTAAGACTGGTGTAATGTGGTCACCCCTAGATGTAATGGTATAGACAACTGTTGGGGCCCAGGACATATTCAATATACACTTTTCAAACTGTTTTTGAAGTGTTATATCCTGCTTGGTGTAGATCTGGCTGTGGAGTCAGGAGTTGTGAAGTTCTTTCTGCTAGGAATGCAAACATCAAAGCCTGAAGCCATGCAACTTTCTGCAAGCACAAATCCAGCACACAAGTGATGTAAAGCAACCATTAAATACAGAAGAGGGTCTTTCCCTCCCCTTGGAGGAGTGACAGGAGTTGGGGAATCAGTTTCAGTTTATTTATTTCAGTCACGGACCAGTATAGGAGCTGGGGAATCCTCCCACCCCCTAGAAGCTGAGGGCATCAGACAGGTCCCACCCTAGCACAGGAATGCATATCTAAGACTGGATCTGATCAGATGCCTCTCTATCAATCCACACTCTCTCTAGCAAAGCAGTCGGCGTGTTCAACCATAGCACAAATAAGAATCTTCCCAGGAACCTCCAAATAAACTCTCCGCGGTGGGCTCAAACAGGAGTAAGACGTGGCTCAGCATAATATCCAGTGTCGCCCCAGAAGAGCAAGAAGTGAGTCCAAAGAAATTCAACAAACAAAATGCATTTCTAAAGCTAATATTTATGTGGTGCATGCCCTTCCATGGAGGCATTTATGGTCAGGCCATGGCATTGTTCTGTAAAGTAGACAGCCATTTAAACAAAACTTAAAGTCATTTGTTCCCATCTATGAAATGCTCCACCAATCTATCAACATAGCAGTTGCCTTTTTGAGTAAGTAGTGTGAGGAATGAAGACCACCCAAGCACAAAACAGGCACTGAAGCTCTCAATATATTTGATTAATTGTGAGCGGTAACACACTGAGCAGAAAAGGAACCCATATATATTTGCATATTCCAAGCTAGGTAAATGTGCATTGCAAGCTGGGTACTTTTGAATAGTAGAATCATAGAATAGTAGAGTTGGAAGGGGCCCATAAGGCCATCAAGTTCAACCCCCTGCTCAATGTGCACCACTTCGGAGACAAACCCCAAATCCAAGCTGAAGCAGTCCAATTCAGCCTGCTTCAGTCCAAATCTCGATCAGTACCAGATTTGTCCAAGGCTACGGCCAGATCCTGGCCAATCGTAAGCCACTGCCCCATCCACCTGCAAGACTTACCTGAGCCATTCTGCAACCATGTGTCCTTGAAGAGAGCCACCATTTTAATAGAAAAATATATAGTTTGCAGCCTTATATGTAGGAAACTACAGAGCCCCCATCTTCCTTAAAATGGTGGCTCTCATTGAGGATGCACAGCTGCAGGACAGCTCAAGTAAGTCCCATAGGTGGGTGGAGACAGTGGCTCCAGGTTTGGGGGGTGAGCAGGGAGGGGAAGTCCAATGGACTCATGGTTGGCCTCATGCTTGGCTTTTCTGGACGCCTGCTGAGCAGCTGCACCACACACACCCAGGAACCTGCAACAGCTGATCCGTTTCAGGCTATCAGGTTCTCACATTATATCCAGATCCAAAGCAGGACGGTCTGGGCCCAAAGCACCCTGAGTTGAACTGGGGCTGATCTTGAAGCTCTAAATCAGCCTCTGAAGCAAATATTGCACATAAACACCATCCGTAGTTCATCTGTTCATAAAATTCACATTCCCTAGGGAAGGTTTGGGCCTAGCCAGCAACACAAGCTGGAGCTACCAAACACCACCACACAGTTCTTTAAATTACACACACTCTGTCTAGGGCTGTTACCCAGTTGTCAAACTGAGTTATTTCAGATGATTGTGAATACCCTCTCCTCTTCCATGGAGTCATGCTGCTTAAATAAGGTAAACCAAATGTGCAGCCCTTTCCTCTCCAGTCCCAAACATTGGCAAAATGCCCTCTTCCAGTTTGCACCCTGCAGTAGAGTGGTGAATTTGGCAGAAAGCATTTTGTAACAGCTGTAATGCACTCGCAAGGAAATGCTAAAAGATCAAAGCCATATTATTATTATTATTATTATTATTATTATTATTATTATTATTATTAAAAACACCTCCAACTTACCTTGAGAAAGACATTACTTCAGCAATGATTATATCTCATTTCCAAAGTTATTTGTGTGTTTCTGACCAAAGATTGGAGTATATTTTATTAAATTTTATTTTCTATCTTTCTACCATCTTGCATTTCTATATAAGCATTTGATTAGTGTCTGATTATAATCACATTTACCAAGTCCTTAAGTATAGTAAATAATTTACACATCTGAAGATTGATTGCTATGCATAAGTGACTGTGCCTCTTTGTTCTTAGCGTTTCCCCAATTTTTCTCCTAGAACGTTCTCTTGGAAATCTGTGAAAATCATGAAAATGAAAAAAGAAAAAGTCTCGAGATGCAGAAATAGCATTAATATCAGCCTTTGTGTGATGCATTAGTCTAAAGTGCTGCATAGCACAGAGACAAGTTCTTCTGGGATGTGCAGTAGCTGTTTTCATTTTCATCTCAGTAGGAATTTTGCTTGTAAGAGACGTGAGTAGAATAGGGGTTAAAATAACAACCAACATCCTTTTTGTTCCCCTCCACAATCTCTCTCTCTCTCTCTGTTTTGTTAATCAAAACCTAATATTAATTTATATGGCTTTAGAGTGTTGTTAACTTATTCAAGCTAACCTTGAGTTTAGGAGTAAGAATTAGGTTTGAAAAGACAGATGTGGATGGCCAACTTAGTGAAGAACTGGACTGCATTTGTCAGATCATTTCTCAACATTTAAATAAAATGGCTCTCAAATAAGAAGAAAGGTGATGGAGGGAAGTCAGTAAATGCAAATTAGTAGGACTCTACCTAAAAGCAATCCCTACAAAACCATTGAATTCAGTGGAGTAATTTAAGCTACGTTCCCATGCCATTCCAGAACAAGCTCCTTGTTCTTACAACCAAAGCCCTATATGGCCTTCCCCCATATCTCTTAGTCCTTATATATTTGTGGACTGGAAATGCAAACTTATTTCCTAGATGCCCCAATCCAGCAAGGGAGATATATGTGCAGGTAAACTTGGGTGCCTCCAGCAAAGGAGATCGTTACCTTGTCGTGGTGCTGGAGCTTGAGCACCTCAAGGATGCCATGAGCTAAACCGTGAAGGGACACCCAAGACGGGAAGGTCATGGCAGAGAGGTCAGACTAAATACGATCCCTGGGGAAGGTAATGGCAACCCACCCCAGTACTCTTGCCATGAAAACTAAATGGATCAGTACAACCAGAGATATGTCGGTATACCATCGGAAGATAGGACCCCCAGGTCGGAAGATGGTCAAAATGCTACTGGGGAGAAACAGAGGATAAGTTCAACTAGCCCCAGACGTGATGACGCAGCTAGCTCAAAGCCGAAAGGATGGCTAGCGGCCGATGGTGCTGGTGGTGAATGACGAATCCGACGTTCTAAAGGTCAACACACCATAGGAACCTGGAATGTAAGATCTATGAGCCAGGGCAAATTGGACATGGTTATTGGCAAGATGTCAAGATTAAATATAGATATATTGGGTGTCAGCGAACTGAAATGGACTGGAATGGGCCACTTCACATCAGATCACCACCAGATCTACTACTGTGGACAAGAGGATCACAGAAGAAACAGAGTAGCCTTCATAATTAATAATAAAGTGGCTAAAGCAGTGCTTGGATACAATCCAAAAGAAAGATCTCAATTCAAATTCAGGGTAAGCCATTTAACATCACAGTCATCCAAATATATGCCCCAACCACAGATGCTGAAGAAGCAGAAGTAGATCAGTTCTATGAGGATCTGCAGCACCTACTAGATAATACACCAAAAAGAGATGTTATTTTCGTTACAGGAGACTGGAATGCTAAGGTGGGCAGTCAAATGACATCTGGAATTACAGGTAAGCATGGTCTAGGAGAACAAAATGAAGCGGGACATAGGCTGATAGAATTCTGCCAGGACAACTCACTGTGCATAACAAACACTCTCTTCCAACAACCAAAAAGACGGCTTTATACATGGACTTCACCAGATGGCCGACACCGAAATCAGATTGACTACATCCTTTGCAGCCAAAGATGGCGGACATCTATACAGACAGTAAAAATAAGACCTGGAGCTGACTGTAGTTCAGATCACGACCTTCTTATTGCACAATTTAGAATCAAACTAAAGAGAATAGGGAAGACCCACAGATCAGTTAGATATGAGCTCACTAATATTCCTAATGAATATGCAGTGGAAGTGAAGAACAGATTTAAGGGACTAGATTTAGTAGATAGGGTCCCAGAAGAACTATGGACAGAAGTTCGCAACATTGTCCAAGAGGTGGCAACAAAAAACGTCCCAAAGAAAAAGAAAACCAAGAAGGCAAGATGGCTGTCTGCTGAGACACTGGAAGTAGCCCAAGAAAGAAAGAAAGCAAAAGGCAACAGTGATAGGGGGAGATATGCCCAATTAAATGCAAAATTCCAGAGGTTAGCCAGAAGAGATAAGGAATTATTTTTAAACAAGCAATGTGCGGAAGTGGAAGAAGACAATAGAATAGGAAGGACAAGAGACCACTTCCAGAAAATTAGAAACATCGGAGGTAAATTCCAGGCAAAAATGGGTATGATCAAAAACAAAGATGGCAAGGACCTAACAGAAACAGAAGAGAACAAGAAAAGGTGGCAAGAATATACGGAAGATCTGTATAGGAAGGATAATAATATCGGGGATAGCTCAGACGGTGTGGTCAGTGAGTTAGAGCCAGACATCCTGAAGAGTGAGGTCGAATGGGCCTTAAGAAGCATTGCTAATAACAAGGCATCAGGAGACGACGGCATCCCAGCTGAACTGTTTAAAATATTGCAAGATGATGCTGTCAAGGTGATGCATGCCATATGCCAGCAAATCTGGAAAACACAAGAATGGCCATCAGACTGGAAAAAATCAACTTATATCCCCATACCAAAAATGGGAAACAGTAAAGAATGTTCAAACTATCGGACAGTGGCACTTATTTCACATGCCAGCAAGGTAATGCTCAAGATCCTGCAAGGTAGACTCCAGCAATTCATGGAGCGAGAATTGCCAGATGTACAAGCTGGGTTTAGAAAAGGCAGAGGAACTAGAGACCAAATTGCCAATATCCGCTGGATAATGGAGAAAGCCAGGGAGTTCCAGAAAAACATCTATTTCTGTTTTATCGACTATTCTAAAGCCTTTGACTGTGTGGATCATAACAAACTGTGGCAAGTTCTTGGTGGTATGGGGATACCAAGTCATCTTGTCTGCCTCCTGAGGAATCTGTATAACGAACAAGTAGCAACGGTAAGAACAGACCACGGAACAACGGACTGGTTTAAGATTGGGAAAGGAGTACGGCAGGGTTGTATACTCTCACCTTATCTATTTAACTTGTATGCAGAACACATCATGCGACGTGCTGGGCTTGACAAATCCAAGGCTGGAGTTAAAATTGCAGGAAGAAACATTAACAACCTCAGATATGCAGATGACACCACTTTGATGGCTGAAAGCGAGGAGGAGCTGAGGAGCCTTATGACAAAGGTGAAAGAAGAAAGTGCAAAAGCCTCAGTTAAACCTCAAAAAACCCAAGATTATGGCAACCAGCTTGATTGATAACTGGCAAATAGAGGGAGAAAACGTGGAGGCAGTGACAGACTTTGTATTTCTGGGCGCAAAGATTACTGCAGATGCTGACTGCAGCCAGGAAATCAGAAGACGTTTACTTCTTGGGAGGAGAGCAATGACAAATCTTGATAAAATCGTTAAGAGCAGAGACACCACACTGACAACAAAGGTCTGCATAGTTAAAGCAATGGTATTCCCCGTAGTAACCTATGGCTGCGAGAGCTGGACCATAAGGAAAGCTGAGCGAAGGAAGATAGACGCTTTTGAACTGTGGTGTTGGAGGAAAATTCTGAGAGTGCCGTGGACTGCAAGAAGATCAAACCAGTCCATACTCCAGGAAATAAAGCCAGACTGCTCACTTGAGGGAATGGTATTAAAGGCAAAACTGAAGTACTTTGGCCACATAATGAGAAGACAGGACACCCTGGAGAAGAGGCTTATGCTAGGGAAAGTGGAAGGCAAAAGGAAGAGGGGCCGACCAAGGGCAAGATGGATGGATGATATTCTGGAGGGGACAGACTTGACCTTGGGGGAGCTAGGGGTGGCAACGGCCGACAGAAAGCTCTGGCGTGGGTTGGTCCATGAAGTCACGAAGGGTCGGAAACGACTGAACGAATAAACAACAAACAAACTTGGGTGCGCTCAGCTGATGTGAATCTACATTTGGATGCACATGTAAGCATGATCCAAAGTAGCTGCACCAGTTACTACAAATCATTAGAACTGAATTAGAACCACAGCATTTTCCCTTCAAGGAGATCTTGCTAACGTAGGAGGAAATGGCACCCATTGCTTCCGAGACAGCCTCAAAATACAGATTTAAAGCTGGTCTCATTCAGAGCTGTCCTCTGAGCAAAGGTGTGGCTGTAGACTTTATGTACTTTTGTTATGTTCAGGTGATACATTTCAGATTATTTTTCCAACAAAAGAGTGTTTCAATAGTGGGGAATGGCAGGGCAGTCTTTGAGATATTGCTGTGATTTCAGTTGAAGAAGTTTCCATTGAAGGCAGCAGACAAAGAAGTAATTCCATTTGTGAAAAATGCTCTCCCTTTTATAACATTCTGCAAGGTGACAAATAGAATAGAAGCAACTACAAGAAATCCCTTTTCTCTGATACGAATGTGGAAAAAATGTTCTTGCACTGGCTAGAATGAGATGCTTTGTATACAGTCTAAATCTGTTTATAGTGTATATCTTACTACAAGTATATGTGTACATCCCATGATGACTAGCTACCTGATTCAGATGTACCCTGCTGGCAACAGCCTTTGCATCAGAAGTGAGACTACTGTTCTGTGGATTCCACAAGGTTCCCCACAGAGGGGGAAATCATGTTTCTTAAGAGAAACTTTTAAAACTTCTAAATGAAACCACTGTGGGTTGATTGAGGGTTTGGAGGAGTGTATTGTAATGCTAATGTCATTCAGTTCTCTTCCTCCTTTCCTCCTTCATCAGGTATAGTAGTGGCATCCTCAGGAATTATGGCATCAAATCAGTAATGGACTGGAAAATGAAGCTGAACACATTTTGACTGAATCCAGATGCCACATCCTCACTCAGGAGGGGCTCATCAAACCCTCCATTTTCCATGGTCAACTATGGCTGTAGCTAGGCCTAAGGTTTATCCCAGGATTGTCCTGGGGTCAAACTTGTTCATTTAAGTGCCACACAGGGAATCCAGCGCTCAGGCAGGGACGAACCTTCGTATGATCCTGGGATAAATCTTAGGTCTAGCTACGGCCTAAGAGGGCTAGAGAACTGAGGCTCAATCCAGACAAGGCACAGAGATACTGTTAGTTGCTCATTCCAGATGAGTGGCATCCAACTGATTTTTATGATGAATTCTCAATTTAACCACTGCAATGTGCTGTATGTGTATGGAAACCTATGGCGTCTCAACTTTTATCCAAAATAGGACATAGGATATTATTACTATTTTTTTTATCAGTTAAGTTCAAATGGCTGATATCAATCTAAGCAGCTGCAAACTTCCTAGGTCCAGAATACCCAAGGCCTAGGGAATGCCTTCTCTAATAAGGATACCCCCCTCTGAATTAAGATGATCACCACGAATATCCTTTTCTGGGCCTCCCCACCTTTTGACCTTAGTGTCCGGGAAAGCCGCCAAAGGCTGACAAAGACAAACGATGGACACTGGTAACCAGGCAACAGTTTGGTTTATTTATAGAACACAGGCAGTCAGAGGAGGAACGCTCAGACTTGAAGTTAACTCAAAAGTAAAGCAAAGCAACAGTTCAGGATGAGGGCTTCCAGAGGAGTCAGTGTCCGGTCCGAGGTCTAGGGTATTGGCAAAGTAGGTAGTCGAGAGTCCAGTCCAGGGTCAGTGCAGCCAGCATTCAGCAAAGTCCAAACGTCCAAAAGTCCACAGGGCAACAACAGGCAAGCAAAGTCACAAACCAGTCCGAGGTCAAACAGGAGTCCAGAGCAGAAAGACGTAGTCACAGGGTTCAGGAGTCAAGGCAGGAATCAGGAACCAGGATACAGGAATCAAGGCACGGGGTCAAGAGATGCAGGAACCAAGGCTTTCGCCAGAAAGCTCAGATAATCTCTGACGAAGCTGCCTTGGCTCCCGGCTGCGTCTTTATGCTGAATCAAGGTGCTGAGTCACGGTCTTTCAGCTGTTCCTTGATTGCCTGGCGTTTTTGATAAAGGCGTCATGACCGACGCCTAGTCTCTTTTTCAGCTCACAACTGGCTAAAGGCAGGTATATCCATCTCTCCTCCTGACCCCTCCTGAACAGTAGAGGTCTCCGCTGGCACAGAGCCCTCTGAGCTGGCAGAAGTCCCAGCTGGCACTGGGTCTTCCCCCTGGGGCTCTGCCGCAATCTCTGCCAGTCCAGACTCCATGCCTCCCGAGCTGGGCCTCTTGGCACTGGGTCCAGCCTCCACCAACTCCTCCTCATCTCCTGATTCCATTTCTGTGCAGGGCATGACACTTAGGCATGTGGCAACTGGGAAAGTCAACTACAACTCTATGGAGCTGCCATTAATTATAGAATCATAGAATCATAGAATAGCAGAGTTGGAAGTGGCCTACAAGGCCATCGAGTCCAACCCCCTGCTCAATGCAGGAATCCACCCTGAAGCATCCCTGACAGATGGTTGTCCAGCTGCCTCTTGAAGGCCTCTAGTGTGGGAGAGCCCACAACCTCCCTAGGTAACTGATTCCATTGTCATACTGCTCTAACAGTCAGGAAGTTTTTCCTGATGTCCAGCTGGAATCTGGCTTCCTTTAACTTGAGCCCGTTATTCCGTGTCCTGCACTCTGGAAGGATTGAGAAGAGATCCTGGCCCTCCTCTCTGTGACAACCTTTTAAGTATTTGAAGAGTGCTATCATGTCTCCCCTCAATCTTCTCTTCTCCAGGCTAAACATGCCCAGTTCTTTCAGTCTCTCTTTACAGGGCTTTGTTTCCAGAGCCCTGATCATCCTGGTTGCCCTCCTCTGAACACGCTCCAGCTTGTCTGCGTCCTTCTTAAATTGTGGAGCCCAGAACTGGATGCAATACTCTAGATGAGGCCTAACCAGGGCCGAATAGAGAGGAACCAGTACCTTGTGATCTACAACAATTCCAAGATCTTTCTCGTTTGTAGTATTGCTGAACCAAGTATCCCCCATCTTGTAACTGTGCCTCTGGTTTCTATTTCCTAAATGTAGAACTTGGCATTTATCCCTATTAAATTTTATTCTGTTGTTTTCAGCCCAGCACTCCAGCCTATCAAGATCACTTTGAAGTTTGTTTCTGTCTTCCAGGGTATTAGCTATCCCACCCAATTTGGTGTCATCTGCAAATTTGATCAGCGTTCCCTGCACCTCTTCCAAATCATTAATAAAAATGTTGAAGAACACTGGGCCCAGGACTGATTACTTATTTTATTTTATTTTATTTCATTTATCTACTACCCAATAGCTGAAGCTCTCTGGGCAGTTCACAGCCATTAACAAGATTAAAAAAAAATCAGCAAAAAAAAAATTAAATATACAAATATTAAAAACAATATAAACAGTTAAAAACAATTTCAGTAAAATACTAGACCTGTTAGGACAAAATGCCCAGGAGTAGAGGACAGATGACAGTGTTGACTCCAGGGGTTTTTACTCTGTGATGTAAAACACAGATGTTCAGGATGGCTCACCTGGTGCTTCGTTTGGTGAGTTTGAACCACCAGGCCAAAACCATTTAATTTGCTCAAGCTTTTAATCTTCATTCAATTCTCATGCAGCAGTACAAGGTCTTATTTATTAGTAGTATTTTTTTAAAAAAAACTACTACTTTTACTGCTCTATTTATGGCTTGTATATTTCCTGCTGGGGCCACCTCCCAGCATGGTAGATAGGGAGGGACAGCTTGGCCACCACCCTGTAAGAGGAAGCAAACTGCAGGCAGGCCAAGAGACAGGAAGGCCAGTCCGGAACAGACAGCCTTGCAGGTTGGGTGATACGAACCTTGTCCTGAGAGACCGAACAGAAGGCCGCTACTGGCACGTATCTTCTACCTGCATTTGCAGCAGCAGCAGCCCCTCACCTCTGGGGCAATATGGGGCTAACTTGTTCTCTCTTGGTAGGGTGGCCACATATGACTTCTGATGACATTTTACCTCTGGGTGGTTGTTGTTGATGATGATGTTGATGTTTTTACTCTTAGCCACCTTGAGTGCCATTTTAGTGTAAAGGTGAGATATAAACTAACTATACAGTAGCACTAAATAATTAGCACTCTAATCAAATATCTATGTCTGTACCTAGGATGTTGCCATCTCTATAAGGCAGATGATTGTAAATTGCTTGCCTTCTTCTAGTGCCTTTTTATCTAGTGGTTTCTATTTTCTATTATTATTATTAATATTCAGATAAGAAAAGCTATGAAATGTTTGTTCAGGAAAGCATAGTATAAGCAAAAAGTTCAATCTGTTGTTTGTGATTTGATTCAGCAAGCAATGTAAAATGGCTCACTCCTCTCTTGGTTCAGCAAAATGTGCCCTTGCCGAAGGCTAGGAGCCGGGAAAAGGACTGTGGAATAGCCATCCCCAAATGCAAACCTAGTCATGCAAATGCAGCACACTTCCCCCCACAAGGAAAAAGTAAATAACTTGTTGTGAGTGATACAGATCATCTCATAATTGCAAGCCTAGCCAACCGAGCCACAAGAAAATCAATCTGAAAGTACAGTATTTTGCACAAAGCATCATTTTCTACACAATGATCCCATCCTTTTATTATAAGAAACACTTGGCCTTCTGTATGGTAGGACACAACGTGCTAGTCTGGGAGTGTCATCAGACTAGGCTAAACAATGGGCCTTGCTAGACCTGCCGGGATAAGCCGGCAGGGAGGCGGGGCGACAGCGCGCTGACGTTAGCGTGCACCGCCTGGGCTTCCAGACGCGGGACGCGCAGGGACATCGGGATCCCTGCAGCGTCCGCCATTTTTTAAAAAAAAGTTTAAAGGGGCCACGTGCGGCCCGAAGACTCCGAAGAAGGTAAGCTGTTTTTTTTAGTTAACCCCCCCATCCTCTCCTGATCCCTTTCTGATCTTTCTCTCCCTCCGTGTCCCATGTGTCGTCTCTTCTTCTCCCTCCGTGTGTGTGTGTGTCCTGTGTCATCTTCCCTCCATGTTTGTGTGTATCCTGTGTCGTCTCTCCTCCTTCTCCCTCCGTGTGTGTGTGTGTGTCCTGTGTCGTCTCTCCTCCTTCTCCCTCTGTGTGTGTGTGTGTGTTCTGTGTCGTCTCTCCTCCTTCTCCCTCCATGTGTGAGTGTGTTCTGTGTCGTCTCTCCTCCTTCTCCCTCCGTGTGTGTGTGTCCTGTGTCGTCTCTCCTCCTTCTCCCTCCCGGGATCTCCCCCGGCCGATGGGCACAGCGCTCTGCACTGTGGCCAGTCCGCGGCTTTTTGCGGCTACTCGCGAGTAAGCGAGTAGCCGCAAAAAGCCACGGAAGTAGCTAGATGTTCCCCAGCCCCGGCCTCAGGCCGGGGCTGGGGAAAAGGCGCGCCATAAGCGACTTCGCTTATGGCGCATTAGAGGAGGCTTCAGTGCGGCCTGGGGCTGGATTCCCCTGTGCGTCATGTGGAAGCACAGCAGGGAAACTGGCTCTCAAGGCGCGCTAAGGCCTCGTCTAGCAACGCCCAATGTAAAAACAATATTTTTGAGCATTTATTTGTTGGGGCAGGAGTGGGTTGAATCCAGTTGAGTACCTGTACAGTCTCACCTGACTCAGATGAAGGAGAGAAACAGCTAAGGGACTGATAGGGCAAAGCAAAATCTGTTGGTTGGGGGAAGTACCAGATGGTCTCCTTTAATTTAGCACTGAAAACTACCCTATTCTGATATAATTCTCAAATTTTTCCAATGTACAGTGGTGAAGTAAAATTGGTATATCCAATGGGTAGGGTGGTAGATGTGATCTTGCTCCCCCACCACAAATAGTGAGAAAGTGAAGGAGATCTTGGTCTGAACTGGGCCGCTGACTTTTTTTTTGGGGGGGGGGATGAAAGCATTTTTTAATATACCTGAAATGGAGTGTTAGTGAACTACCTTGATCTTGATCTCAGAATGGCTTCAAAAATGAAATAGTGCAACACCTTTCATTAGTTCTGATTTTGGGGAAAGAAATATGTGAACTTTAGATGGGCAGACATCTGTAGAGCCTCTGATATTGTGGTTGCTTGTACATTTGTGCTGAACAAAAGGTACGAAGAGCAAGAGAGGGGAAAATGTGCATGTGGATGTTTAGAATTTATGAAGGTCATTAGTAGGGTATGAAATCAAGATAAAACAGCTGTAATGACAGTAATTAGGAATACTGAAACACTCTCATGAGTTTTTATAATTGCTTGTGCCTGCCTGAAGTTTAGGCATTTTTAAATTACCTTCCTGAACTCTGTTAAAAAAAAATCCTTGATGCCATTTTATAACAGGGCTTGCAGAGATTGTGCAAATAATTCACATTTCCCCCTTTTTAATTTATCACCATTACTAATGCAAAATGTGTCCTGATTATGACAAGAATATAAAAGTCTTTGCTGTTAGGACCTTCATTAACAACCGTTACATCCCTATTAAAACAGCACAGTCTTCTGTGGTCATTAAACATACTCAACATATTTCTTCCTATTTCAGATTTATGGAATATCAGGGATATAGGGGCAAATGTTAATACCAAAAAACAATGCGTGCACTCACAGTGATGGCACTGACTCAACTCATGTTGGAACTTGAATTGGGACCCTTCTAACCAGAAAAAAATAACAATGAAACCAGCATTTTGTAGTCATTAGAATCATAGAATCATAAAATAGTAGAGTTGGAAGGGGCCTACAAGGCCATCGAGTCCAAACCCCTGCTCAATGCAGGAATACACCCTAAAGCATACCTGACAGATGGTTGTCCAGCTGCCTCTTGAATGCCTCTAGTGTGGGAGAGCCCACAATTAATGCTAAAGAACAAGATTTTGGTTCATACACTTCTCAATTCTCTCTTCATCTTGTAATAAACTTATTTCAAAGAGGCCCACAGAGAAACAATAACCCACACAGTGACTGCATTTGGATTATATGCCCATTGCCTCTGTAACTGGAGAAACAACCTTGAACAAACCAATGTTTTGGGTTCACACGTAAGTACACCCCATGGTATAAATAACTAGATGTGTGCACGGACCCCCAGCTCCGCCCTGCGGGCCGATCCAAAATTTTCGGATCAGCCCGCTCCGCTTCGCCCATAGTCCGCTCCTCTTCGCCGCGGAGCTCCGGCTCTGAATCGGAGCTCTGCAGTGGAGGGGAGTGGCGCCAAGTAAGCCCCCCTCCCTCCTCTCCCTTACCTGCAGAGACCAAGGGGGAGGGGGGCCTTACCTGCGTCTGTCCGCGGTCCCTCGGCTTCTTCAATTGAGCCCATGGCTCAACCAGGAAATCTGGGCCGCAAGTGCAGCCTAGACTTCCTGGTTGAGCCGCGGGCTCAATTGAAGAAGCCGAGGGACCGTGGATGGACGCAGGTAAGGGAGAGCGGTTTACTTGGCCTTCCCCCCGCTGCCGCTCGTGCGGTGATGGCGGGAGAGCCAGGTAAGGGACCAAGGGGGAGGGGGCCTTACCTGCGTCCGTCCGTGGTCCCTCGGCTTCTTCAATTGAGCCCGTGGCTCAACCAGGAAGTCTGGGCTGCAAGTGCGGCCTAGACTTCCTGGTTGAGCCGCGGGCTCAATTGAAGAGGCCAAGGGACCGCGGACGGACGCAGGTAAGGGAGAAGAGGGAGGGGGGGTTACCGGGCCCTGCCGCTGTCGCTGCATGGGCGACAGCGGCAGGGCCAGGTAAACCCCACTTACCTTTCTGGCGGAGCTTCGGATCAAGGTGAAGGATCCACCTTCACCTCGATCCTCTTCGCCACGCTCCGCCGGCCCCCCAATCCTCTTCGCCTCTGCCTTAAGGGTAGGCGAAGCCCCCCGCTCTGCTCCTGCTTCTCCGGTTCGAGGAGAAGCGGAGCACATCCCTATAAATAACTCAGAATTCGCAATCCAGCAACAAACCATGGTTCTCATTCTAGGCTGTCTGTGGTTAAAAAAAAAAAAGGATTTGTTAGTGCAACCACATTCACACATTACAACAACCCATGGGTGGAATAAACCAGGGGTTGGAGTTATGTGAGAACCAGGCCAATGAAACTGGGCTGATACAACCAGTTTACCACCACAAATAACTGGATAGATATCCTTTTTATTTATTTATTTAAACATTTCCAACCCAACCCATATCAATGGATTTCATATTGGGATAGAATCAATTAGTAACATCCACCCCCCCCCTCTCCAACATAAAATAATTACCAGCAATCCTGATGTAAAATGATCAATTCTAAATTGGAACCAAGCTATAGTAAATGAGACCCCAAAGCCTGGGTAAATAGCCAGATTGTAACTGAAATGACATCAGTGTTAGTGCCAGCCGGACCTCCAGGTAGGTGGCCTTGTCTGATTAAGACAACACAGCTGAGAAGGCCCTCCCTTGTGTCTCCACATGATGCACAGGGGAGACCTTAACATGCTGCTATATTCACCACTGAAATGTGATGATGTAGCAGTGGAGGGGAGGGGGGAAATCACCCATCTCTCTTTAATATAAGGTACGTGGGGAGCACATGGGTTGTTTTAAGGCAAAATCATGTACTCTGGAGGCTTCTGGGAATGAGATTTTACTTTTACTAGGTGTGTGCTCAGTGCTCATATTTTGGGTTTGGGGTTTTGTGAACGGTCCAGGTAGCTTTGGCTATTGTGCATGATAGAAATGAAACAAATGTGTGTGTTGGGGAGGGGGGGATCCCTGTTTTAAAGGCAAATTGACAGTTTCCTCCCTACTGTTTTGTGCTGCCAAATTTCATCAGCAGGGCAGTGTGGGTTACAAAACCACTTGGGGCCTTGCTAGACGAGGCCTTAGCGCGCCTTCAGACCCGGTTTCCCTGCTGTGCATCCAGATGACGCACAGGGGAATCCGGCGGCAGGCCGCAGTGAGGCCTCCTCCAACGTGCCATAAGCGAATTCTTACTCGTGAGTAGCCGCGAAAAGCCACAGACCTGCCTGGCACAGCGGTCATACGAGCGCTGTGCCCATCGGCCCGGGGGGGGAGAGAGGGGAGGGGGAAGGATGGCAGGGTGGGTGGCAAGGGGGCAGGGCGGGTGCGATCACGCCACGCGCCACCCAAGCAAGCACCTGCCCTGCCCCCTTGCCACCCACATCCTTCCCCCCCCTTTTAAAAAAAACTCCTACCATCTCCGGAGTCTTCGGGCCGCACCCGGCCCCTTTAAACAAAAATAAATAAATGGCGGACGCCGCAGGGACCCGACGTCCCTGCGCGTCCGGCGTGTGGAAGCCTGGGGGAGGCGCACTAATGTTAGGCGCCTTGGCCCCGCCTCCCTGCCGGCGTAAGCCGGCACGTCTAGCAAAGCCCTTGGAGTCAGGGAGGCTCATATAGCCCACAGGCTGCCTATTGCCCACCCATAGCTTAAGCAAATTCATTGAGGGTATGAAAGGCTCTTCGCTAAATAGAGCCAGCTTACCTCTTAATACTGGGTTCTGGGGCAAAAGCAACAGTGAGGCCTATTACCTTTATGGCCTGTTTGGGCTTCCTGAAGGCTTTGGCTGTCGGCTGCTGGATCCATTTCTAACAAGTCTAATCCATCACGGCTCTTCTTGTGTGTGCATCCCAAATGTCACTACATCACCATAATCAAGATATTTTAATCAATACAGAGCTAGTAGGAACAAAGGAATGCACTGGAACTGCAGTATCCTTGAAAAGCAAAAATCCCCTACAGATCTGTATTTGAGTAACGATAATAAAAAAACTGTTTTGACTGAATCTCTTGAAGCAACAACGTAAGACAATATTATTTCATACAGAAATTCTCGAATGCCCCTATTCTCCAAACAGGAGATAGATTACATGACAGCAGTAGTGGGCCTGTCATCATTTTTATACCAAAGGTGTTTTCTTGCAATAAACACTTCAACATTTGATTGTGCCTGCTATCAGCTTATTTCTTTTTGTATTCATGATTATTTTTAGATCTCGCCAGTAAACACAGGGAAAAAAGTGGCAACTGGTGCCTGAGGAAATGGGATGCGTCTCATGTTAGTCTTTGTACTTTTGCAGTAGGCTACAACGGCTATGTTTTTTTTCCACAGCATTAGTCTTTGTCAAGCCAGGAAACTCAAGTTGCATTGAAATTTATTCTGGAACATCTCTGAAGAGCATGGTGTCAGCTCCATCAGAATGTAGACACTTTGGTGTGGTTTAAGGTACAGTGGAAATTCAGGTGTGGCATCAACCTGCTTAAATTTGACGTGAAATAGCATTTTTCAAAAACATGAAGGTAAAAAACTTCCAATCTGTCTTATACTGAACATGCACTTGGTTTAATTAAAGTGCTTTTTTTCTTGCAGTATCCTCACTTTGGATCTCTGTGATGTCCAGCATAATGGCAGCAATCTTTACACAATGGTAGGATTCATTAATTTCAATAGGACTTACACTCATTCTGAGGAGACGGTCATAGGATTGCAGACTTACAGCACAATCTAATGCATGTCCATTCACACATAAATTCCATTGAGTTCAGTGGGACTTACTCCGGGGAAGTGTGTATAAGATTGAAATCTCAGGCTGCAATCCTTTACCTGGGGATAAGCCTCATTTAATACAGTGCAGTTTATTTCCAAGCAGGCGTGCATAGAACTGTTGTTGGATATCTTCATTTTCCACATACACCCCTCGAGTAATTATTATATTTATATACTGAAATCCAGTGAGAGGTTCCTTCTTTACACTCTATAAATGTTTATAACTATGGTACCAAATAATATTTCACACCATAGAGATAAATACATTAATATAGCTTGGAAGTAATGGAATGGAGTTCAGCGACTTGGGATCAAGCTTTCAGCATTTAGCAACTCACAGTAAACAAGTTATGTAAGCTACGAAGCACTGGTGATGAGAGAGGTCCCCCCCCCCCCCAGTTTCATATTTCCAATAGGAACTATGGGAATAACCCTTATTTTAGGGATTTATTTAATATTGGTCATGTTTCAAGTAAAAAGCTCAAAATCTTACTTATAAAAAAGAATGCCATCTAGAAATGATTAAAAACATTCAATGCCAAACGCCCTTTTATAACATTTAAAATTTGTGAAAACTGAGGGGAGGGGCGTCATCATTATCATCATTGCCAATGCATGTAGAAAACATTTCGTAAATAAAATTGTTTTCTTCACCTGTCAGCAAAAGGAGAACAAGGAAGCAGAAAAACTTGGACAGGGGTTTCAGAAAAGAAAAGCTTCTGTCCCACACTCTAAGCGATCTCAGGGCCAGTGGAGACTTGTGGCTCGGATTTCGCTGGGGCTGAGTCCATTCCGGGTTTCAGTCAGAATCAGCCACAACTTTAAAGGGGGAGGCGGGTAAGAAATAAAATTATTATTATTATTATTATTATTATTATTATTATTATTATTATTAGAACTATCCAAGGTGCTGAAACTAGTTTGTGGCAGGGATTAGGACCTTGGATAGCTCCTTTAGAGTTCTGACTAAAGACCAAAGTAGATTCACAGCCTCACCAAAATTGGAGCAACCAAATTTGCAACTGATCCTAACTATTTTCTTTATGGTGGTGTTAGTGCATGGGGGCTGGCCTGGGATCACTGAACACTTGTTGGGAAGCTTTAAAACTTCCCAACCAGCCACCATGGGGATGAGAGAGAGAGAGAGAGAGAGAGAGAGAGAGAGAGAGAGAGAGAGAGAGAGAGAGAGAGAGCGCCTCCATCCTCCATTAGTGCCAATACAGGTTCTTCTTTTTTAGGCCCCATTGGGGGGGGGGTTTCTGGAGTGAACTTGGGGAGGGGTGTGTGGATGGATGTGACAATTTAAATCTCCCCTACCTGTACACAGTGGTCCTGTTCTGGATTGGGACCCCACACACTTACGCTAAGGTAAAGAAACTGGTGTTGTTCAGTTCCACAAGGGAACAAGTGCAAGGCTTGCCATTCTGAGGAGACGGAACTAACAGTATGAAACACTGCACTTGATCCAAGAGGACCCAGACCTGGCATTGGCATTTGAATTTTTTTAGCACCTACTAAAGCCAATAGACTTCCAGGGGGCCTACCTCTGACCTGAAACACTGACAATTTTCTGTTTCTTCGTGGGAGGTGACTTGCAGCAGCAGAGATGAACAATGGAAGAAAGAGTTGTTTTTTTGTTTTTTTGTTGTTTTCCCTGCTGCCACCAGGCACCACTTCCACTGGGAAGTGGGGGGTAAATCCAAAGGCTTCTGAGCTGATGTTTGGGAAGATGGAGTTAGAAAACAGCTTGCAGTTATGCTCTGGTGTCCAATGGCTTGCAAAAACCTGCCCTGTGTGGCCCTGGATATTTAAAGCTTTGAAGGTTATAATTGGCACCTAAAACTGACTTGGAAGCGAACCAGAAACTCATGCTGAGGTGCTAAAACTTGTATGATTTACTGACAGTGCTTAATCTCATGTTTCAGATCTGAACCACACAGAGAACGCATGTTAGCTCTAACAGATTGTGTTTGATTCTGGTGAGACTGTCAATACATTTTGTTTGTATCCACTGATTGATCAAGAGGTGGCAGAGGTATAGCAGATACTGAATACCTGGGCTTCCTTGCTTCCCAGACGAGATTAGGGATGTATGGGAATTTCATTCCTGTTGTCAAATCATGTGAACATGTTCTGTTCACAATCCTGAATGTAAACACAAGCAGGAGCACTTTTTTCCCCAAGACATGTTCGCAAATTTTCAATCACATTTCAAAAATGCGTGTAATGTTTTTGCTTTTTGAAAAATGTGTACTTTCTCTATTTAAACGAGCCAAAAAAGAACTTGAAAACAAAAGCAGGAATGAGCTAAAATGAGCATTGAAGGGATTTTTGGAGACATTAGGCAAGTTCAAAAATTGCTGTTGCTCCCATCCCTACTTGGGATGCTACAAATATGTATCATTTTCTGATTTTATTGTGAAACCCACATTACAGAGAACTGTCCGAAACAGCCAACAGGTTTGATAATGTTATTCTAGTTTCCAGGAATAAAGTGGTGGTATTTGGTCTTCCCATAGGCATTTAGATGGATAGGGTGGGAAGCAGGATGCTAGACCCAAATAGGCCTGTAATCCTTTTGTGTTCTTAAAGAACAAAGCTAATGTGCAATGAGGCTAGTTGTGAATGAACATATGCAACAAGAATTCATTGTGCTGCTTAGAGAAATGTCTATGCTTTTGATTGGGAACATGATGCACAGTTAAGATGACTGTGGATATTCACTAATATGTGTCATCATAATATTATGATGTACAATGTTGTATTGCAAAAACAATATATCTACTTTGCAGATATGCTGCCAGCATGTGCATAAAGCTGAAAATATCACTGGAAATTATGCAATGAGTTACATGTGCCCTTGTTATATGGACTGATGTTTCTACTGGGGGGAAATATGGATTATGATAGCCAAAAATATTTTGGATCATACAGATGGTGTAAAATCAAGTAACTATAATTACCGTGATTGGCATGTTTCATGTACAACGACTTGCTGTTATTCACCATAAAATCAATTGTAAATATTATCTACATTACTGAGGTGTAAATGTTCAAGACACTTATTTCAAAATACTCCTGGAATAGTCCAATTCATTTCAATGGATGCACTTCAAAATAAGTGGTCCAATGATTGCAAACTGAATCATTCAAAGGAGGTTCTTCATTTTCTGTGTTTAGAATCCAGATGTACTAAATGTATTTTCACTGGAAGCTGTTGGCTCTGAAGTCAGCGTGGCATCCACTCTGGGCTTCAATCAGAACTGCAAAGGAGCAATCCAAGGTTGGATAGCTCCTTTTCAGTTTTGGCTGGTTCTGACGGAAACCCAGAGTAGATACAGAGTAGATATTAGAGCCACCGTTCACTGTATATTCTGCTATTTCAAGCACACACATACACACATCTAGCCGTGAAAATATGAAACAAAATGAAACATTTATTTATTTCAGATATGTTGCGAATTTAAATTATTAATAATAGCCAGATACCTTCCTGTTGTTGTCATAGTTGTCGTAGTTGTTGTTTTGTTTGTTGGTTGGTTGGTTTTTTGTTTGTTTGTTTGTTTTTGCCCCAGAACACTTTGGTAAGTGTTGCAGGGAATCTCCTTTCAAGAAATCGACTTGTCAGATGCAGTCTGTCATTTTCTGTCTATTTTGCTATTAGAGGCACAAGAAGCAACTCAAAATGAACACACTGCATTCAATATGCTTATTAACAGAGTGGTGCAAAACTGCAGTAAGAAAACTAGAATGGTGTAAGTGTAGCTAACTTTAATTAAAAGGTAAGTTAGATCTAATTAAATGGTCATAATTGAGGAGCACACATGGGGATGAAGGGTCTTACCCCCATGAAAATTCAGACATATCCCCTCAATTTCTATTTCTGGGGAAACCACGGGTGAGTTTAGCAAATCAGTTCACCAATCTCCTTTGCCTTCTTTGATTGAGTTGCATTAAGCTCATAGTAGTTCTTGAAAATGTGTCCAATTTAGGAACAAAAGGCAGAGAGGGTTTAAGCTGAAAAGCCACCATCCAGACCAGCTTTAGACAAAAGAGGGAAGCTCAGGGAGACCAGCTATACCAGCCATGGAAGGCTGTTCAGGCCATAGTACAACAGGTAACACCCCCACCCCAAACTTCCTAATCAATGTTCCTCATAGGTCTGACTAAAATTTACTTTGACTACAGATGCCTTAGCTTCACAGGAACCAGGTCATCAACTACATAAATTGAATTCAGTGTGAATTTGATATGGGAACAGCTGTAGTGTGGGGAGCTTTGGCCCTTTGGAAATGTGAGGGGGGTGGAATGATACTGCCTCATATTTCCTTTTTCTCATGCCTTTCCGTAATAGTACTTTGAGAGCCCATGGTTATATGTGCAGGCTGTCCCCTCACCAAGAACTTGTGCACATCTGTAGGAAGTGAAGGAGGGTTATGAAAGTTCTATCTCAAATGTGATGAAGAGGTATGGGACACAGGAAATATGGAATACAAGCTTCATGCATTCCTTTAGGAAATATGACTTAAATTTAATCTAAAAATGTAAAGTGCAAGTGCAACAAACGTGTTTGCAAACGCATGAATCACACGGAGGCAATAATCAATCAGCAGGGATTGTTTGCCATTTTCTATTGAGTACTACATAATGTGTGAAATAGCTATTGGCAAAGAAAACTGTTTCATCTGTGTTTTAGGTCTCCACATTATCAGCATGGTACAAAATATTCCATTTTGTCTGGAAATATTAGCTGGCAAAAACTGGAAGAAAAATAGAATAGGGTGCATTTGTAGATGTCATCAACACCCTGTATTGAAGTGGAAACAGCTGTGTTTATGCTGACCTGGAATCTCCTGAAGACCTGAAAACCAAATCTCTCTTTTTTTCCCCTCCCCATTTCTGATTCATTAAAAAAATACACACCATCATGGCCCCGAGTTCTTGTGTGAGCTTGTGAGTGAAGGAGGCACTCTTGGAGCTTTTACCATATTCAAGTGGGCTAAGGGCCAAAAACTTCTGGATGTAGACCTTGGAGAACAGTATTTGGGTGTATAGAGGAGAAAACACCAATCTGCAACAAATAGTGCACCTTTTGTTATCAGTCATACTACTATATGAGAGACGTGTGTGTGAGAAAATTATCGGGCAGCCCCTGTATTTGGTAAGGATATAGAACAGCATTCCCCATCCTGCTATCCCAGCATTCCTGACCATGGGACATACTGACTTGTAATGATGGGAGTTGTAGTCCAACGCCTTTGGAGGGCACCAAGTTGGGGAAGGGCTGCTTTAAACACAAAAAGAGAAGTAGGTGGACCTAAGTTGTTCGTCATCAGTTTTCCACAACCCCATAGTCACCTCTGCATATCCTATTCTCCATCCTGTGCTCATGATTTATATCTGCTTTGGGAGAATGAGAATGTCACTGGTACTTTCTGCCTCCTTAGGGAGGATGTGTCGTTAAGGCTGGTGAGCCTTAACTCCCAATTTCCCTGCTTTTTGGTGCTTGGTTGAAAACTGTAGAGCTTTAACGTTGTTTTGTAACCTGTAGTTTTTTTGTTTAATGAATTATATTTTCTTGAGTTGTATTTTATGGCTTTAATTACTGTGAACTGCCCAGAGAGCATCAGCTATTGGGTGGGATAGAAATGTAATAAATGAATACATACGTAATGATTTCAGTGGAATATAATCGCCCCGTTCTCCACAGTTTGGTGGCACTGCAGTGTGAGATTAAGTCATAATCTGCCACAGATACACAAAATTCTGCCTGACTGATCTCAGCACCAGCGGTAATGGCTAATATAGACATAATGATTAGGGAAGATTCAGGAAAACTCTCTCACACACACTCTCTTCATTTGAAGATGTGGAGTTTTATTTTTATATTTTTTCAGTTCTGCTGAATGCTACCTCCCACCCCTGATGAAACCTACTGGAGAAGGGCATTAATAATAATAAATGCAGGTGTTAATGAAATCCATGATCTAGAAAAAAAAGTCCTGCTTTGTCAGGAATGGCTGTACAGATGCTTGGTATGTATATATATATATATATATTATTTATTTATATAGCACCATCAATGTACATGGTGCTGTACAGAGTAAAACAGTAAATAGCAAGACCCTGCCGCATAGGCTTACAATCTAATAAAATCATAGTAAAACAATAAGGAGGGGAAGAGAATGCAAACAGGTACAGGGTAGGGTAAGCAGGCACAGGGTAGGGTAAAACTAACAGTAGAAAGTAACAGTAGAAGTCTGCACAACATCAAGTTTTAAAAGCTTTAGGAAAAAGAAAAGTTTTTAGTTGAGCTTTAAAAGCTGCGGTTGAACTTGTAGTTCTCAAATGTTCTGGAAGAGAGTTCCAGGCGTAAGGGGCAGCAGACGAAAATGGACGAAGCCGAGCAAGGGAAGTAGAGGCCCTTGGGCAGGTGAGAAACATGGCATCAGAGGAGCGAAGAGCACGAGCGGGGCAATAGTGTGTGATGAGAGAGGAGAGATAGGAAGGAGCTAGACCGTGAAAAGCTATGAAGGTTAACAGGAGAAGTTTATATTGGATTCTGAAGTGAATTGGAAGCCAATGAAGAGATTTCAGAAGCGGAGTAACATGGTCGGAGCGGCGAGCCAAGAAGATGATCTTTGTGGCAGAGTGGTGAACAGAAACCAACGGGCTGATGTGAGAAGAAGGAAGGCCAGAGAGAAGAAGGTTGCAGTAGTCCAACCTTGAAATAACCAGTGCATGAACAATATATATCATTTATATCCCACCTTTTTTCCTCCAAGGAACCCAAGGCAGCATACATAATCCTCCTCCTCCTCTCCATTTTATCCTCACAACAGCAACCCTGTGAGGTAGGCTGGGCTGAGAGTCTGTGACTGGCCCAAATTCACTCAGTGGGTTTCCATGGCCGAGTGAGGACTAGAATCCAGGATCTCCTGATTCCCAGTCTGACACCTTAGCCACTACACCACACTGGCTCTCATTCATATATATACATACATGGAAGCCATCACAGTTCTGACACTACTCTAATAATATATCTGATTGTGATCTAATCCAATTGGTTCTCTTTCTCTCTTCTGATTGCCAGAGCCAGATTATTTAAAAGAGAGGATTATGCGTTTTTATTGTATTCTATTCATTATGCATCCAAAGCTTATATTCTTCTGTCTGAATCATACGCACTGCATCTCTGTTCTTGATCTAGTAAAATTAGAAGACTCCTGGTTGCCAGTAAATCAAGGTTCCATTATTCTTTTAACGGCCTGTTTATAAAAGCCAAACCTGAAGAAGATTAAAATTTTAGGTTGCCATTCAAGTATGATTACTATTTCATTAAACTATTATTGTTCCACTTTTCACATTAAGAATTATGGGATCAAATAATTTCATCTTGATTGCAGTGGCGATTTTCTTCTCTGCTGTCAATGGGATTTTTTTTTCCTTTTTACTGCAATGCTCTTGGCACATCATTTCTGAATCCTTGACATATAATTTTGTTCTGGTTTATAATACTCTCTCTCTCGCTGACAGTTGATTAGGCTGCATCACAAGGATATGACATTGTTTGATGGTGTCACATACCCAGCCTTTTATTGATGCCTATGGCATGTATATGACATTTTCTGGGATCACTAGCCTCTGCATTGTGGTAAGCACTGGAAAACTAAATGCTAGAACATCTGACCCATAGATATGAAAAGGGAAGTTCTCAGAAATATTCACAAAGAAAAGTTGAGCACTGTGCAATTCTTCTCTTTATCCTGTGTGAAAACTTAGGGTGATTGTAGTGGCTAGCGAGAGAGTGCTTGAAGAACCACCTCCTGCAGGGCACTTAATAGAAAGGGAAAGCCCATCCTTACTAGCAACCAACAGTAGGGTGACCCTATGAAAAGGAGGACCGGGCTCCTGTATCTTTAACAGTTGCATAGAAAAGGGAATTTCAGCAGGTGCCATTTGTATATATGGAGAACTTGGTGAAATTTCCTCTTCATCACAACAGCTAAAGCTGCAGGTGCCCTGCCCTCTTTTAAATCTGGTCATTCTAGTATAGCTCCTGCACTTTAACTGTTATGATGAAGAGGGAATTTCACCAGGTTCTCCATATGTACAAATGACGCCTGCTGAAATTCCTTTTTCTATGCAACTGTTAAAGATACAGGAGCTCTGTCCTCCTTTTCATATGGTCACCCAACCCAACAGGAGTTGGCCAATGGAGGCAAGGACCCTCTCAATCCACACCATAATACATGGTTGCTAATGAGCTGGTAACTTCTGCTGTTGTCATGAATTTGTGATTGCACTGTGGATCCTTTGAGCATACAATGGTGTACCAAATATGTACACTAACTTTCATTCTAATATGACCATTTTCGGGGAATTACCACTTTACAATGTGGTTAACAAAGTACAGACTAGTAGAAGGGAGTTGAATATATTCCCATATACCTTGCTGCTAGAATACATGAACATAACATTAGATGGCATTAGGGATGTACAATTCCCCCTTCCCCCCCCCCCCCCAGTATTAGTAGGATATCTTTAGCTTCCCCCCAAAAAAATTACTTAGCTGTTTTGAGCAGCATGTTTTTAAACTATGGATATTGAATGTTGTGGTTGCCAAAGTTTTGGCCAGAGTTAGAAAATTGAAATCATGGAGGGAACACACTGGCCACCCCCCACCCCATCCACACTGACCTCCCCATCTTGGTGAAGATCTGAAAAGATTTATAATTTTTTAGGGTGACCATATGGAAAGGAGGACAGGGCTCCTGTATCTTTAACAGTTGTATAGAAAATGGTATTTCAGCAGGTGTCATTTGTATTTATGCAGCACCTGGTGAAATTCCCTCTTCATCACAACAGTTAAAGCTGCAGGAGCCCTGACCTCTTTTGAATCTGGTCACTCTAGTATAGCTCTTGCAGCTTTAACTATTAAAAGAGACATTTTAGGCAGAGCTGGAAATGGCGGACAAATTTATAGCTCTGGCCAATTCTCAATATCCTGGGTATTTTACCAGATTTGCCTATTCATCTTTTACCACCATTCTTGAGTGAAAAGTTTAGACTGCTTTCAGCAGTAGACAAGTATATACTTGTTATACTCCTAGCAGGATTGCTATATAAGGAAGTGTGTGTGTGTGTGTGTGTGTGTGTGTGTGTGTGTGTGTGTTTCATGATCTAAGCAATCCATCTTTTTCACAATCCACCTATCTCGGCATTTCGTTATGTTGCAAACATATGCAGAGTCTCTTGTTATGTTTATAACAGAGATTGAAGTGATGCCAGTTAAATGCTGCTCTATAGTTCTTTTTAGCAGAGGCAGGAAACTTTACAACACTCTACACTGCAGGAAATGAATAATAACCTAGGGCCGCATTTCCAACTTATGGATAGTCAAATACATTAGAAACAGGGGAAATGAAAATAGTACTCACTGGGAAGGAATAGATTTAACAACAGTAAAATGCATTCAACAGAGATGGGGTTGTACAGCAATGAACCAGCATTTTCAAAAGCTTCATTTTTATTCTTGCTTAATTATCATTCTTCCCAGATATGAAGTTTATAGGCTGCTGAAGTCAGTTTCTACAGCAGTCCTGCTGCTGCTATGAGCACACATTATATTGCCTGCCAGTCATTTTATTAAGCACCGACCACCTTGGGTTTCATCACAGTATGTAGTATATGAATGGATGGGGCGGGGAGGGAACTTTAAAAACATTATATTATTCATTTTTATAGTTCCAAATCAGCGTGTCAGCCAAACACTAAATTAAAAAAAATTAAAATCATATAAAAAGTAGCACTTGCAAGAGGAAACATAAATAAGGGTAAATATTACAGTTACTACAGTTATCGTTACTAGAAGATCAAGTGTGAGGTTGGCACAAATCTAAAAAATGCTGCTGGCAAAATCAATAAGCATTGCATCTCCCAGCTAATCAATACACAACCCCATCTTGGTGGACCACCAAGCTGATCCTATCTAAAAAACTGGAGGAATTCTCAGGGAATATAAATTCCAGTGGGACAGCCATCTTAGTCTGGTGCAGCAAAAACATTAATGAATGTTGTGGTACCTTAAAGTCAAACAGATTTATTATGGCAGGAGCTTTCATGGACTAGAGCCCATTTCATCAAATGTATGAACTGTTGTCCTCAGTTGGAATATATATATATATATATATATATATATATCGGTGTAAAAAAATTATGAAATGAAAGAAGAACAGTAATTCTGTGTCTTTACTGCCAAAAGATCAAAAACAAAATAGGAATTACCTTGATGAAGGCTGCAATCCTATATACGTTTATATGGAACTATGTCCCATTGAAATCAATCAGTAGTATGTCCCATTGAACACAATCCTATGCTTGAGTAGATAGGCATAGGATTGCATTGTAAATTGATTTTATAAACCACTGTTGAGGTGGTCAGGCATGATCTAAATGTTCATAATAAATACATCATGCATAAATAAACATATTTGTTGAAACATAAAGGGATAATCAGCATTCAGAAAGAAATGCCATTATACCCTGTCAGAAATCCCTCCCCCAATAGCTAAATATCTGCCCTTGCCTCCGTGATGACAAGCAAGCAGTGGTGTGTCAGCCTTCCTCCCCTCATGGCATCATAGAAGCATTGTAAGAATAGCCCAGCTTGTCTGTTGGGAGCCTACAAAGCTGAAATTCCATGTCAATTTCAATTCTGAAGGAAGTGAGCCCTCCTGTTCCTGACCCTATTATCTTTGACAAATTCCCTTCACTATCATGCCCAAGCGTATTCACTAAAGAGGTGATGCCCACCATAGATGGAACATTGTGGTGGTATCTACTTCTTGCAGACTCCCTGGGAGGTCTCAGCAGACCAGGCAGTGTTGAACCTGCTGCCTCACAGGAGGAGGGCCCAGTCCCCATCAGGGTCACTAACTGTCCACTATCACAGCAGTAACCCACTGTTGGTCTTATTGGGTGAGTGTGTATCGTTCACTGCATTCATAGCTGCAGCTGTTGCTCATCTAACTTAAAACCAGGTTTAATGACTGCCCACATACAGAGATTCTTATCATACTGCAACTGTGTGGGCCCTATGTATTCTATGCAAGTCTTGTGTATAATGGCCAAATACTTGTCCAGGCTGGGGCCTGCATCAAAACTCCCAGGTATGTAAGAAATCCTGGAAGCCAGTTGGCCCATGTCCTATCTATGTTTTGCTTCCTAAAGCACCTCTTCTCTTCATCCTTGTCTTTGCCATTCTAAATAACAGAAAGAATACATTGATATACTCCCCTCTCCATTTTTTTTCAGATGAGGGAAGGAGACGACTGTCCAAGGGGATTGATGGCTCCTTGCAGGGGAGGCCCTGTATAGGGATTGTGTAGATCCCTTTTCTGGCACCTTGGGCATGGGTCAAAATACCATGCCACATATCTGCTCATACACAGTGATCTGTTGGCCTTGTTGCCATAGTAGCAGCACCCCAGGACCATCAGCTTCTTGGCCCTGTGGTTCCATCCTACCACTTGCAGGAGTAAGAAAAGCCAATTGATCCCTTTGGTGGTACCATCTTACACTTTGCTTTTATGTTAGAACATGTCCTCATCTATATGTGTAAATGGAATGTTTAAGTATTTCAATCATTGGCTAGCATATATATATATATATATATATATATATATATATATATATATATACCCAAACAACACCTGTTGTGATATTAAATCAAATGGCATGCTGCAGTATGGCTGGAATTAGTGCCCCCAGGTGGGAAATGAGCAAAGAGATAAGCAGTGATGGAAGTACTTGAACACACCATGTATTCCATAAATAGGGAGGATAATGATATGAACAGCACTCAGATGGACTGGTGAGTTGTATTTTAATTGTTATATTTTATTGCATTGCTCCACACGTTGATGCAGGAGAAAAGCAATACACAAATCAATCTACAAAGTAGAAGAGTATTGAGGATAGTTGTTCCCATTTCTAATATTTACTGGAGAACTTGTCAGAAATAATATGCAACAAAAGTTTCTTACATTTGCAATGCATGATTAAAATAAGAAACAAAAACAACACACACATTTCATGCAGCATGTCTTGTATCCAAAGTAGGGAAAGAAGAGATCAAGCACAACAAATCTTTTTAGAATGCACATTTGTTTTCATTTTTAAACTTTTAAATTCCATAGTTGGAAAAAACCACAGTAAAACCATATGCATGTACATAGAAAACTAGCATGTTAGGGAGGGAAGCAAGGCTAGAACACTTTTCCCTGAAAGCTAGGTTTCTATTTGTAAATACATGTTTTTATATGTCATGTGAGCCTCCACCTTCATTCTAAACTGGAGCAGCCTAATGAGAGACTGACCACCTCGGGGATAACTAGGTGTAAAACTGTTTTAAATCATTAGCAAGCAGCTCTAATGATGCAAAAGAAATACACTTTTTTCTTATTATTTATTTATTTATTTATCTTTGCATTTATATACCACCTGTCTTCCTCCAAGGTACCCAAGGCGGTGTACATAATCCTCCTCCTCTCTATTTTTATCCTCATAACCACCACCCTGTGAGGTAGGTTGGGCTGAGAGTCTGTGACTGGCCCAAAGTCACCCAGTGGGTTTCCATGGCCAAGTGGGGACTAGAACCCAGATCTGCCAACTCCCAGTCTGACACTTTAGCCACTACACCACACTGGCACACCACACCTACAGATACTTTTATCTCCATATGTTATGCTGTGACCTTGAACGGTTGCTTTATCAGTCTCTGAGTATGGTCCAGTTGTTGTAGTATTTGCTGTTGTTTTGTTGCTCCTTTAAAGAAGCCAAATCAGAGGCAAGGTTATCGGAAATTGGCACGAGTATTCATCTATTCCCACGGATGAACAACATGTCACTAACCATCAGTGCCATCATCAGCAGCAACAGACAAGGTGCAGTGACTTTCTGAGTGGCTTATTCAACAGTGCGACATTCTTCCAGAAGAATGAACGGGCGTCCAAAGGGACCAGAAGGCTGGTGTAGATTTGGTGTGAACCCCCTGCTGAGTCAAACAGGGTTGCCTTTAAACAAATTTTATTCCTAATGTAATACTCAAAATGTTATTCATCTTTGGCAAAGGCAGGAATTGCGTTACATTTGTTTTCTTTTTATTACCTAGCCTGCCAGTAGATTCATGAAAGTGCAGGGGAAAATAGAGGAAAGGAAAATGCATTCCGCATCCCCACTGCCCAAACCATCTTTACAGGCACACACAAGAGAGCAGCAAGTTGGCAGAACTTAGGGGGATCCATGCTGTGCTGAGTGTTATTACTGCTATTTCAAAAGCACAGCAGCTAATAAGTACAGAGCTTCATTTTGTGGTAATGAGGACTGCTTTTTAGCTTTTTGTGACAAGCACTAGTGAGGACAGGAGAAGACCGGGGGTGGGGAGATCATAGACACAAGTTAGATTTTGAGTGGAGACCAAATCATTCCAAGGATGAACTCTGAAAGGGATAGATTCTTACTTCAAAAGCAAAAGAAGGTTCTTTAGGAGATATTCTAATGTGGTTCTCTTGCTTATTGAAGGCAGAGAAGAGGAAAGAGGAAATAATGACTCAGACACCAGAGCTTGGGTGAACTAGGGCCTCTTTTATTTAAACCAGGAAATTCTTCCCTTGCAAGGTCTGCATGTGCAACTGTAGGCATGTGACTGGGGGCTTTGCTAGACCTACCTTAAAATCCGGTGGTGAGGAGGGGCCAGCCCACGCTAGAAGTAGTGTGGGCTGTCACTCCTATCCACACGTCAGACACAACGGGGTAAAGGAAAGCCCCGTTGCGTCCTCCATTTTGTTTCACTCTCAAAGGGCCGGGTGCACAGGAGCACACCAGCAGCAAAGGCAGGTGTTTTTGTTTTAAAAAACAGGGTTCCCCGCTCCCCCCTGCTTTCGATTTCCCCCCCGGCCACAATCCCTCCTCCGTGATCTCCAATTCCCCCCCCCACGATCTCCGATTCCCCCCCACCCTGCCCCGATCTTCACCCCCCGGCTCCAAGCTTCCCCCCCTGCCCCTGCCTGATCTTTCCCCCAGCCCCCGGCTCCAATTCCCCCCATCTCCCCTTTGGCTCTGTTTTCCCCCTGGCTCTGATTTCCCCCCATCCCCCCCGGCTCCGATTCCCCCCGGGCTCCAATTTCCCCCCGATCTCCCCACCCACACCCTGCCCTGCAGAGCGCTGTGCCCCATCCGCCGCTTTTCCTGGCTACTTGTGAGTAAATGCGGTAGCCAGGGAAAGCGGTAGACTGGTCTATATGCCCACGATCTCAGGCTCAGCCTGAGACCACTGGAAATACCGGGCCAAAAGCGTTGCCGGTTATCCCAAGTCAAGGGAGGGTTACCCCTGCCTGAGCCAGGGATCCCCTGGGCATCATCTGAATGCACAGCAGTGAGCCCGGGACTCACACCAGGCTAACCCATCATCTAGCAAAGGCCTAAGTGAACCTGCAGGCTACTAGCCTGCCATATCGGATGAGGCACCCTACCTGGTGAAGAAGCAGGATCTGTCCCACTCCTTCCCCTAGGCTACACGTGTGTAAGGGTGGCCTCCCTGAGTCATCTCTACTCAGTGCTTCATAACTCTAAGTAGGTGCATTAAGTTGGTCCCAAAGGCAAACTGTATCCCACCTCCTGGGCCACACAGCTGCTGAGGGCAGCCCTCCGGACTTGTCAATCAGCCTAAAAGTGCCTCTGACTCTGAATGCTCAACAAGTCCTATTTAACTGCCAACTCCCACACATACCTGCCAATGGAGCGTCAGGCCCCTACCCCACCTGCCCAGGATGAAATCCCACAGCCCTACATGCTGATAGTGGTGCATTGAGGTGCACAACAACAGCTCCCACTATAGCAGCGTCTAATGATTAAAGGCACAAAGTGAAGGAACTCGCCTCAGGCTCACATCCAGCCAGGAGATCCCACCTAGGCTATAGGCCCCTAGGCCCTTCCCCCCTCACAGAGGCCAGTCTGCAAATGGGGGGGACACATACCAGAGGGAGACCTGATGAGGCATGGACCCTTTTCACGCACGTTCTCCAAAACTTCTATGAGTGTTTTGGTTGCACTACATCCCTGCTCCCACCAAGCTGCAACACTCCATAAGGAGAGTGGAAGGGGCTGGTTTTCTCCCCCACAATGCATTCTGAGCTGCTACTGGCCCCATCCCAAGCACTAGAGAAGCCAGACTGTGCCCAGTCTCCTCCCCTTCCACTTTCTCCAGACTGCTGCAGGCTCTGTTGGCTGCTGTTCCTTGCAGCTGGAAAGGGAAAGAGGCTGGGTTTGGGGCGGAGCCACCTTTTAAGGCCTTGGCCTCTGCCACATGTTCTACATGTGTCTACATGCCACCACCTCCCTTCACAACCACTCCAGCCTGGAGGGGAACGAACTTGGTCTGGTATTGTCATCACAACAGACAGTACCTCAGCCTGCACTGAAAAAAGAAACATATAATAGAATGCCTGGCTTTTTCCAAATGTTGTTGTGTGAGAAATCTGTTTTTCCATCTCCAGTTTAAAGCATGGTTGTGACTGAATTAGGTTATTCTTTCCAGTTGGATTACTGTGATTTGATCTTAGTGACCATCATGTCAGCTTAGGTTATCCCAATAGACTGGTGGTGTGCTACTCTGGTGCCCCCAATTTTGCTACCATGTTCGCAGACTGAGAAGTTGAGGGAGGCAACCATGTGCTTCCTGATATTGGTGAGTGCTATTTTTTCCCCAATCCAAGTTCCTATACAGAAGACACTGGAGTAAGGCTAGGAAGCATTGCTTCTTGCTGCTATTGTCACTGATTTGACTTCATAGCATGCAACGCACAGAGGAACATTCACCCAGAATTTGCATTTGAATTGGCCTTTGCAAAGGTGCAACAATGCCTTCTGTCCTCACTATGGCTAGGGGTGGCCAAGCTCAGTGAATGCTTGCCCCTCTGCCACTTCAGCCCACTCCTTTGAACTGGGCCTTGCTAGCCCCCCACTGAGCACTTGTGAGGGTCAAGAGCACTCAGCACTTGCCCACACTGGCCTGACAAAAGGTGTGTTTTCCTCCTGCTCCAATGGGGTCCCGAAAGGTCCTCAAGGTAAGGTACTAGGGGTGTGCACGGACCCCCCGCTCCGCTTCTCTTCCAGATCCATGATTTGTGGATTGGCCTGCTCCGCCCCGCCCCCGCTCCGCCTATGTCCGCTCCGCTCCGTTGCGGAGCTCCGGATCCGGATCGGAGCTCCATTTCCCCCCATAGGCTTGCATTAAGCTAAAAAAGTATACAACTTTTTTTCTGTGAAAGTTAGAAACCTCAAGTTTGGCACCATGACACCTCATGGGGGTATACACATGCACGCCAAGACTCAAGGCAGTCCCATCATCCCCTGATTTTTGGTGAATTTATGAAAATCCAACACCCCATTCACACCCCTTTCCATAGCTCCGTCAATTTGCACGTTAAAAATCTCAAATTCGCCACCATGAAAGCTTATACAGGGGTGCACACACACGCCAAGACTCAAGGCAGTCCCATCATCCCCTAATTTTTGGGGAATTTATGAAAATCCAACACCCTATTCACACCCCTTTCCATAGCTCCGTCAATTTGCATGTTAAAAATCTCAAACTCACCACCATGAAAGCTTGTCCAGGGATACATACGCACACCAAGACTCAAGGTAGTCCCATCATCCCCTGATTTTTGGGGAATTTATGAAAATCCAACACCCCATTCACACCCCTTTCCATAGCTCCGTCAATTTGCACGTTAGAAACCTCAAGTTCACCACCATGATAGTTTGTCCAGGGATACACACACATGTCCAGACTCAAGGCAGTCCCATCATTCCCTGATCTTTCGGGAATTTATGAAAATCCAACACCCCATTTGCAGACGTGGACTGTTCTCAGAGAGAACAGATAAAAAAAAGGGAAGTGAGCACACTCACAGATGCCATCTAGACCCACAATCATGCCAAGGTACAAGGCAATCCCATCATCCCCTGTTTTTTGGCGAGGCTTAAACCTGCAGACATCTCAATGGGGCCATTTCAAAGGAAATCCCAACATGCCATGAATTGAGGAGTAGAGATCAACCTATGAATCTTCTTCCACACTTGAAAAATGGATTTGGAACTTCCAAAACTCCAAGTGAGCGCAGGAAGGACTTCTCCCCTGAGTCAAAGCCAGACACACACAACATCCCTGTGAGGCGGGCAGGGGAGGAGGGAGGGAAGGCAGGCAGGCAGGCAGCAGACATTTCTGGGGGCATAAGGAAGTGAGCCAAGGATAAGCCAGTAATGCATATAAAATAGAATAAATAAATAAATAAACAAAGGAGGGGTGGAATTAAAAGCAGCAGTGTTGCTGAATAAACAACAAGAAGAACTTTTTTTAAAAAAGGCTATATCTGTCTTTTACCAATAATAGGGGGACGTGCCCAGGGGAGGGGGAAGCAGCTGTCAATTTGACTGGTCCTAGTAGTGACCGGTCTTTTAAGAAGCAACGCTGTCAGTTCAACTCATGAAATACATTGCTCCACCACTAAGAAGTAAAACGCTCAGTTCAACTCATGATAGGCATTGCTCCACCGGGTTACTCTCTTTGGAGGGCTCTGATAGCCCTCCAAGTGCAGGAGAGAGTGGGGGCACGTCCACATGGCATGCCCTAGGGGAGCTCATCCCCTTGCACCACATCTTTTCAGTTGTTCCCCAAAGTTAGGGTGGGTAGCAGTGCTCTCTTATTATTGGGTTAGTATATGATTTCAGGTTATTATTATTATTATTATTATTATTATTATTATTATTATTATTATTATTAATTTATATAGCACCATCAATGTACATGGTGCTGTACAGAGTAAAACAGTAAATAGCAAGACCCTGCCGCATAGGCTTACAATCTAATAAAAGGTTGTATTTGTGCATTTGGTGGGGCTACTATTTTAAAAAACACTGGGAAAAGTCCGTTCAGACTAAGAAAGAGAAGTTTCCCAGAATCCCAAGTTACCCATTTTGCCTATCCCCTCCTCCAACTTTGGGATCATGTGATCATGACCGGGAGTTGACTCTGCCCCTCAGCCCTTTGGAAAAGGTATTTTTCCCGCCGTTTTTTTTTAAAATTCTAGCGCGCGACCCGCACCATGCAGAGAGCTGAGAGTAGTCTCAAAATGACCCCCATCCACGACTCTCTGAGCACAAGAATTTTCAGAAAGATAGCTTCAAAAACAACCCAGCTATCCCCCTTTCTTTTCTGCAATGCAATCCTATGGGCGAAATGTTTCAAGATGGCGATCGGACCGGACCGCGGAAACCGGAGCGCTCCGAAAATGGGCGCTTCTCTTCGCCTTGCTTCTAGGGGCCCGCGGTCCACTTCTACTCCGCCTCTGGGCAAGGTGGAGCAGGCCAATTCGCTCCTGCTTCTGTACTTCTAATCGGAGCGGAGCACATGCCTATAAGGTACCCTTACAGGAGGTGTAAAAGTGCACTTTCCAGAGCCTCCTCCACCACGCGAATGTTGGGATTTACCCTTGTGGTAACAGGGCCTTCAAGGCCCCCACTGGAGCAAGGTGGAAGCACACTTTCCAGAGCCTCTAGAAAATATTCCTCCCCCACCCCGGTGCATTAATGGCAGCCACAATTAACACAATTCTGGAAGCCAGGGAAGACCTGGGTCCAAGCGCTTGTGTGGGCATGCAAGCCTGAGGCATGAGTCTGCCCTCACACCTAATGGTTCTGGTCTGTAAGGTCCGGACATGAGGGCATCAGCTGCCCAATGGGACACTCACAACATCCCTAATTATGGCAACTTCTGAGTAATACATTGAAGTTGCATTGAGGGGAACTGGTCCACACTCTGTGGCAGATCAAGCAAATCTTTCATATTTGCATCACCAACCTCTGCTGCCCAATTAGGAAATTCTATCATCATACTCCTCCAAGAGAATTTTCAAAAGAAAAATGATATTCCAGTGGCTATTGCAAGACAGCATAGCCTTCTGACTTGTGGGTAATAAAGGCATTTCATCTCTGAGGTTTGCCAGGTGAGAAACTGTAATGCAGGCCACCAGAGTTTGATCATTGGAACCCATTAAAAAAAAAGGAATCCAGAACAAGAGGGGGCCGTGCTAAATTTTAACTAAGGCCATAGCTAGACCTAAGGTTTATCCCTGGATCATCCAGGGGTCAAACCTGTTCATCTAGGTGACACACAGGGGATCCAGCGCTCAGGCAGGGGCAAACCCTGGATGATCCCGGGATAAAAGCTTGAGCTTTTATATTATATTTTATGTTATGTTTTTATACTATTGTTTTATACTTTGAATGTTTTTAATTTTTGTGAACCGCCCAGAGAGCTCCGGCTATTGAGTGGTATAGAGATGTAATAAAATAAATAAATAAACCTTAGGTCTAGCTGTGGCCTAAGTCTTGTTCTTAGCATTGGGAAAAGGGTTATATAAAACAATTAGCTGCGTAACCAGGCCAAGTAGGTCATCAAAAAAAGGAACCAGGAGGCACATTCATGATCAGAAATACAAGAGATAAATAATAGGAAAACAAGTCACAAGACAGGATGCCATCAATGGAATCTATTTCTGTCACAAACGTACCTGTAACTTGTCAAAGAAGGCTAAAATATTTGTATAAGTATGTTGTCATGGTCATTTATCTTGAGAAGAAGCTTGGAAATTCAATAGTCTTATTGATACCTATGAAGGTTTAAGGTACAAGTGTATCTTTGGAATTGTTAGTTAAGTAAGATAATTAAATAGTAAAAAACAGTTTGAACATATTTTATACTGTTCAAAAAGTATATAAAGTATATGCAACAGTGGAAGCTATCCTCCTGGATCAGCTTCTCCGATGTGTTGCCAGTAGAATCAGCCTGCTAAGATTGATATTATCACTGAGAAATAGCAATTGCACTTGCGTCTTAGAAGCCTTGTTTAGGAGGACGTTGAATGTTTTATGTGTTTGAATTTATGCCTGCATAAGCATTTGTATTTAGCACTTGATACTCTTGTAGTAAAAAGACAAAAAGACAAACCTTGGCTGAGAGAGTGTTTTTGCTAAGAAACAGAATTCCGTATCGCCCAAATTGCAAGTAAAGTATTACTAGCCTTGCTCTGTGATGGTATCTGGTTTTGGGAGGGGTTTGAATAAGTGTGGTAAATCAGGTAGCCCAAAACTAGGGATGTTGGCAAAATCTGCAATGGGACCAAATGCTTTAGGTGATAATCTATATATATCCCATGCAGACCATTTTCCTAACCTTTGGGAATTTTGCACAAATTTTGTCATAGAAAAATCTGCATCATCATCATCATAGCCAAAATGTGCAATTCTTCCATAAGCAAAAGAGTGAAAATTATTCACTCTTTACAGAAGTGTGAATTTACACAAATTAACTTTTGCACAAATTCAGAAACTACCCCCAAAATCCAATTCTATCACTGGTTGGATGATGGAACAAAAGGCATTTGTCAATACATGGAACATAGATGGAAGGGATTTCGCATATTCTGTACATCCCTACTGAAAATCGCCTACATAATGGTATCATAATTTGAAAGAATCTCTGAACTAGGGCATATGCCACAGCTAGTACAGTGGGTAATATGATAACAGTTTGACAAAGAATTTTTGTCTAGGCATTATACAATATCTTGTACTGATTTAGGGTGACCATATGGAAAGGAGGACAGGGCTCCTGTATCTTTAACAGTTGTACTGAAAAGGAAATTTCAGCAAGTGTCATTTGTATATATGGAGAACGTGGTGAAATGTCCTCTTCATCACCACAGTTAAAGCTGCAGGAGCCCTGCCCTCTTTTAAATCTGGTCATTCTATTGTAGCTCCTGCAGCTTTAACTGTGGTGATGAAGAGGGAATTTCATCAGGTTCTCCATATATACAAATGACACCTGCTGAAATTCCCTTTTCTATGCAACTGTTAAAGATACAGGAGCCCTATCCTCCTTTTCATATGGCCACCCTAACTGATTATCACAACCATCTAAAGTTATACTAGTGTCTATGAGAAACTGGGCTCTTCTGTACATTGGTTCCATTTTGTGAAACATTCCCCCAAGGAAAGTGTCCTACACCTGCAATCTCCTAGTTACTATGGGAAGGAGCAATCCTGTAGCTAATAGACATTGTCTAGCGGGCCATAGGAATTTTTTCACTTTCTGGAATCCAACCTCGAAACCAGGGAGCATGGAGAGAGGGAAAAGGGGGCAGACTCAGAGGCAAAGAGGGGAGAAGACTGCAGAAGCCATGCTATGTGACTTCCTATGTTCATTCTGGCCTCCTTTCTTTTCCTCCCCAAAGCTATGACTAGACAGGCAAAATTGAACATCTAGCCAAAAATGCATGGAGGTATGGATCACCTCTGTGCTCCAGCCACCCTGCATTGGTTAGTAGTCAGACTCCGAGTTCGGATTCCACCCTAAGGCATTTGTTTATTTCAAAAGAATTTTGAATGACTTGGCTACTTAAGGTGTTTTTTTAATGTTGTATCAGGTTTTAGAGATCTTACTGCCAACTCTTGTGAATTGCATGGGTTTGTTTTAGTATTTTTGTTTGAAATGTTTTTTCACAATTTATTTGTTGTTTCTAATAATAATAATAATAAACCTCATGGTTTTTATGCCTTATTATGATTGTGAATTGCTTTAAAGGCCAAAATGTGAGGTATAAATTTAATGAATTAATAAAGAGAGAGAGAGAGAGAGAGAGAGAGAGAGAGAGAGAGAGAGAGGAGTTCTTCCTTGAAGTGTTTTAATGCAGTTTGCCTAAAGCAAAACTGGAGGTGAAAAAAATAATGTTAACAAGATTAGAAAAAGTCATTTATTCTTTCCCATTTTAAAATGAATTGCACATATTTGCACAATATTTAAATATGCTGAATAACAACAGATTAGCATTGTTATGCAGGTGAGAAGTTAAAACAGTAAGAGAGAGAGAGAAAGAGAGCTGATTAGCAAAACGTATCAGTCCGGGTCTCTGAATGTTGTTAAATAGTGTGCATTCATTTCCAGTCAATGCAGCTTGGCGATCCATCCATTGTTGAGTAGGTTGACAGTTTTGAGGAGCAATAAGGCAACATTTTATTCTGCGTGCTCTTCAGCTTTCTTAGACTCTGTCCTTGCTGCCATCTTTGTCGTTTTATCACCCCACATGTGGTGTTGATCGCAAATTGAATCCTATCACTTAAGCACCCTTCAAATAAGGCCTTGCTTCGTAATGGAAGATTACCGCTTAAAAAGTTAATCATAACCTCTGCACAAATGCATTTTACTATGGTTAGGCAGGGGGAAAGAGAAGGAAGAAATTTCTTTGAGTAATAGGTTAAAAAGCATCTAAACAAACACATTTTAAATAAACCATATCAATCAGTGCCTGCACCCTCCAATCCATAATGCCAGACATCTATATGTACCACAGTATTAGACATTGATATTTGTTGATGACTTTATGGGCACATAATCAGTTAGGTCAGATCAATAATTCCAGCAGAATGCTTAGGAATGCTTAAACCTGAGATTAGCATAAAGTGTCTGACTAATAATTTAGCCTCTACTAATAAGGAAAGCCAAGCACATCTAATTCATCTTGTATAGTTAAGTGCTGTCTGAAGAAATATTTTCTACTTTTTCCTATTAAATATGATCATTGACCAGATTCATCAGAGTGGCGTCTTATTAGCTCATACGAGAGGAAAACTGGCTTCCTCCTTGCCTTAGGTCTACAAAGTCTCACACTTTGAGAAAGAAGAGTGTCATTTATTTAGGAGTGATTGTCTCCCTGCAGCTTTGAGATCTAGTCTTCTGACATCATCTGTTTCCTGTTCCTCATTGCACATGAGGCAGCGTTGCCCATATTCTCATACGTTTTGCTTTAATAGAGGAATTCTCAGCAAGTATCCATTGCTTTCACTTAGAATGTATACTTGGAGCATGAGTTGGTCAAAGAGATTCCATATATTCAGCATTGTTGTCTCCATCGGTGTGCTAAGAAACTTAACTTCTCTTCTGCATGTAGCTCAGAATTGAGGGGCAAATCTACCCCAAGAGCTTCTTTTGTATCCAGGGTCCACGTGAGAGGAACGGCCCTAGTACCCTCCCCGGACTGGTGCACTGCACATTCTCATCAAGTAAGATACCACGGAGAGAGAGAGAGAGAGAGAGAGAGAGAGATAGAGAGAGAAGCTTGCTATATCAAAGATGAAGATTTTGCTGCTACGTTGCAAATGTCGAAGTAGACATGACACAGAATCATAGAATAGTAGAGTTGTAAGGGTCCTATAATGCCATCAAGTCCAACCCCCTGCTCAGTGCAGGAATCCACCCTAAAGCATCCCTGACAGATGGTTGTCCAGGTGCCTCTTGAAGGCCTCTAGTGTGGGAGAGCTCACAGCCTCCCTAGGTAACTGGTTCCATTGTTGTACTGCTCTAAGACATGCAAGGTCTTTCCTCAAGTTTTCTTTTCTGAAGATCTGTGCATTTCAGCAGCACAGGGTTTGCAAGTCTGATTTAGGAATATTTAACATCACAGTTCAGTTATTTGCAGGCAGCTACTCAAGAGCTGAGCTATGAAGCAAATTGCTATATAATTACTGTACTTGGCAAGGAGCATAGCAATGATACCAAGTGTTAAGCTTCAGTCTTACATATTAAGATCTTGGGCTATGAAAACCTTGATTCTAAACTTTTTGGATCTCAGCAATTGCTGGGAATGTAAATACTTCAAAAACATGTCCAGGAAGTTAAAATAGTATCAGATTTCATTAGCAATTAGTATTATTATATGACTCCCCTGCCTGGTCTTAATTTGGTCGATGTCCTCTGGATTTGCAAGTATCTTTATTTCAGAGGCAGTGTGTCCCATTTCTTCTGCCTTTATCATGCTGCCTTTAAGCAATTCCAAGTTTTACCTTCCTATATTTTGAAAACGATGGATTTAGATCCATCTAATCTAATATCCCACTATGCTGAACAAGGATGTAGAAGAGACGAATATTTCTTGCCAAAAAAAAAAAGATTTAGAAATAATAAGATAGACATGAAAAGCCAGGTCTATAGTGCACACTCAAGTGGACCAATGACTCCTACAACATAATGGCTGTACCTGGAGTTTCCCCCCAACCTAAATAAAACTCTTTTGAGCTGAATAGTCACAGTGTCCAATGACCAGCAATAACAAGTAATAAAAATGAAATGCTATTCAAGATAATTTATTAAAGGGAACAAAAATCCATTGGCAAAGATGAACCTTGTTTGAAAGGTGACACCTCTTATTCACCTCTTTTTCCGAGCAAGGCTGGCTGCCTATTGTTGCTTATTATACTTTTTTATTATTTATAATGACGTTTGCAATAAATTGGAATGGGGAGAAGGTTGAAAGGAGAAACGAACACCTAGAGATGTGCTTCTATTAGAGAAAGAGCAGCTATTGTCCACCACTATGTCTTTTCTTCTCTTTTGTTATTAAAGCTGAAATGAATGTCATGCTTTGCTTCTGAAGGGCCAGGCTGTCAGTCTTGAAACGGTCAATTTCCTGTATGGACAAACAGGCCTGTAGAGTAGATCCAGCACCAGCTTTCCCAATGCAGCTCACAAATAGGCCTTGACCGCCTTATAACCAAATCTCTTACAGGGATGAAACAGCCATTTACTATATTCATGGTTAAAATGACAATGATCTCTAACGCCTGGAATATTGCTTTGAAAGAAAAGAATAATGCAGCACAATGGGTGGAAAACACATTTTATTTATAATTCATGTGGGGATGAAGGAACACTGCTAGATCAGACCAAGGGTCTTTCTAATCAGTATCCTGTTTCTCACAGTGGTCAACCAGATGTCTCTAAGGGAACATGAAGAGAAGAGCCTTCCCCTACTGGATCTCCCCACCAAATGGAGTCATGCTGCCCAAGAATTGTATGTATATGTGTGTGTGTGTGTGTGTGTGTGTGTGTATATATATATATATATATATATATTTGTACATTCATGGATGGATCTCATACCCTTGAAGCAGGGCATACCCTTGATTTGGTTTTTGCTCCAAGCTGTGAAATGGGTTGTTTGAAGATTGGGGGGGGGGGTTTCCAAGTAACCCAATTGTCATGGTCGGAGCATTTCCTAGTGAGGCTTATTTTGCTGCTTCCATTGCATCCTCGAACAACCATCCAGCAGAGCACTATCAGGTGGTCCAGGGGCTGCTAAAACCCTCCCCAGCAAATGGGGCCCTGGCCCCATTGAGGACCCACAGTAACCTTTTCACATTGCACTTTGAGGACAAAATTGCTTCTCTACAGCGAGCTTGATGCTATTGTTAGTGCAGCTCCAGTTGAAGTATCTGATACCACCATCTGCCCAATTTTGTGGGATCAGTTCCAGTTATTGTGGCCTGATGATTTGGACAAGGTGCTTGCAACAATGTGACCAACCATTTGCCCTCTTGATCTCGGTCCCTCCTGGCTTATAAAAGCAAGCCAATAGGGTTGGACTTGGTGTGTCCAGGGGGAGAGAAATGCTTCCCTTGGGAAGGGATGGTCCCTGCCATCCTTAAAGAGGCAGTAGTGAGACTACTCCTGAAGAGGCCCACCCTGGACCCGATGGTACTAGACAACTACTGCCCAGTCAGAAACACCTCCCTTTTAGGGAAGGTACTTGAGAGGGTTGTGATGGAGCAACTGCAGGCAGTTATCTAGACCCATTCCAGTCTGGGTTTCAATTTGGATATGGGACTGAATCACCCTTGGTCACCCTGATGGATAGCCTTTATCAAGAGAGGGACGGGAAGAGTGCAACCCTGTTAATTCTGCTCAATCTCTCATCAGCTTTTGATACCATCAACCTCCTGGATCAACTCCATGGGATGGGCATCGGAGGCACTGTTCTACAGTGGTTCCAGTCCTACCTATGAGGTAATTTTCAGAGAGTAGCATTGGGTGACCACTCCTCGGCCCCTTGGCAATTGAGCTATGGAGTGCCGCAGGGTACCATCTTGACATCAGTGTTATTTAAAATCTACATGAAGCTGCTGGAAACGGTCATTAGGGAATTTGGAGTTAAATGCCATCAATATGTTGATGACACACCCTCTATCTTCCTGTGACAACTCAATCAGGTGAGGCTGGCAAGGTCCTGGACTAGTGCCTAGACTCAGCAATGGGCTGGATGAGGTCTAAAAAACTGAAACTGAATCCTGGCAAGACAGAAGCCCTGTGGGTGAGTGGTTTCCAAATCTGGGAGACAGGCTCATTGCCTGTTCTGGATGGGGTTGCACTCCCTCTGAAAAACCAGGTTCATAGTTTGGGGTACACTTAGATCCACCTCTGTTGCTGGAGGCTAAAGTGGCCATGGTGGCTCGGAGTGCCTTTTACCACCTTCAGCTGGTTGTCCAGCTGTGGTCTCTCCTGGGCGGGGATAGCTTGGCCACAGTGGTTAAGGCATTAGTAACCTCAAGATTGGATTACTGCAATGCACACCATGTGGGGCTGCCCTTAAAGCTGCTCTGGAAGCTGGCGCTAGTGCACAATGCTGCAGCTCAGCTGTTGTCCAGAACTGCCACTTACCATCATGTAACTCCTTTGCTGAGGGAACTGCACTGGCTGCCTATTCGCTACCGGGCCAGTTGTAAGGTTCAACTTGGGACCACGATTCCTGAGAGTGTGGCTTCTCCCCTATCAACCTGCCCAGTCACTGAGGTCATCTGAGGGCATGCTCCTGGTGGTTCCACATAGACCTATCATCTGATTAGAGTCCACCAGGGGAACAGCCCTCTCCTATGGAATGCTCTGCCTCTGTAGGTCAGGCAGACACCAGTTTTGTATCCCTTACAGCATCTTCTGAAAACATTGTTGTTCCAAGAAGCCTTCCCTTAATGAACTTTTTTGCAGTTTTTTTAATGTACCTTTAATGTGTTTTTATTCTGTTTTTATTCTATTTTATTTTGCCCACCAGTCTGAAATTCTGAATGGGGAGTGGTATATAAATATTGTAAATAAATAAGTAAAATGTCATGACACAGACACTTTGGAATCTGTTGAGTTTGAGTGATTCACTAACTTTAACGCCACTTCCAATTATCTGGGTAGAATGTGTCTTTGAGTAAGCAGCTGGTTTAATCTCCCCACTGTGATCCATATCCACATAGAACCCCACACTGGTCATTTATAGTACCAAATAGTGATCCACTACAGCAATTTACACAACTATAAAAAAGAACAATAGACATAGCTGCTTGCTAATCTTTAATCTAATGATTTCTGCTTTGACCCTCAACCACAGAGGCCAAAAAGTGAAGCATCTTTCATCTTTAAGTCACACCTGCAAAGCTGAAGATTCCATTGCTTTGGTTTCTGGGTTATACATTATCCTGATCATCTGGCCTTCGCATCTGGCACCTCACTGAGGGAAAGGTATCTGGTGGGGTAGCTGCAGGGGAAAAGTTAGGCATCACTTTTCCTGCTTACTGCTTCTTCCCTCCAAACACCACTTTCCAGGAGAGAAGTGGTGTCAGGATTTCTGAATGCATGTCGGCCATAGAATACATGGTTCCTGCCTTTGCTACTTGGTAGGCAATTAAAACATACCAGAAGCTACCACTGGGAATCCAGGATCATTATTACCCAGCTGCAGAAACTCACAGACCAACTCCCAGTAGGGAAAAGTACAGAGAAGTGAGAGAATATGTCAGTATTGGAAACAGAAAGAATGCCTGTTACTCCTCTGGGAGCTCATACAAGGAAGTGATGGCAGGGGGCCCACTTTCTACAGAGCAACAAAAGGCTTCAGCAAAGGACTAGCCCTTTCCTTAGGCAGAGTGAGGCACCTACCTCAGGCAGCTTGATTTGGGATGTCATGTAAGGGCGTAAAATTGCTGGTTATTTCATTGATTGTTGTTGCATTGTTATTGCCACAAGGCAATTTGTGGGACTTTCTGCCTCATGGGCTAAAATAACTTGGCTGGCCTTGGGTGCAGTGTGCGACTTGTGGAGAATATCTATCATTCACAACTTTCCTGACGTATGTTCTTATGAGTGAAAATGAAGGAAACCATTTACCTTATCTTGCATTGAGCAGGGGTTTGGACTCGATGGCCTTATAAGCCCCTTCCAACTCTACTATTCTATGATTCTATTCTATGATTCTATAATTAAAACACAAGGGACCAGATAAAACTGCTTTGTGGCCAAAGGGGTTGGTCCAGGGAACAACAGTGGTTTACCTCATCTCGAGCACAATATAGCCCAAGGTCAACAGCTTGGAAATATGTAGTATTTACATATTACCAAAGACAAGCTGAGAAGAAGGGCGTTTCTGCCACGCCCGGCAAAGCCTGGGCGCAGGGAAGCTTTTGTGGATGGGGGGGATGAGCACGGACGTGCCCATTGCTTATTGGATGGACAGGGTGTGAAGTGGCTATATACGTTAGCCTTACCCCTTCCACCTCCTCTTTTGCTGCACGGCTGTCAGAGAGTTTACTCTGAGCAGCCGGTTATCGCGGGAAGGGAGAGACGCGGCCTTACCGGCACTGGAGCACGTGGAGGAGGCTTTGGAGGGAGAGGCGGGGTAACCAGCTCAGCAAGGCACTGGATTTGGCCCTGTTTGGGCCGCAGGTTTTTTGGGGGGGCTTTTTCGGCGCCACAGCAGTGGCAGCGCTGAAGACGGGCGGCGGCAGCAGCAGCTGCGCCCCAACTGGGGAGCCATCCCCGACCATTATGGCACTTGAGTGGTCTGTGGGGGGGGGGGGGTTGCATAGCAGGGGGGCGGAGAGGAGTAGTGGTGGTAGCCGCTGCACACGCGCTCCCTGCATCACTTACCTCCCTCGGTGCCTTAAAGCTTAGCCTGGGACCTGCGTGACCGACGGCTCCAGCCAAGGTCTCCCCGAGCCAACGCCTGACGAAAGCCCATAAATTCATCCGGCCTCCGAGGGAGGCAGCGTGGTCGGGTGTGCAGGGGTGGGATAAGTCTGGGCAACGGGGGCTGTGGCCGAGTTACGGCCTGGTGGCCCCGAGGCTTGGCCTACAGGCCTTGCATGAAAGGTTTCGCTGGCCCAACTCATGTTTTCTTATTTTAGTGGTTGTTTGGGTTTTGTACTTAAGTATTCTAATTTATTTATTTATTATTAATTTTTTTTAAAAAAACTTAAGGTTGGTTGTGGCACATTTGAATTTATAAGCCACAAAGGGTTTGTTTGATGCTTGTTTGATTTATAATCATAATTAGTAGGTTTTTAATTTATTAATTTTAATTAATTAATTAATTTATTATTATTATTATTATTATTATTATTATTATTATTATTATTATTATTATTAAAAGTGTGGGAGCCAGCCACTTTGCTGAAGTTAAGCAGGGCCGGGTCTGGTCAGAGTTTGGATAGGAGACCAAATTGAAAAGTTTTCTATCATTTAATTATTATTAAACATCGTGATACAATATAGGGTTTTTTTCCTGTCAATTTGCAAATTTAATATGGTTGCAAAAAAAGGCAGAGGTGGTCCAAAGGGCAAAGGGTGCCAGGCCCCGAGGGGATTCTTTGGACGAGGAATTGGATCCTAATATTGCTTCTCTTTTAGCTAGGATACAGGCAATGGAAAAGGAGAAAGGGTTGAGGGTCACACCTTTGCCTGCTCTCTCTGTTAGTAAGGGCACTGCTGGCTTACACACACATAAGAGAACTCAAGATAATTTGTTGCAATCTCTTGCTAGTAGGATGGACGTATTAGAGGCATCTACCAGTCAGGGTGTACAACAGCAGCAGAAAGACAATCCGGAACCAGCACAAGAAAACAATGCAGGACAACCCACCTTGCCTGTTGATACAGCGCTGGCTGCACTGGACAGATTCACGACAGGTATGCCCAGTGAACAATTGGCTAGTACAGGTACAACAGGACAACATATTTCTCAGAACCACACACTAATGCCCCCTTGGGGATGGTATCCTTGGATTCCCAGGGCTGCCTTTACGCAGATGCAGGGTGTAGGCGGGCTCAGTTTGGCTGCACCAACAGCATCAGTTGTACTTCAGGCCTCCAGGGGGACAACACAGGAAGCCAGTGATGTAATGACTACTGGGTCAGCAATACCTACACCTGCACCGGTTCCTGTTGTTCAGTTGTCTTCTACTGGGCAGGGCATCGAGCAAGGAACCACAGTCACCCCCGCCACTGAATCGGCAGTGACAGTTCCACCAACAGTAGACACCTCTACGGTTATTTCTGTCAATCCAGTGGCGATGGAGAGCGAAGGGCAGGGAACAGTGGTGCCTAGCAATGTATCCGGAGCCCCGGCAGGTTCACAGGAGAGTCCCACAGGGGCAGCAAGTGTAGGAACTGGTGGTCAGGCTTCTCAAACAGGAGAGGCTTGTGCAGCAGTATGGGGAGGCCCAGCTGGGGACATTCCATCTGCGGCATCTGAGCATAAGCAAACAGCTCAGGACCCGTTGGCTGGAATCGATCGGCAAGCGATACCCAAAGGTAATTCTATTACACTGCTTGGGTATTATTTACTCCCTGCTACACATGAAAAAATATTGCGGGGGGAATACATTGACCTTTTCGCATTATTATACAGGGAGTTAGAGCCCAAGGAAAAGGAGAGGATTGGTGAAAAGGAGTTTGAAAGATTTAGCAGAAGAAGGGTGGCGAGAACTTGGGCCAACTGGTTGCCAGGTTATTTAATTTATATGGGGGTCATTCAACAGCGATTCCCAGAGCGAGGATATATTTTAACTAAGTACCTTGATGTAATCTATCGAGCGTACACTGAATATGAAGGCGGAGCATGGCTCATATATGATGAGGCATTTAGGAAGGAGGCGGCGTTCGATCATTCGGTGCAATGGGACTTGCGGGATCAGGACTTGTGGTTACAATTCATGACCCCGGCAAGGCCTGCTTCTGGCGAACGAGCGGACAGTGGGCACATTATTGCAAAACAGCAACCCGCACACAGCGTTGGGGGTGGTGTGGGGCAGGGGGTTCAATCCCGCCTTCCCTGCTGGGATTACAGTTTATGGGGAATGTGCTTTAGGACCCCTTGTAAATTCAAACATGAGTGCACCATTTGTGGGGGATTACACCCCTCCTCTCTTTGTCCAAGAACAAAGGGAGGTCGTGGAGGACACAAGGAAGGACAAGGGGGTAGAAAGCCAGGTGCCCCCCCTCCCAGCAGTCTGTTCCAAAAGGGCCCCAGTCCAGTTAAAATTGTTCCTTTAAAGCACTGGTTGTCTGCATATCCTAACAACAATTTTAGAATTAGGTTTTTCACAGGGTTTTTGTATACCGTTCGAGGGCCCTAGGACAGCAATTTTCACACAGAACCAGAGTTCCGTGGCCTCTAAGGAGGTGGTTGTAAAGAAAAATCCAGAAAGAAGTATTAGCCGGTACAGTTATAGGACCCTTCCATGACATCCCAATTAGTAATTTGAGAATTTCACCTCTAGCAACAGTGCCCAAAAGAGCCCAGGGGAGTTCAGGTTAATTCACAACTTGTCCTTTCCCAGGGGTGATTCTGTTAACTATCATATTCTGGATCATTTGAGTTCTGTCAAATATGCATCATTTGACTCAGCTGTGCTGATGATGCGGAGCAATGGTCGCGGGGCCTTGATGGGGAAATGCGACTTGAAGTCTGCCTTTTGCGCGACCCCCTAGTTGCCTTGAGGCAGGTGAAGAAGATAACTCTGGTACAGCTTCAGGTAATCGTCGGCCACCTTAATTTCGCTTGCCGCGTTATCACCTCTGGTCGTCCTTTCTTGCATCGTCTTTGCGACACAATGAAGGGATTGCATCGACCCCATCACCATGTTCGTATCACCAGAGATATGAGAGAGGATATGGACATCTGGTTACAATTTCTAACCAGTTTCAGTGGCATTTCCTTTTGGCGGCAGGATTTGTTAGTTGAGGCAGAGATGCAAGTCCACGCAGACGCATCCAGCACATGGAAATTCGGGATGATTTGGGGTGACAGGTGGTGTGCCAAATGCTGGCCTGTGGAATGGCTGGATTCTCCAACTTGTAAGGACTTAACCTTCCTGGAATTTTTTCCAATTTACGTAGCAGCCCATATTTGGGCGTCTGAGTTAGCCAACTCAGTTGTGCACTTTTGGTGCGACAACCAGGCCACTGTCCAAGTCATCAATCCCTTGTCTTCACGCAATCCCAGGGTAATGTGTCTTGTACATCTCTTCACGCTACATTGCCTCAGGCATAACATCTTATTTAGAGCCAGATATATTCCTGGTTTAGAAAACGCCATAGCTGACGCTTTATCGCGTCACCAGGTTCAGAGGTTTTGGGAGCTTGCACCATGGGCCAGGCAGCTTCCGGAACCAATGCCCCCGGGGATGGAGCGACACTACTAATGATTTTAGAGTTCGTCGCATACTTGAGGGTTGGGCTAGGGAATCACCAAGCAACCCAGATAGTAGACTTCCTATCTCCCCTGAGATTTTGATGGGTTTTCAGGCTCAGTGGCGTCTGATCTGCATGTCAGTTTTTGAAATGAAACTTTTTCATGCAGCAGCATTAACGGCCCTTTTTGGGGCTTTTTGGATTTCTGAATTGCTGGTTTTGTCCAAACGTGACACGTCAGGTAGGGCATTGCAATTGCAGGATCTGCAGCTTACACCGCTTCGGGTGGCAATTACCCTTCAGTGATCCAAAACCGATCAAGAAGCTAAAGGTAGCCAGGTGGTGCTCGGTCGAGCACCCATGGAGGAGTTATGCCCTGTAACAGCATTATCCGAGTTCCTACAAGTTAGAGGCAATACACCCGGTCCATTCTTCTGCCATCAAGAATTTTCTCCTTTAACCAAATGCCAGTTTTGGGCAGTATCAAAGCGGGCACTGCAGGCACTTGGCTTCCAAGACGTGCATTTTGGTACCCATTCTTTCAGAATTGGCACAGCATCTACAGTGACTAATATAGGTTTTATTGCATCCAGAATTCAAGCGATCAGGAGATGGCGGTCCAAAGCCTTTAAGGGATACGTGCGTCAACTTCCTAAGTTTTAATTTGCGCCTGTTCAATGGTTGATTATTCCATGTTTGTTACAGATCTCTGGAGTGGCCGAGCCCCAGTTCGGGTTGCCCTGTGTGGGCACAGTATGATCTTCTGGGCCAGCAGGAGGGCGTCTCATTCTGCTTTTGGAACACAGTTGGGCATGAGTCGTCGTGCCAACCTACAGTGGTGGGGCTGACGCAGAATGCAGTGGGAGCGCCTCCTCCCCACCTTGTTTCAGGAGATGGTTGGCCCGCCCCCACAGGTGTTGCTGTTACATCTCGGGGGGGAATGATCTGGGGCTGCTCAAGGGCAAGGCTCTCATTTGGCAGGCCATCGAGGATTTTCAGGTTATCAGGCAACAATGGCCTGGGGTGGTGATCATATGGTCTTGCATTCTGCCCAGGTTCGTCTACCTTTGGGGCCAACCCTACTCATCCACTCTGAAGCGGGCGGTCTGAGTTGGGGGTGACAAAGGAAGGCTCCCCTACCCCGACAGGGGAGGCCCGTGGGGAGATGCATGGCGTAGCACCTCTACACGGGTCAGGAATGACTCGCCCGATTGAAGCAGCCTGAAACAGGCTAAAATGGATGCCCGATAAGTTGCAACCCCCTCTTGCAGATCGCTAAATAAATAAGTGGCCCCGTTTAAACCCAGCTATGTTGTCTGTCTCGTTATTTATCCACCTACACTCCACAAAGGATGATTACTATATACAGTTAATGATCTCTAGGGATAGGTGAATCAGTAAAGCTTGATCTTGTCATGGTTCATACTTTTCTACTGCCAAGCTTATTCTGTCCTGATTCCATGCGAACTATTATTTTCTTTGCACATTTGTACATATTTTTGTGCAAATCTTTTTTCGATTCCATGCCTTTTAAACACATGCACCCATTCATTAAAGCGTGTTTGTGGGCTTTTTGGTATACATTTTCCTTGGTGCATTTTTCAAAAGTGTGCATGTTGTCAAACACATTTTTGTTTTGTAGAACACGTTGTGAGCTCAAAAATGTGTGGTGTTTCCGCATTTGGTGGTGGATGGTAGAAATTTGGTAAATCCAAAAAAGATACTCAACTGAGTTAATTAAGCACTGATTGAATGTCTAGCAATCCTTGAAAACTGTACATAACTTCAGATTGTATGAAAGGCACATCTGGAGTTGATTTTGCATCTGCACTAATATTCTGTGAAGAATAATGACAAGTCAGGAAATCATTCCATTGCAATGGAAAAAGAGCTGAAGAACTTCAACTCAGACATTTAAAAGTTCATCTGCTATGAAGTGAAACGAATACAGCACATAAGCTCAGACATATGTTCATTATATGGTAACCAGATGGCTTAATTCAGGTCCATTTTAAAAACAGAAAGTATCATCAACCAAATATGATGCCTATAAGTATAATACCCATGAAAGAAGCATATCTAAATATACATTATAAGGAAAGCAGTGAAATGGAACCGAACAGAAACAAGTTGGAAAGATATGCACAACTTAACTTGAAAAAACTGCAAAGACTTCATTGATTGCAACATCCAAAAGATTATTCAGTAAGAAATTATTCACTCCAAACTGCAGATGTATTCCCTTAAAGCCCCCTCAAAACCAACTGAATATAGGTGTACTTAATGCTGGGATAAGTGGTACCTATACTCGTTTCTTTAAAGCAACTCGAAAGCAGTTCAAGTAAAGAATATTTTTGTTACTAAAGCAGTGTTCTGTTCTCTTAGTCATACTTGCAGTTTCGGTTACTATGGCCAGATCTACACCAAGTAGGATATGACACCTTGAAAATAATTTAAAAACTGTATATGGACTGTATCCTGGGCTTCAACAGTTGTCACTACTGTTATAAAACATTTTAAAGTAGTAATGTAGATCCTGCCTTGGTCTTAGTTCACAACACTGCTTATCAAAAATACTTACTTGAAGGAATCCTTTTTGTAAACTTGCCTGCTTTTGAACCCATGCCTGTTGCAGGAGGTTCTGGAAAATGTTCAGAATGAACACTCAGACCAGTGTCCATTCTGCACCTTTTCCAGAACCTTCTGCAATAGGCATAGGTTCAATAGCAGGCAAGTTTACAAAAAGGATTCTCTCAAGCAAGTATATTTTGGGCCCCACCACCCTTCTACGGGAACTGAAAATCTACCCTAGGGCACATGAAATATTCTCCTGTGCCAACAGAAGATCTGTACTACTGGCAGCAAACTCTCTTTCAGAGAAGTCTGTCTTGTTTGCCATTACTGATCTTCACATTTGGAAAGTCGTAAGAAGCTGCTGAGGGAACCCTGGGTTCTTTGGAACATCATTTGAAAATTACTGGCTGTTAAAACTGTGAGAATCTGAGAACCACTGGAGAACCCCCCACTATGCGCAGCCTATTAGAGCCAAATATCCCAGGACACTGTTAAAGGCCTTCTGAAATGTGACATGTATCTACTATTCTGCAGAGCAGCCTTTCCAACCTGGTGCCCTCCAGATATTTTGAAGTCCAGTTCCCATCCACCTCAGGTAGTATGGCCAATGGTCAAATGTGATGGAAATTTACACTCCAAAACATTTGGAAGGTACCAAGGGAAGGCTGCTATAAAGCTTTGTGTGCATTGCTGATGTTATATATCACACAGACACACCCAAACTGACACTTATTTGGGCAGAAAAGGATGAGAATTCTAGTTTGCATGCTTTGGCTCTATGGTAAAAAATCAGCAAAGCACTTTAAGCTCTGCATTTAGTTTGAGGATTTGAGGATGATGGTTGAAAAAGTAGTGTTAATGCCATAGTTCCTGGCTTAATGTTTCAGTATCAGTGACTGAATACCAAAAATTATGCCAGTTGTCCCAGGCATGTGAGGCTGAACGTTGATTCTGATATAGAATATTTTCCCCACCCCATATTCTTAGAAGGAAAACCAGTAGTGGTACTTAAATCTTCCTACACTTGATTAATAGATCAGATGGACTAAAATCTTTTTAAATGAAAGAAAAAAGCCTCTTCATACTGCACAAATTAAGATAGTGTTGCTACCTTAATTATTGGATTAATAAGATCTATTAAATTTTAAAATATTATCCCTCAAAAAATAAACTAGGACATTCCACCACCCACCTCCATTTAGCCATTGGAAATATTCAAGGCAGACACCTTTGACAACAATGAAATATATGAGTATATCAGAACAACAGATATATGGGGGAGCAGGAGGAAGTGTACATATAAAATTATGAGGATAGGCATGCAATTCTTTCACTTGGGCTAATAAACCTGCCAAGGATATATAGTTCCATCCTCAGTACCAACTCCTGAAATATTTCTCTCATAGCAAACTCTACCATGGTCTCCAAGGTTGACTCTTTAGAATTAAACAGAATGACATTTATATGTAGCATCCAATACCTCACAGAGTAAGCTGCTTCTTCTCTCTCTCTCTCTCTCTCTCTTTTTTGAAATAAAAGAGTTGATTCTCATGATCAAATAATTCTAAATTGCTATTTATTATGATTATTGCTTTTTATATTTACTCAGTTAAATAAATCTAAGTCTTCACTGAACATGAGACATTCACAAATGTGTAATGACTTCTCTTCAGAAAAGTGTTTGGGCATTTTACCAAACTTATCCATATACCATCTGTGAGAGGAAATAGGCATTGGATCCAAACCAATGATCCACTGAACCATTGAAATCACTGGGACTTAAACCACTCATGAATAACCTAAGCCATTTCAGTGGGCCTACTCTAAGTATGAATAAGTCTCAACCCAACTCATAGAACTTCTATATAAAAATGATACTAACAGTATAATCCTTTATGTGTCAAATCAGATCTAAGTCCAATTCAATTCAATGGGTTTTACTCCCAGGTACATGGCTTTAGGATTGCAGCCTAAAGCAGTTCAGGTTTCAGTCAGCCAACAGACAACTCAGCACTAAACCATATTTTGATGTAGAAAAACCATGATCAGGACCACACACTTTTTTTTAATGTACTTAGTTGCAGCTATTCATAGGGGTACTTGTACATTTTGCCCTGTGGGGCAATTAGCACCTTCAAGGAAGGGGAATTTCAATTTCTAAAATAGTGCAGAAGAAAAGAATAACACCTCCAACAACTGTAGCACCAAATTCCCACAACATGTGGTCACTATTAATGTTTAGACAACAGCAAAACAACAACAACAACAACCCTACAGAAGGTACTGGCTTGAATCCATAGGTGATTTGTACAAGTGGAAAGATGGTTCCACTTGTGAAACAGTCACTCATTCCTGCTTCAGTCATGCCCATTGTGGAAAGTTCCCCTAACCTACAGAGCAGCTTTTAGGTGGTGGAGAGGAGGTGCAATGAGGAGAGGGGGAAGAAAAGCTTAATTAGATGACAGAATTCTGCTCACAGTGTGTGGGCTCCATGCCCCTGATCATAGAATCATAGAATCATAGAACAGCAGAGTTGGAAGGGGCCTACAAGGCCATCGAGTCCAACCATCTGCTCAATGCAGGAATCCACCCTAAAGCATCCCTGACAGATGCTTGTCCAGCTGCCTGTTGAAGGCCTCTAGTGGGGGAGAGCCCACAACCTCACCAGGCAACTGATTCCATTGTCGTACTGCTCTAACAGTCAGGAAGGGTTTCCTGATGTCCAGCTGGAATCTGACTTCCTTTAACTTGAGCCCGTTATTCCGTGTCCTGCACTCTGGGAGGATCGAGAAGAGATCCTGGCCCTCCTCTGTGTGACAACCTTTTAAGTATTTGAAGAGTGCTATCATGTCTCCCCTCAATCTTCTCTTCTCCAGGCTAAATATGCCCAGTTCTTTCAGTCTCTCTTCGTAGGGCTTTGTTTCCAGTAGGGGTGTGCACGGACCCCCCGCTCCGCTTCTCTTCCAGATCCACGATTTGTGGATTGGCCCGCTCTGCCCCACCCCCGCTCCGCCTATGTCTGCTCCGCTCCGCTCGGAGCTCCGGATCCAGATCGGAGCTCCGTTTTTCCCCCCCCATAGGCTTGCATTAAGCTAAAAAAGTATACAACTTTTTTTCTGTGAAAGTTAGAAACCTCAAGTTTGGCACCATGACACCTCATGGGGGTATACACATGCACACCAAGACTCAAGGCAATCCCATCATCCCCAGATTTTTGGGGAATTTATGAAAATCAGGCACCCCATTCACACCACTTTCCATAGCTCCGTCAATTTGCAAGTTAAAACTCTCAAATTCGCCACCATGAAAGCTTATCCAGGGATACATAAGCACGCCAAGACTCAAGGTAGTCCCATCATTCCCTGATTTTTGGGGAATTTATGAAAATTGGGCACCCCATTCACACCCCTTTCCATAGCTCCGTCAATTTGCACGTTAAAAATCTCAAACTCGCCACCATGATAGCTTGTCCAGGGATACATACGCACGCCAAGACTCAAGGCAGTCCCATTATCCGCTGATTTTTGGCAGGGCTTAAACCTGCAGACATCTCAATGGGGCCATTTCAAAGGAAATCCCAACATGCCATGAATTGGGGAGTAGAGATAAACCTATGAAATCTTCTTCCACACTTGAAAAATGGATTTGGAACTTCCAAAAGTCTAACTTGAGCGCAGGAAGGACTTCTCCCCTGAGTCAAAGCCAGACACACACAACATCCCTGCGAGGCAGGCAGGGGAGCAGGGGGGGAAGGCAGGCAGGCAGCAGACATTTCTGGGGGCATAAGGAAGTGAGCCAAGGATAAGCCAGTAATGCATATAAAATGGAATAAATAAATAAATAAATAAATAAATAAATAAATAAACAAAGGAGGGGTGGAATTAAAAGCAGCAGTGTTGCTGAATAAACAACAAGAAGAACTTTTAAAAAAAGGCTATATCTGTCTTTTACCAGTAATAGGGGGACATGCCCGGGGGAGGGGGAAGCAGCTGCCAATTTGACTGGTCCTAGTGACCAGTCTTTTAAGAAGCAACGCTGTCAGTTCAGCTCATGAAAGACATTGCTCCACCACTAAGAGAAGTAGAACGCTCACTTCAACTCATGATAGGCATTGCTCCACCGGGTTACTCTCTTTGGAGGGCTGTGATAGCCCCCCAAGTACAGGAGAGAGTGGGGGCACGTCCACATGGCATGCCCTAGGCTCATCCCCTTGCACCACATCTTTTCAGTTGTTCCCCAAAGTTAGGGTGGGTAGCAGTGCTCTCTTATTATTGGCTTAGTATATGATTTCAGGTTGTGTTTGTGCATTTGGTGGGGCTACTGTTTTAAAAAACACTGGGAAAAGTCCGTTCAGACTAAGAAAGAGAAGTTTCCCAGAATCCCAATTTACCCGTTTTGCCTATCCCCTCCTCCAACTTTGGGATCATGTGATCATGACCGGGAGTTGACTCCACCCCTCAGCCCTTCGAAAAAGGTATTTCCCACCAGTTTTTTAAAAAATTCTAGCGCGCGACCCGCACCATGCAGAGAGCTGAGAGTAGTCTCAAAATGACCCCCATCCACGACTCTCTGAGCACAAGAATTTTCAGAATGATAGCTTCAAAAACAACACAGTTATCCCCCTTTCTTTTCTGCAATGCAATCCTATGGGCGAAATGTTTCAAGATGGCGATCGGAGCGGTCCGCCTGAAAGAGGAGCTCCGAAAAATTGGCGCTTCCCTTCGCCTTGCTTCTAGGGGTCTGCGGTCTGCTTCTACTCCACCTCTGGGCAAGGCGGAGCAGGCCAATTCGCTCCTGCTTTTGCGCTTCTAATCGGAGCGGAACACATGCCTAGTTTCCAGACCCCTGATCATGCCTAGTTCTTTCAGTCTCTCTTCATAGGGCTTTGTTTCTAGACCTCTGATCATCCTGGTTGCCCTCTTCTGAACACGCTCCAGCTTGTCTGCATCCTTCTTGAATTGTGGAGCCCAGAACTGGACGCAATACTCTAGATGAGGCCTAACCAGGGCTGAATAGAGAGGAACCAGTACCTCACGTGATTTGGAAGCTATACTTCTATTAATGCAGCCCAAAATAGCATTTGCCTTTCTTGTAGCCATATCGCACTGTTGGCTCATATTCAGCTTGTGATCTACAACAATTCCAAGATCCTTCTCATTTGTAGTATTGCTGAGGCATCAGTACTGTAGTATTGCTGAGTATCCCCCATCTTGTAACTGTGCATTTGGTTTCTATTTCCTAAATGTAGAACTTGGCATTTATCCCTATTAAATTTCATTCTGTTGTTTTCAGCCCAAATCTTCTACACCATATCTAGACTTGATCAGTGTGGAAAAGAACTCAACGTTCTATGGATGTGTAGAAGAACTATCCCTTTATAGAAAACCCTGCCAGAGAGGTTCATGAGGCACTGGGCATGTCTACACAAGCCCTATATCCCAGGATCATCCCGGGATCATTCCTGTGCATCCAAAGGACACACAGGGGATCCCAGGAGCAGGCAGGGACAATCTCTCCATTTTCCTGGGTTAACCCTTATGTGTAGAAAGGGCCACTGGCAAGGCATTCTTTACTGATCCCCTTCATTTCCCAAAGTTTTAAATTGTCTAACATGTTCTCATTGTTTTAAACTGCTTTCTTCTGTTTGTATGCGTTTTTATCTGCTTTATTGATTTTATTGTCAAATGTAAGAATATCACAGAGGATGAATATGCTGATTATATGGGAGCCAAGATGACTTGGGAAACAAATCTAAATGTATATCAGAAGAATCATGGGCAAGAATATTATCTTCTTATCTCTATAAGTCTATTGGCCACTGGCCAGGTCTAAAGAAATGGCATTCAAAGCAGCCCAGAGATGGCATTTGTGTCCCATAAAGTTACATAAAATCATTAATGTGTTAATCGGACATGTGTTGGAGAAATTGTGGCTTAAGGGGAACACTAGAACCTATGTGTATCTTCTGTCCGAAGGTCAGGCTATTCTGGCAGGAGGAAATAAAGTAGTTGAGTAGTGTAATAGGACAAAGGGTAATTCCCAATGAAACCTTATTTCTATTTTCATTGTTAACTGGAGAGAATGAGGGACTGTGTCATAAAGAATTGTTGGTAATGCTTGTAGAAGCTAGAGTCTGGAAAAATGCCAAAGAACTTTCACTCCAGAGATATTATGATAGAACACGGTTGGTTACGCTGGCGGAGAAACTAACCAGTTGTTTCTGTATGGCTAGAGGAGAAGTAAAAGAGGATAATTTTGTAGCAATTTGGCACCCATTCTTACTGTCTTGTTTAGAACTGAATCTATTTTTGGCATAGTACATTCTAATTTGGTTAACAAGAGCTAAAATATTCTAATTGATTGATATATATATATGTGTGTGTGTGTGTGTGTGTGTGTGTATGACTCTATTTGATATATTGTTATAATTATTTGTTAAAACAAAAAGAAAAAAGAAAAAAATCAGATGTGAGCCACTGGGAGGTCACCTAGGTGCAAGGGCTGCCTTCAGCAGGCCATGAGCTTACAGGCCTATGCGTTAGTTTTCCCCGGCATGAAGCAAAGCATGTTGTACCTTCCTGCCAAATAGCTATTTAAAATGAGGAACCTGTCACAATAAAAGTGGTGACAGCCCACATTCAGCACCACAAACATACCCCAGGATTCAAAGCCAGACTACTGAACTCAATGGCCTTATGGGCCCCTTCCAACTCTACTATTCTATGATTCTAAAAGTTAAGCCCTCAACATTTTCATGGACGAGTCTGTGTCAGTTTTTCCCACATGTGCCCTACTCTGCACCTGGCTTGCCTAGGCATGGGGAGCCATTGCGAGTGGGGGATGGGATGCGACAAGGCCTCAGCATGGTGCCACTAAGGGAGGGAGGGGCATCAGAAGTGCATTTAGCTAGCTGTAGCCCTCCCTTCCACCCTTTTTGCTCCCTCCCTGGATGCAGTGTGGGCTCTGTGGGAAATTTTTGGCTCAAAGTCTGATTGGCCTAGGCTATTTGTCTTTTCACTTACTTCACACTGTAAGTGGGGTAGGGAATACTGAGTAAGCAGATCTGGACCAATAGTTTCAGTTCATTTGGTCACATTTGGCAGAGAGCAGGTATGAGCAGACATCATTAGAAGGAACAGAGTTGGTGAGCATTCAAAGGAACTGTTGAGGTGAATGGTAATGCCTGAGGCTCTCAGCTAAGAGTTGTGTGGCTCAAGCTGGGAGATGAGGTTTACCTTTGAGGACAACTCTCCTCACCCACCCAGAGTTTTGTGGCCTCAGGTATGTGTGTGAAAAGGGAAGGCCTCGCTTCCTCCAAAGGGGCAAGCCTGCGGGGTGGCTATCTCACAGGCACCACTCAATAGGCATTGAATGTCTTGCCCGATTCATGGCACAGCAGGATGCCAGCCTAGGCAGGAAGCCTGCTTAGGTTCCCCCCTCCAGCAGATCTTTCAATAACTGTGGCCCAAATTAAATCCCATAACTGTGTCTCGTCTCATTATCTCTTGACCTCCACTTTCTCAAAAACTGTTTTTTCCATCTCAAATATGAAGAAATATGCAAATTTGGGTAAGTTCTTATCAAAACAAACTGAAACAGTCATAGATGAGCTTAGTAAAACAAGACCCATTATATTCAACAGCCTGGTTGGAGGAGGAGAAAGCAATACTTGCCAAACAGATTTGACTGGGAACATCATAATAAAGATTTTATGTAACATTTGTGTGAGTGCTTTTGAGAAACTGATAAGGAAAGGATCAAATTAACACCATTGTCATATAAAGAGAGTTCAGGGTTAACTTTGCAAAGATCCAGATTAAAATAATTATTGTAAAATGCATGACGGTAGACAGTCAGTATGGCTATAAAGAGCCCTGAACCACATCACATTTCAGCTTTTTCATGCATTGATGTGTTCATGTTTGTGTGACCAGGGGAGAGAGAAGCACTCTAAACATTCAGTGAATTAGGGCCAGAAAGAAAACGTGACAACTTCATATCATGCTAAAAGGATTCTGTTTGTTATCATGCATACCATTTTGGTATGCATGATGCTAGGGGCATCATTAGAGAACATAATGGAGGAAACTGATATAGAATATCCTGAGAATATTCTAATAATAAAAAAGAAAATTTCAGAAATTCCCACAGAAAAAAAGGTGTTTCGTTTATTTATTTATTTAGCCTCTGGTCCAAATTTATTTATTTATTTAATTTATATACCACCCCATAGCCGAAGCTCTCTGGGCGGTTCACAAAAGGTAAAAACAGTGAACATTAAAAAGTATACAAAATTTAAAACCATCAAAATATAAAACAACAGTATAAACAACAGTATAAAACAAATGGCACCCCTGGAACAATTTTTTTGATACAAACGTATATATAAACCTGACCAAATGCATTACTATTTTAGTTCTTGCAACTGAAATATAGGGCTTTTCTAGGTAAGGCTTTTATTGTGTGCTCACCACTTTGCCATTTTGTTTGTTTGTTTGTTTTTGTGGGGGTGGGGAGATGTGTTCTTTTGGAGAATCATGAAACAAAACGCAACTTTCCACCAGTGTAAGTGCATCATTCTGCTTTACTCCATTATACCACGGTACCACCTAGGGGATATGTAGCCAAATGTACAAAAAAGCAGGAAAGAAAGAAAGAAAGTATGAGATCTGATCTTAATCTTGCAAAGAATCCAGAAATAGAAGTAAAAAAGCCTCATTTAGAAAAGTTTGAAATCTCAGTGAGGAAATTCTCTTGCATCCATTAGTACAGAATAGACACTATTGTGCTAGATGGACCAACAGAAATGCAGCTGTATATATTGATGGTACTTCTTGTTTATTGACACAGAGACACATAGATTGACAGAGAAAAGATTTACTGTCAAACATAACCATAACTAAGAAAGGGTTAGGAGAAGGGTAACCTAGGCCTTGTCTACACCAGCTAGTTATCCCGGGGTCAGCTTGATATTGTTCCTGTGCATCCAAATGAAGCACATGTGATCCTGGGGTCAATCAGAGAAGAGCCCTCAGTTGTCCTGGGATAACTGGGACTGGGTTTTCATCATTTTTCCTGCAGTCCAGGGACAACCCCAACATCTGCTGGTGGTGTGGCACTCACTCCCGGGGTCATCCCTCCTCCCCACGAGTAGTGGGGCTCACCAAACGGGCATGAAGCTCTGGGGGGGGGGCGTGCCCAGCAGGGGTAATTTTTGCCATCCCTGGGATGGCTCTCGGTGGTTTTCAGTGTGGAGTTTCCAGGGTTTTTTTGTTTTTGTTTTAAAAAACCCTTACTTTGAGAGAATTCTCTCTCTCTCTCTCTCTCTCTCTCTCTCTCTCTCTCTCTCTCTCTCTCTCTCTCTTTTAAATGCTGCACCAGAACTTCCCTCTTTAGTCCCGGGATGACTTGCTGGCGTTTGGACCCTGGGGGATTATCCCAGAAGCTGGAAAGCCCAAAATCCTCCTCCCATACACATCCCGGGAAGGCCTGAAGGTGTAGATTAAGCCCTAGATTGGGGAAAAGTGGGAAGTGGTCCGGATTCAATATGGGGAACTGGGAAGATACTACGGAACTTATATATGTGGGTTTACACAAAAAACACTGTTGCTGTATGATCACCCTTTGTAGTCCTGTGAGGAAGAAAACTGCTGTGATTCTAATTTGTGCACTGAAGGTCTGTCCAAACTCACAACTCCCTTAGGTGGAGAAGCTGGTGGCTGATTCAAGCCCAGAAAGACCTTCAGAAGTCAGATTTCTGTCCTCAGAACACCACTATTTCCTTTGAAGACTTCACCAGGGGATTCCTTGGGATTCAGATCAGTAAAGAGGCCACAGAAAAAAAGCCAGAGTGAAACAGAACCTACACAAGTAGCCCTTTCTCTTTTTCCTTCAGGACCTCACCAAAGGTGGGTTTTTCTTCTCAGTCGTTCACTCCCTGTTTCCCCAGTGGTGAGGAAAACCTGACTATCCAGACTAGTTTGCTGTTCTTCCTCAGAGCTCTCACCCTATCACCCAGAGCAATACAATAGCTTGACATTCCTTGGTTATCTCCTTAGTTACTTAGGAAAACATCCAGTTCACATCAATTCAGATACATTTTACATTCAATTAACATAGCAATCCTGAAAGGGTTGAATTTCGAATACATCAAATATTCTCTCTAGGAATAATTCTTCAACACACACACACACACGCACACACACACACACACACACACACACACACACACACAGGCACCAACTACAATCACCATCTACAGTTATCAAACTATCATCAGTTATATATTTTGGTAAATATATTTGCAAAAACACCTAGCTCAATTTGTGTGTTCTGTGACTGAGAAATACAAAGTAGCTACATTATTAGTCTCATTTGTTCTACCTGTTTTATTTCTTTTGAGATAGTCACCTTGCAAGACAAACATTGTTATGGCAGGCTAACTATGCTTCTCAGTTGTAAACATCTGCTTATGCTAGTTAAGCTCATCAAAAGGAGTTTGATGCAATTAATGTATGCAGTTTTAATGAAACATACAAAACAGTAATTGCGCCTATAATTATGCTATAATTAAATTGCAATCATATAATTAAAATGGGCTATGTAAAAGCTTTGCCTTTGAAACCATTCAGTGTTCCATCTATTTTGGCATTTATGTCTTTTATCTGTTTGATTCCACCACATTTCCTTTACTGAAACATGCATGAAATAGACTGTCCCATGTGATGCTAAGTTTTTTTTTTTTTTTTTTTTATGTACCTCCTGTGTTCATTTTGCATAGGTCTGGCATGTTCACATTATTTGCTATGAAACAGGATGCAGAAATAATTGCAATCAATCCCACCAGTGTTGTCATCCCATCACCCTGTACTTTTGAATAGATTTGAGTTTGGTCAGCACTGGAATGAGACACCTTCAAGGGAAGGCCAGCTCTGAGCCTTCCAAAGAGAGCACGAGTGGCACATACTTCCTCTGTAGCTGCTTCTGGGTCTTGTGAGCGGGGGAAGGAGATACATGCGTCATCATAGGTAGATTCGTGTCCCTTTGTCAAAGGAAGCTGTAAGAGTGAGACAGGAAGCAGCCTTGACTTAGGGCATTTTGTTGACAACTCCATCTCAATGTCACTCTTTTCACAATATTCAGCAAATATGTACCATACCCAGACCTTGGAGCCCCTTTTCCCCAAGGGAAGGTCATTCACATCTATTTGTAGAAATAAAAATATCTTGGAAAATTTGTGAATAATATGATCTGGTTTTGCTTTTATCAGATTTGTTGCACACAGAATGATACTGAGCATATAGGGAGAATAATAAGGTTGTCTGATGGTCCTAGTTGGCCAGGGGTGGGGAGACTTATTATCTTGAAACATGATGATGATGATGATGATGATGATGATGATGATGATGATGATGATGACGATGATGATTTTTATGGTTTTATCAATAGACAAGGTGTTTCATAGTCTGAAGTGTACCATCTCTCAAAGGGGGCAGTGCACACACCCTGAGTATGTCTCTGAGGCTATAGCCATAGCATGGTCCAAAAAGCATATGGGGAACCAGATGTTGCAATGGAGATATCCATTCTGCCCTCACTGGCATAGCTACAGAACTATGCATTTTTTTGTTGTTGTTCCAAGTTCTAATCATTAAACAAAAAACCTACGCTTTACAAAACAATGTTAAGGCTCTACAGTTTTCAACCAAGCACCAAAAAGGGAGTTAAGGAGGCAGAAAGTGCCAGTGAAATTCTCATTCTCCCAAAGCAGATAAACCATGAGGACTGGATGGAGAATATAACATGTAGAGGTGACTGTGGGGTTGTGGAAAACTGATGACGAACAACTTAGGGCCACCTACTTCTCTTTTTTTGTTGTTGTTTAAAGCAGCCCTTCCCCAACCTGGTGCCCTCCAAAGGTGTTGGACTACAACTTCCATCATTACAAGTCAGTATGTCCCATGGTCAGGAATGCTGGAACTTGTAATCTCAAATATCTGGAGGGCAACAGGTTGTGAATACTATTCTATATTCTTACCAAACACTGTTCTATATTCTTACCAAATACTTACCAAAAACAGAGTTTGTGCCGAATACTTTTTTCTCATACACATCTCTCATATAGCAGCATAATTGATGACAAAAAGGGCACTATTCATTGTAGATCTAGAACCGGAGCATGTGCCAGGCACTTCCAATTTTAGGCCAATATCCTCCCTTTCAAAGAGCCATTTTTTTCTTAAAATGTGTTCATACAATATATACTGTTTACTCCCCACAATGAATTATCTCATCAAAGTGACAGAAGAGTAGAAAAGGTTTAGTTTGGCTGTCTTGAACTTCTTCCGATGAGATTTGTTTGCAATCTTATACCACTAAAGAGTAAACCCTAGTGAACTCAGTGGCACTGAATTCAAGTGTAAACCAACTTTCCCCAGCCTGGTGGTCTCCAGATGTGTTGCACTGCAAGTCCCATGCTATGTATTCTGGGGAAGACAAAAATCATTTCCATCACTAATTTTAGAATGATCCTTACACATGAAAGTATTAGGTGCTAGCGCTGCTTTTGATCTTACACTAAGGGTATGCCATGTTCATGTTTCGAATGGTGGCACAAAACTAGCCCAAAACTTTGGCATAGGCTGGGAGTTGATCTGAGAATATGATTTTTTCCCCTCATTAACCACACCTAAGAGCATGACATTTTCAGGATTCGGGAACAGCACAAAATTGGGGGTTGTGGCCCAAAATGGCCCAAAACTAACATTGGTGTTTTTTTTAGTTAGTTCACTTGCTTGACTGCTCCTACTTTTCATCCTTCTTCCTGGAGGAAAAAGAACTTTAATTGCTGTCACTTTATTATTGTCAAAGCGAGTCCCTACTTGTTCCCCTCCACTATCAGTTTCACAACACAATAACAACCTAGCTACCTGTGTTATTGTATGCAATGAGAGATAATAAAATAGAAACAAAGAATGTGTTGTACTTAAATGTTCAGTCTTATCTAGTCAAATTAGGTGTCTGATTGGATTTTCATGGCACAGAATTTCTATCCAAATCATTTACCTTTAAACTCAAAGAAAATGAATCAGAATAGGGTTTGTTGCAATTGTTTTGAAGGTTCTGTAATGCCTGGCCACATGGGATGCTGAATTCATTTCCACTGATAGCAAAATAACTTTCAACAATGCAGCATTATATAATTGTTGCTCACAAAGTAAATACAAATGAAAAAGAGATAAAAAGGTGTTTTGTTTTGGTTTTTTCATCGTCCCTGGTCCACATAGATGTCAATAAAAAAGAGCCCTATGCATAAAGTTGAAGCTAGACTTCCTTAACTGGTCTAGGCTGGAGGATTGGATTTTTTTCATATTCAGGTCATAAGACCCATTCTAACATCAGGATGAGTGTAATATGATTTCTAGATCAGCTTCTTTGTTGCTGATGCTAGCCCATCTGCTTCCAGTGAGGGTGCCAAAGTTTGTCATTACTTTGGTTTGGTATTCAAATTCATTCAGCCCCTGAATTTGGCAATTGGTAATCAATTTATAATTCATCCAGGCTGAAATGTAATCTGTATATGCGCATAGTCAATGCTCAACAGATCAGGCACACAAACTTTGTAAGGGGAGATACATTTGGCTCCATCTCCTCTGCCTCCAACTGATTAATGTATTATTATATTCTGCTCTGAGAATGTCCTTACACTAAACACAAAAATTATGGCATTCATGTTTTCTTGTCCCTGTGCTGGGAATTCATCAGAACTCAATTGTCAAAGCGTGGCATCTCCCAACTTCAACCACCTACATGTAGTACCCTATCAAACTTCTATTCCAATGGGGCAATAAAATAATTCTCATTTGCACGGAACAGTCAGCATTAATGCACCAAGTTCCGCTAAGATACACAGGTTTGTACATATTTCCCCTAATATACATATTTTTACACAATTTTGAGACAAAATGTTTGAGTCAGAATTGCAAACTTCAGAGAAGTTCTCAACATGGAAGATTACTGTAGCCACAATGATTAGGAATGGTTCACACCACACGCTAAGCCATAAAGTTTAGCTCAAAAAAACGGCAACGCCCAACGAAAGTTTGAGCGGGAAGCCGGCCGTTGTGTTTGGGGAGGAGCTGGGTAAGCTGTTCTCCCCAGCAACAGGCTCACGTGGCAGCGAGGGTGGGGGCTGCTTATATAAGCAGCCCTCTCCAAGTTCCCGGCCTCTTTCGATAGCTGACTGCCGAGCAAGCAGTCAGCGTTTGGGAAGAGAGTCCTGCGGCGGCGGCACTTTTGCGACGGCGGAGGCGCTTTATGGCAGCAGCAGCGATTTTCCGGCTAGGCAGCGCTTCGTCGCAGGTCTCCCTCGTCCGGCCCTTGCCTGAAGAGACCCACGTGTTGGATCGGCTCGGCGGAGCGGAGAATCCTTAAGCCCTGAAGGGCCCGGTTTGGAGCAGTGGGGCTTTTCCTGGGATATCTTCAGCCCTGTGGGGGCTTGGTTCAATCCGCGGCGGGGAGAGAACCCACGCGGGGGGTGTGTGTCATTCCCTTCGCTTGGGAGGGGGGTTTCCACGCTCCTAGTTGCACCTTGGGCTCGAAGCCCAGGAGGAAAGGGGGCTGCTTTAGGGTCGCTTCCTGGTCTCTGAACGCCTTTGGCGTAAGACTAGGGACTGGGCGGACTTTCTCCATTACAAATTTGTACTCTCCTCTTTCTCTTCTGCCATTTCATTGGCCAAACAGCAGTACTACTCAACGCTGATCCAGTCAAATGCTAGGCATCCTCAGCGGCTCTTTGCGTCCTTCAGTTCTCTTCTGAAGCCTAATCCGCCATCTCTCCCCGCCTCTCTGTCTGCTAATAACTTTGCCTCTTTTTTCAATGCTAAAATCCAAACTATCTGCTCTGATCTGGCCAGCTCTGCTCCTCTTCCAGTTCCTGTTCCTCATCTGTCAGTTCCTCCTGCAAATTTCTCTGTGTTTCCTTCGGTCTCAGTGGATGAACTGTCTACAATACTGCGCTCTTCGAAGCCTTCCACTTGTTCTCGTGATCCGATTCCTTCTCGCATCTTTATTAATCTTATTCCTGCTATCCTCCCTTCCTTGCTTCATATTATTAATCTTTCTCTGTCCTCTGGTTCATTTCCTTCTGCTTTTAAACATGCCACAGTCTCTCCCATTCTCAAGAAACCTACTCTTGATAGGCTATCTCTGTCTAACTACCAACCTGTCTCTTTGTTGCCTTTTGTTTCAAAGATCCTGGAGCGTGTGGTCTACTCTCACTGTCTTGACTTTCTTTCTAGTGACTCTGCTTTGGATCCACTTCAGGATGAGGGAGGTCTTATTATGCACTGATCTGGCATTTAAAAGCAGCATCCGGAGGCCCGAGGGCTGGCTGATAGGGCAACCAACAAACCTGCGGGTGCAAGGAGGGCCGGAACATGGGACAGCTATCAACTGTCTGCTCCAAGTTGCCCTAAACTGGCAAGTCCTTCTCACAACGCCATATCCTGGTGGAACCACGGGCTCAATTGAAGATGGTGACAGACCACGGACGGAGGCAGGTAAGGCCCCCCTCCTCCTTACCGGGCTCTGCCGCCGTCGCCGCATGGGCAGCAATGGCGGCAGGGCCCGGTAACCCCCCCTATGGGGGGGACCGGAGCTCCGATCCGGATCCGGAGCTCCGAGCGGAGCGGAGTGGGCACAGGCGGAGTGGGGGCGGGGCGGAGCGGGCCGATCCGAAAATGGCAAATCTTAAAGTGAAGCGGAGTGGGGGGTCCATGCACACCCCTAGTTTCAAGCAGGGCAAGGAGAGGAGGCCCTAGACTAAGACTCTGTGCCCCATATCAGCACTCCCAATCTCCTTAAATGTGCTAGTTATTGGCTAAATAAAGTTTAACAGAATTCTGTTTCTTTTTAAAAAATAGTAATTTTTAACATGTTGTTTTTATTCTTTTTATCCTTTACCCTATCTTCTATTCACTGCTCAAAAATCTAAAATCTTTTAGATGTGGAACAGTATACAAATATTGTAAACAAGTAAATAAAACTAAATCAATTAAGAGAAGTAGGTAAGACTCCATTGGCTTCCTTCCTTTGCCTCTGTTCCATTAGGCAGCTGAGTGACATTGTAAGATTTTAATCAAAGTTTCACTGTTGAACTGCCCAGGATGGGTGTATCCAAAATTCCATTGACCCAAAGTTATGGTGCCCAGACAGGTAACTGACCTTGTGTCCTTTCTCCCCAAATAGCAGCCTTTTCTTCCCCAAAATAGGTTTTCACAGAACTACATGTGAAAACCTATTTTGCTCATGGATCATTGTCTCTGGGTGTGGCCCACGGTGGAAACTGTTATGGTAGTATGCGCCTTCAGAATAACGAACATTATTTTCAGATTCTTCGCACCTAATGAAACATCTCTTCACACAATGCATAATTAGCTGATGAAATACAGAGCCATGAGTTGTGAAGGTAGCTAGGACAGCAGATGGCTTCAAAAATGAATTAGACACATTCATGGAAAGTAGGGCTGTTGCTAGACGAGGCATTAGCCTGGTGTGAGGCCCAGTCTCCCTCCTGCACATCCAGATGATGCACAGGGGATTCTGGGGTCAGGCCGGGCTAATGCCTCCCTTAACCCGGGATAAGTGGATTCGCTTATGGCCCGGCTTTTCTGCAGCCCCAGCCTGAGGCCAGGGCTGTGGAAAGTCTAGCAGGGTCCGTGGCTTTTCCCGGCTGCTCGCTTACTTGCGAGTAGCCAGGAAAAGCCATGGACTGGGCACAGCGCTCATAGGAGCACTGTGCCCATCCGGCCAGGGGGGGAGAATAACGGGGGGGGAGATGAGGGCTGGGGGGAAGACCGGATGCAGCAGGAGAGAGGGGGGGAAAGAAGGACAGGGACAGGGCATGGTGGACAGGGGGGAAAGAAGGACGGGGACAGGGCATGGCGGACGGGGGAGAAAGAAGGACGGGGGACAGAGCATGGCGGATGGGGGAAAGAAGGACGGGGGACAGGGCATGGCAGATAGGGGGAAAAGAAGGACGGGGACAGGGCATGGCGGACGGGGGGAAAAGAAGGACGGGGACAGGGCATGGCGGACGGGGGGGAAAAGAAGGACAGGGACAGGGCATGGTGGACAGAAGGACAGGGGACAGAGCATGGCGGATGGGGGAGAAAGAAGGACGGGGGACAGAGCATGGCGGATGGGGGAAAGAAGGACAGGGCATGGCAGATAGGGGGAAAAGAAGGACAGGGACAGGGCATGGTGGACAGGGGGGAAAGAAGGACGGGGACAGGGCATGGCGGACGGGGGAGAAAGAAGGACGGGGACAGGGCATGGCGGACGGGGGAGAAAGAAGGACGGGGGACAGAGCATGGCGGATGGGGGAAAGAAGGACGGGGGACAGGGCATGGCAGATAGGGGGAAAAGAAGGACGGGGACAGGGCATGGCGGACGGGGGGAAAAGAAGGACGGGGACAGGGCATGGCGGACGGGGGGGAAAAGAAGGACGGGGACAGGGCATGGTGGACAGAAGGACAGGGGACAGAGCATGGCGGATGGGGGAGAAAGAAGGACGGGGGACAGAGCATGGCGGATGGGGGAAAGAAGGACGGGGGACAGGGCATGGCAGATAGGGGGAAAAGAAGGACGGGGACAGGGCATGGCGGACAGGGGGAGGACGGGCGAGCAAGCAGGCGGGGGGCATCAGGCATTGTGGGGGGAAATCAGGGGCAGGGGGAGCGGGGGACCCTATATTTATTTTTTTAAAAATCTACCTTTTCCAGTGGTGCGCTCCTGCGCACATGGCTCTTTAAGATTTTTAAAAAATGCTGGATGCGACAGGGCTTTCCCTTGCCCCGTCACATGTTACGTCTGGAAAAGGGCGACGGCGCGCTAGCTGTAGCGTGCCGTCGCCCCGACTCCCGGCCAGATTATCCGGTAGGTCTCGCAAGGCCCTAGGTCTATCAAAGGCCATGAGAATTAAAAGGAATCTCTATGTACAGAAGTAGCACAGAAGAACATGGAAACAAAAGTCATACCTTTTCATGTCCTGCTTGTGAGCTTCCAAAAGCAACTGACTAGCTGCTGTTGGAGATAGACTAGGCTAGGCTTGTGCAACTGGGTGCATTTCAGATGTATTGGGCTACAACTTCCATGATCCCAGTCAGCACATCCAGTGGTCATATTGGTTGGGATGATGGGAGATGTAATACAACACATCTGGAAGGCAACAGGTTGGGAAAGGGTGGAATAGACAAACATTGGTCTGATCCAGCACAATAGGTCTTCTAGTGTCCATTTACAGTTCACAGGAAAGCAGGAGCACATACTATTGGCAATGTATGTGCTCCTGCAAAACAAGACTGGTGTTTAACTATGGCCCTTTCTACACCTAAGGATTATCCCAGGCAAATGGAGGGATTACCCCTGCCTGCTCCTGGGATCCTCTGTGTTGCATTTGGATGCACAGGGATGAACCTGGGATGATCCCCGGGGGGAAAGGCAGGTGTAGAAATAGCCTATGTGTGTAATTCCCCCCTAAGTGCGATGTTAAAGCTCCTGATGAATGGTACTAACCTGGGCAACAATATGTTGGCAATCTGGAGATTAGTGGATCTCCTATGATACCCTCATACTCAAAAGAATTTTACCAAGCTTACTAAAAGTGATTGAGCTTCTCCTGCAATTTTTAATGATACGTTATTGGTCCCCCTTGCAAATTAATAATATAGAGAAATGAAACAAATGAAAACATTGCTTCTTTTGCAATTCTTTACAGGTATTTCACCTGTTTTAGGACCATTCACATTTGCTTTGAATTTCGTTTAATAGCATTTGGTGGCAACTCTATACAAGATGAAGTAATCCTGAGAGTTGGGATCAAAAGGCTGGGAGAATATGAAACAGAAACAGGATTTTTTTAAAAAAAGGGGGGAGATTAGATTTGAAACTTTCTTATCCAGTATATACTTAAAAAACAAACCAAAAAACAGGCTCAACCTAGATTTAATATCAATAAATGTTACCTCATTCTCCTTCTTTGTTGTGGTCCTTTGTTCTTTGCTTGAACAATCCCAATTTTAAAATTGTGCTCAAGTGGCTTCATGCCGTCTGCAGTCCTGTCACTGGAGAGGAATAGCAAATGGAAAGGTTGTTTTGGTTTGTTTAAACTCCTGCTGGGCTGCCTGTCTCCTGTATCAAACCGTACCCTGTGAACAAACCGGAGTTAGCATATTGATCACAAGACTCTGCCTTGGTTCGTAGAACAAAATATCTTCACTCTTTACATCAGCTGAAAGAGTTGCATTTTCCAAAATAATAACAACAGTCCAGTTATTAACTTCACATTCTTGCCCCATAAATGTGTTATTTGTGAGTTAGAAAAACAGAAGAAATTAAACAAATGCAGAAAATTGCAGGGTGGCTTCTAAGCACATTCCACAAAATGTACTTAGAAATCTTTCTCCCGATGAATGTGTGAAGATCTAAAAAGGAGCTCATACACCTAGAAAGAGAGGGGCTTACATGGTCTCCATCCCACTCCGCCTCCCTACAATTTTAGCCTGTACACATTCAGGCAAATGCATGCATAGAGCTACAGTTTACTAACAGGGACTGGCCAGCGAGATCACATTACGCCAGTCCTTTTACAACTTAATTGGCTGCCAGTCCAGGTCTGGGTCTGATTCAAAGTGCTGGTATTGACATTTAAAGCCCTAAACGGTTTGGGGCCAGGTTATTTGAAGGAACGCCTCCTCCCATACGTACCTGCCCGGACCTTAAGATCATCTACAGGGGCCCTTCTCCGTGAGCCCCTGCCAAAGGAAGTGAGGCAGGCGGCTACTAGGAGGAGGGCTTTCTCCGCTGTGGCACCCCAGTTGTGGAATGAGCTCCCCGGAGAGGTCCGCCTGGCGCCTACACTGTACTGCTTTTGCCGCCAGTTGAAGACCTTTTTATTCTCTCAGTATTTTAACACTTAATTTTAACTTAAATGTAATTTTTACTGTTTTAACTCTGTATTTTAATTTTATATCAATTTTGCGGTGTGGTTTTTATCCTGGTTGTGCTTTTTATACTGTATTTTGTATTTGTGCTTTTAACCTGTTGGTTGTTTTATTATGGTTTTAATTTTTGTGAACCGCCCAGAGAGCTTCGGCTATTGGGCGGTATAAAAATGTAATAAATAAATAAAGTGATTAAGGAAAGGAGAAGAACTTCAGGATTTGTTACTACCAAAGTAGGGCCTCAGCTAGACCTACCGGTGTAGCACGACAGAGGGGTGAAGATCTCCCAATATTTTTTATCGCGAGATCTCCCCCTCTATTTACACATAGGGTGCGATAACCTCAGAGGGAGAGGACATCGGGCCCACCATTTTTTAAAAAAGAGGAAGCAGTGCACGAGCGCTCGTGGTCAAAAGGTAAGTACGCCAGTCCTTTTACAACTTCATTGGCTGCCAGTCCAGGTCCGGGCCCGATTCAAAGTGCTGGTATTGACATTTAAAGCCCTAAACGGTTTGGGGCCAGGTTATTTTGAAGGAACGCCTCCTCCCATATGTACCTACCCGGACCTTAAGATCATCTACAGGGGCCCTTCTCCGTGAGCCCCTGCCAAAGGAAGTGAGGCAGGTGGCTACTAGGAGGAGGGCTTTCTCCGTTGTGGCACCCCGGTTGTGGAATGAGCTCCCCAGAGAGGTCCGCCTGGCGCCTACACTGTACTCCTTTCGTCGCCAGCTGAAGACCTTTTTATTCACTCAGTATTTTAACACTTAATTTTAACTTAAATTTAAATTATACTGTTTTAACTCTGTTTTTTAACCTTATATCAATTTTGCTGCGTGGTTTTATACTGGTTGTGCTTTTTATATTGTATTTTGTATTTGTATTTTTAACTTGTTGGTTGTTTTATGATGATTTTAATTTTTGTGAACCACCCAGAGAGCTTCGGCTATTGGGCGGTATAAAAATGTAATAAATAAATAAATAAATAATAAATACGTTTCCTCACCCCCACCCTTCCCACCCCTGTGCGTAGGTCCCAGCTCCTTGTGAGTAACCGTGAGGAGCAGAGACAAACTGTGACAGTGGGCCACACTTTCCGCGGTGTCAGGATCAGCCAAAGACCATGGAAAAACCAGGCCTAAAGTCTAGGGCCATATCCCGGGGCATAGGAGGGATCATCCCTCCCTGCTCCTGGGATCCCCTGTACATCATGTGAATGCACCGGGATGATCACAGGGATTGCCCCAGGATTTCACCCCATCTAGCTATGGCCTAGGAATGGTTGAGGAATTTGATCTTTGTAAATTGGCACCATCCGATTTCAAAGGTTATTATTATTATTATTATTATTATTATTATTATTATTCAGAATTATTATTCTACTAGTGTAACATAGTGGTTGGAGTGTAGCACTGGAACTCAGGAGATCCAAGTTTCAGTCTCCACTCATCTAGGAAGCACATCGAGTATCTTTGGGCCAGTCACTGACTCTCTCCCTAACCTACCTCATGGGGTTGTTGAGAGAATAATATGGAGAGGAGGAATTCTATGTGAGTTTCCTTGGGTTCCTTGAGAGAGGGGAAAAAGGAAGGATATAAATGTAATAATAAATAAATATATTGTTGTTGTTGTTATTATTATTATTATTATTATTATTATTATTATTATTATTCCATTTCATTGTTCACTGCTTCGTTATTTTATTGATGTAGAACAGTATATAAATTGTGCAAATAAGTAAATAAATTCTGAAATGAGATTGCTCCATCTGCTCCTTCAGACTAATGTGTGAATTGGAAGTTAGCTACCCTCCAGATTTTATATTAGCCCAAATGTTGTGGGGCAGTTCTTGTCAGTTTAATCTGCATTTAAATGTCTATTTTGAGACGAAGGGGAGCAAATTTATTAAGGAGTAACAAACTGAACTAAAAGAAGTTTTTTCAATTGCCACAGGAATCTGTTTTGCTAAAACATACTAACATAGCTAACCATCAGAAAGTGAACTGAGGTTCTGAAGGATTTCTGTACTTAGGCTGGTGGGGAGGTTCTGCCGTGGAGAGGACTTCCACATTTTATGGCACATCAAGCCAAATGCAGCTCACTAGTTATATATTGTGACCTGCCAGGTGCTTTAACCCACCCTCTTGCAGAACCTGACAGGCCAAAAACAGGGAGTTCATCATACCTCTGGTGGGCTGCCCTTCATAACCACTGGATGCATTTTGCTTAATTGGGCTAGATCTACTTAAGTGCACTTTTAACTGTTGGGGCACATGATACATTCCATAAATAAATAATTTGTATTTTAAATTTATATTTCTGCACTGCTGCTCATCTTATCCTGGTTGTGCTTTTATATTGTATTTTAAACTTTTTGTTTTATACTTTGAATGGGTTTAATTTTTGTGAACCGCCCAGGGAGCTTCGGCTATTGGGTGGTATAAAAATATAATAATTAAATAAATATTGTGTTATTTCCTGCTTTTTATTCTGCGTTATCCAAAATACCACCACAAATGTCACTGTGTGTCTTATGAGGTATAAATTAGGGGTGTGCACGGACCCCCCAATCCGCTTCATGGCCCGATCCAGAAAATCCGGATCGGGCCCGATCCGCTTCGCACCGCCCCGCCCGTCTCCTGCTCCACTCCACAGAGAGAGATCCGGCTTCGCCGCCGTCACTATATGGACGGCGTACGTCACTATATGGATGGCGGCGGTGGCAGCGGCGCAAGATAAGCCACCCACCCACCCCACCCCCTTACCTTCCTCCATCGCGGGCTTCAATTGAGGCCCCGGTTAAAGCCGGAAGAGGCCTCGGACTTCACTTCCGGCTTCAACCGGGGCCTCAATTGAAGCCCGCGACGGAGGAAGGTAAGCGTCCCTCCTCCCTCCTCCCTTACCTGGCGCCACTGCCACATGGATGGTGGTGCCGGTGGTGCCAGGTAGACCAGACCACCGCCCCTGCCCCCGCCCCCTTACCTTCCTCCGTCATGGGCTTCAATTGAGGCCCCGGTTGAAGCCGGAAGAGGCACTTCCGGCTTCAACCAGGGCCTCAATTGAAGCCCGCAACGGAGGAAGGTAAGCGTCCCTCCTCCCTGCTCCCTTACCTGGCACCACCACTGCTGCCACCACCACATGGATGGTGGCGCCAGCGGCACCAGGTAGGCCAAGCCCCCGCCCCCTTACCTTCCTCCGTCACAGGCTTCAATTGAAGCCCCAGTTGAAGCCGGAAGAGGCCTTGGCCTTCACTTCCGGCTTCAACCATGGCCTCAATTGAAGCCCGCGATGGAGGAATGTAAGTGTCCCTCCTCCCTGCTCACTTACTTGGCGCTGCCGCCACCGCCGTATGGATGGCGGCACCGGTAGCGCCAGATTAGTCCCCCTCCCCCCCACTTACCTGCAGGCGAAGCTCCGGATTGAGGCGATCCTCTTCGCCTCGATCCGCAGCCCCCCTGACTCTCTTCACCTCCGCCTTTTCTGGAGGCGAATTAGGCCACCTCGCTCCTGCTTCTCTGAACTGAAGAGAAGTGGAGAACATCCCTAGTAAAAATGTGCAGGAGGAATACAGCATTGCCATGATGGGATTATAATGATTTGACACAAGGGCCATTGCTACACCTGCCTTTTTCCCTAGGATCATCCCGGGATCATCCCTGTGCATCCAAATGCCACATAGGAGATCCTGGGAGCAGGCAGGGATGATCCCTCCATTTTCCTGGGATAATCCTTAGGTATAGAAAGGGCAACTAGCTTGATTGATAACTGGCAAATAGAGGGAGAAAACGTGGAGGCAGTGGCAGACTTTGTATTTCTGGGCGCAAAGATTACTGCAGACGCTGACTGCAGCCAGGAAATCAGAAGACATTTACTTCTTGGGAGGAGAGCAATGACAAATGACAATGACAATGACAAATCTTGATAAAATAGTTAAGAGCAGAGACACCACACTGACAACAAAGGTCCGCATAGTTAAAGCAATGGTATTCCTCGTAGTAACCTATGGCTGCAAGAGCTGGACCATAAGGAAAGCTGAGCGAAGGAAGATAGATGCTTTTGAACTGTGGTGTTGGAGGAAAATTCTGAGAGTGCCTTGGACTGCAAGAAGATCAAACCAGTCCATACTCCAGGAAATAAAGCCAGACTGCTCACTTGAGGAAATGGTATTAAAGGCAAAACTGAAGTACTTTGGCCACATAATGAGAAGACAGGATACCCTGGAGAAGAGGCTGATGCTAGGGAAAGTGGAAGGCAAAAGGAAGAGGGGCCAACCAAGGGCAAGATGGATGGATGATATTCTGGAGGTGACAGACTTGACCTTGGGGGAGTTAGGGGTGGCGACAGCTGACAGAAAGCTCTGGCGTGGGCTGGTCCATGAAGTCATGAAGAGCCGGAAGCGACTGAATGAATAAACAACAACATAGAAAGGGCCAAGGTGTAGATCTGGCCTTGGTTTCCTAAGTCCAAATCCCTTGTGTCCAAACCAAAGAAGCTTCCCAAAGCCTCCTCTGTACTCCAGGACTGCACAGCTTTTGTGCTTATGGCTGGGGGACTTTTTGGAGCTGGATTGTGGCCTCAGTAGATTGCAATGGTCCACAGGGATCTGAAAGACTCTTCAGCTACCCATCGAAAATCTTCAGCATGATCATCCAGATGGATACTAACACCTGTACATGATGGTAACATCATACATGTGATGGTGCTTGGAGTTTTTGTTTTTTATTTATTATGATTTTTTTAATGGAAAGCAATATAGATCCTAAGAAATTTGGTGAATTTTGCCTATTTCTACCATTTGTTTCTGAAACAGACACAATTCTCCCGGGAAAGAAAGGGACATATAAAGCAAAACTCAATGTCCTCTCACCCACCCCACCCCACCCCACCCACTTTATGAAAGCCACAGAAAATAGAAAAAAAAACACTTAAAAACATAATCCTTCTTCATATTGGAGTACTGCTAACCCTTCACTCCCTCCTGCCCACCCCACTTTTATGTCACTTATTTTTTCCCCTGAGGTAATTCTTGCTCCTATTGCTGCAGTCACTTCTCGGCAAGGAGAGCACCAGGTAATGTTCCTCAAATGAGAACTCCATTTCCAAAATCACAAAACAAAATGGTTTTTCTCACCTCTGTTTTACACACCGTATCTCCTCCAAGACCTTTAAGATCAGTCACATAATGCAGCAGCATTGTTGTTCCATTTCTTTGAACACTTTTTTTTCATTAGGTGTGCCACCTCAGTTCATTCAGTGGGTTTTCTCCCCTTCTACCTGATGTTTTTTTCTTCGTTGCTTACCTGCTTCCTTCCTGGCCTTGTTTGCTGCCGGGGTGATGTTGACAGAGGAATAGCTAAACCAGAGTGTGAGCTATCCTCCCTTTCATCATAGATCTCTCATCTGCGGTTTTACCCTCTGTATCTGCTGCTTCAGTGTTCAAAAAACCTGATATGAATGTAGAGCTAAATACTGTAAATAAAAACAACAACAACATTTTTCACTAACTGATGCAGGCACAAAAGTATAAGAATTTCATTATGCATCTGTTGTTCTTAACATTGTAGTTGTTTAATGCAGAATAATTATGAGGGGCTCTCTGTTCGATAGAGGGATTCTCCCCCATTCTACATGCTTTGGAGGTTCACCTCGGGAGGACTTGTAGCAAAGCTTTTAGCATGTTTTTATCCCCCTCAGCTGGCACGGTGTGAGGGGGAGAAACAGTAGTTGCAGTAGGGAGGAAGGGAATAAAGGCCTCACATGTTGCACACGTGGGCCACGTGAGGCAGGGGCAGGGCCAAGCCTATAAAAGCTGGCCCCGCCCCCTTTTCAGCCTCTCTGTCCAAGGCTTGGCACCCTCCGGTGGCAGATGTGCAGGAATTTGTTATGCCAGAATAGGGATGGTGACCAGTCTGGCACCTTTAAGGTGATTGGAATAGCCAGAGCTCCTGCTCCTCATGAGTTTCATGGCTCACATGTCTAGATATGGTATGCCTTTGGCGATCCTCCTGCCTCATCTACTCAGGGTTTTACGGCTCTGTGTGGGGATGATGTGGGGTGCTCCCCACACTCTCAAAGAAAGGGGCCAAGTTACCCAGCTTATGGTTTAAGAGAGTGGCTTGCCCTTAAACCAGGCAAGTAGCCTGAGATTAGGACATATTGATTCCCAAACTTTTCACATGCTGTTCCAGGGAGGGATTGAATCTCCTTTGTTGTTAAATAAAGAGGCCGTAACTTATCCCAAGCTCTGGTGTCTGTGTCTTTATTCCGTTAGGGTGACCATATGAAAAGGAGGACAGGGCTCCTGTATCTTTAACAGTTGTATTGAAAAGGGAAGTTCAGCAGGTGTCATTTGTATATATGGGGAACCTGGGGAAATTTCCTCTTCATCACAGCAGTTAAAGCTGCAGGTGCCCTGCCCTCTTTTAAATCTGGTCACTCTAGTATAGCTCCTGCAGCTTTAACTGTTGTGATGAAGAAAGAATTTCACCAGGTTCTCCATATATACAAATGACACCTGCTGAAATTCCCTTTTCTATGCAACTGTTAAAGATACAGGAGCTCTGTCCTCCTTTTCATATGGTCGCCCTATATTCCATACTTCCTTCTCCACTCGCAATGCAGCACCCACCCTCTGGAACATTTCATCAATTCATATTAGACACGACCCCACTGTTCCAATGTTCAGACATATGCAGTTTTACTGTTGTTTAATTGCATTGTTGTTGTTTTGTCCAAGTAAATGACGAACTCACTCGGGGTAAGTTCAACCATCACAAAGGCCTTAGCTAGACCTAAGATTTATCCTGTGTTCATCCCAGGGTCATCCCTGTTCATGTTTCTCTTCTCCAGGCATGTTTAGCTTGGAGAAGAGAAGATTGAGGGGAGAGATGATAGCACTCTTCAAATACTTAAAAGGTTGTCACACAGAGGAGGGCCAGGATCTCTTCTCGATCCTCCCAGAGTGCAGGACACAGAATAATGGGCTCAAGTTAAAGGAAGCCAGATTCCAGCTGGACATCAGGAAAAACTTCCTGACTGTTAGAGCAGTACGACAATGGAATCAGTTACCTAGGGAGGTTGCGTGCTCTCCCACACTAGAGGCCTTCAAGAGGCAGCTGGACAACCATCTGTCAGGGATGCTGTAGGGTGGATTCCTGCATTGAGCAGGCAGTTGGACTCTTGTAGGTCCCTTCCAACACTGCTGTTCTATGATTCTATGATTCTATGTAAATGACACACAGGGACGACCCCGGGATAAACCTTAGGTCTAGCTAAGGCCTAAGAGAAATTTGGTTCACATTTTAATATGAACCAGCCTAATTCTCACTTCCAGAACTAATATATGAAGCAAAATATAATTTTCCTTCAGTTTTCAGAGTTTTCTGAATTTAGGGACGCAGTTCTCTGATGAAAAAAACATGCACGTTAGTGGAAATTGGGTATAAAAATGTGTACAGAGTTTTCATGCATACCTTAGGAAAAAAATGATGAGGAACCAGGATGGAAAAAACTTGTGCTTAGAAAAAGTGAACATTATAGTAAGCAAAAGACACATGTTTGCACATCCCTGCTCCTACGGGCCCTCAACAGTAAGGGCTCTGGGCTATTTCTAACTTATTTTAAAAGTTGATATGAGGCCACCAGCTGGCAACTCTGTGCTTCTTCCCGAGAACTGCAGCTTTCCCCCCTCAGAAATGTTGGCCCCAAATTTTTGTTCAGGGCAGATTTTTGTTCAGAATGAGAATATACAAGGTTCCCTCCTCCAGTCCTAGCTTTCTTTAACATTTCCTTTCAATTGACCAGGTTGCTAAATGAGGATGAAGTAGATAACCTTAAGGAAAGTGAGAGGGAAATTTGATTTCACCTGTTTGAGAGGATCTGCGCTCTTCCTTTGTTTAAACAATTTACAGCCTGACTTTACAGCCATGACAAATCTACACCAAGCAGGATATAACACTATGAAAGTGGTATCAAAGCAGTATATGGTATGTGTCAATGGGCCCCAACAGTTGTCAGTGCACTTCAATACCGCTATAAAGCAGTAGTGTGCCTCCTGCCTTTTATATACCACTTTCATACCTCTTTCATAGTGGAATATCCTGCTTGGTGTAGATGAGCCCTATGCCTTAGGCCTCTATTAAAGTCAAGATGCAGGAGCAAAACCAGAATATTACAATATTTCAGAAGTGCAAGGCAAATATAGATTTGTTCCTTCCAAACATCTGCACCTCATTTGAGTATCATCAGTCACAACTAGCGGTAGGGGAGAAATTTGTTTCATTCACATTTTAGTACAAGCCAACCTAATTTGCACTTTGGAAACTAATGTGAACTGGAATCATTTATCCTTCAGTGTTTTTATTTATTTATTTATTTATTTATTTCTCCAAATGATGTGGTACAGTTCTCCAATAAAAATACATACATACATACGAGAATGTGTAATAGGGATAATTGCATGTAGAACTGCCTACATTACAGAAAATCACACATGAAGCATATATACAGTAAGTGAAACTGTGCCTTGAATAATGCATATGTTCAGGCAAAAAGTGCACAGTAATGCATTTGAATTTTCATGTGCATCACAATGCACACAAAATGCATACAAATTTTCATGTGGGCATAAAAAAATGCAAACAGATGCAGAAATGGGATGGAACAAGCTTTTTTTTAAGGGGGGAAATGCACCCCACTTCCATGCACCACTGTCCTATGGAATTATGAACCTTATCTTGTGATACTAGATGCGTCCCTACATTTGAGATCAGTAGGTGTCATGAAAAAATTAAATGACATCTATGTTAGAATAGGATTTTGGAGGAGTATCCAATGGTGTCACTCTGCAAATGTTGCACTAGTGGAAACTAGGTTCTGAACTATGCACATAGGGAGACCCCAACCAAGGCCTTTGCTAGACCAGCATCCAGATGACGCACAGGGGATCCCGGGCTCAGGGAGGGATCATCCCTCCCTGGCCTCCACAAGTGCCTGTTTCCGCAGCTTTTCCCGGTGCCGTGCGATTACTCACATGGAGCCGCCCATGGGGCACAGTGCTCCTTAGGAGCACTGTACCCATTGGGGCTAGGTTGGGGGGAGCGAGGAAGTTGGCAATTTTTTTAAAAAAAGCTTACCTTTGCACAAGATCAGAGGACTGCTCCTGCCTTTTTAAAAGTTTTTTTAAAAAAAAATGGCGGGCATGATGTCTCTCTTGTTGAGGTCACCTTGCCTGATGTGAAAATGAGGGTGGGATCTCACATTATTCACAACACGATATCACCCCTCCTCCATCCTGGAATATGCGGTCAGTCTAGCAAAGGCCCAAGTTCCACAACTGCTTCCAGGAGAATGGGCCAGGTGCTCTATTTTCACATTCTCTGCTAGTGCAATGCACAAGTGTTTGTGCAACTCAATGATCTGACAGAGCTCCACCAGCATTATTTGAGTTTGTGAAGAGACATTGCTGGATACTGTCTGATGTTATTATACTTATTCAGGCATTGCACTAACTTCTTTAAACCTAATGCTGAAATTGGTAGAATGAGTGAAACTTACCTTATTTCAATAATTCTCACATTTAAAAAGAATGAATTAATGAATGAATGAATGAAAGAAAGAAAGTTAAGAAAATAAGGTAATGTACCTTGGAATCTCACCTGCATTCAGGACCTCACCTTCAGTTTTGTAAACAGTCTACATACCTGAACTCATGCTTATGCCATTCTGGCATCCCCTTGTGAGGAAGATAAAGTGGAATAATATGGGTTTCTTGAATATTTTTGTGTATTATTAATAATGTATTATTATGCCTGTTTTTTAGTCTCAAGAAAAGATCCATTTAAAAATAAAAAGGAAATAAATAAGCAATTAAAATGTCCTCACACCTTCCTCTAAACTTTTTTCATTGTGACCTATTCAATCAGCAGATGAATTCTTATTCAGATTATTTAGAGGCCCATTCTAGGATCCCAGCTTGGGGGGGTATACATTACAGTATGGAGCCATTAACTTCCATTTTGCAGCTTGAAAAGGAGGCAAAAAAACAACAACCGTACAAGCTTAAAATCCATTGTTATAATGCCAGGAATGAGCTGTGCATCTTCATACTTTGCAGGCTATCATTTGGCGGTGATGTACCCCTATCATAATGACTCAATTGTTGAACATCATAATCATGTGCACCCCTGATGAGAAATGTAGCAGCAGTCACAATCAGGAGCTGCAGAAAGAAAGAGTAATGTGCCTTGCTTAGCTTTGTAATAGCTTGACTGGAAAGTCCAAAAGAGATGAATCTCATGTTAGTTCCCCCCCTCACACACCTTTAAATGGCTCTTAAACAAATTGCATGGCTTGATTCTTGGATCCCATGTCAATTTCACAATGCGGGATACCTTGTGTGATTCAGATGATGTTCCTCCTAACTGATGGAGAAGTAACTGAGATTCTGCCTCACTATAGGATATCTGCCCAAATGTGTCAGAAATAACTCCCAATTAAAAATAGGGTTGGACTGTGTCCTGAATATTCCAATATAACTTTTAAAAAGCTCTATTTCTCTATAAGACAATGATCTGTTGAACACCCTTCCCCAATTCTTATTGCATGGGTTAATTTTGACATAAAGTCTAATTTTGTCAAAATTAGCCTTTATGGGATAATTTTGACATAAAGGTTAAATTGCATGGGTTAATTTTGAACTATAAAGCCTTACATGGCTTGCGACCACAATACCTGACGGAACACCTCTCCCGACATGAATATACCCGGTCACTACATTCAACATCTAAGGTCCTCCTCCGGGTGCCTACTCCGAGAGAGGCTCAGAGTGTGGCAACGAGGGACAGGGCCTTTTCGGTGGTGGCCCCCAGACTATGGACCGATCTCCCTGATGAGGCTCGCCTGGCACCAACTCTGCTATCTTTCTAGCACCAGGTTAAGACTTTCCTCTTTGCCCAGGCATATGGCAGCACATCTTAATCACCCACATGTTTAGTTTTTTAATGGTTTTTAAAGTTTTATGTGTGTATGTTCTGTGTTTTAAAATTTTAAATTTTGTATACTTGTTTTTATCTCAATTTTAGAATTTCTGTAAACCACCCTGAGAGCTCGGGCTATGGGAGCAGTATATAAGCATAATAAATAAATAAATAAATAATAAATGTCCGAAACCCTTATATACCAATTATCTGTTACAGGTGAATTAACTCTCTTCCATCAGTAACTCATTGACATACCTTCTGCCATCAACAATTGAACCATCATTTCCATATCCTCTAATGCCACTAATAATGGATCTAAAGGAAGCACATAGACTCAAATCTTCTTAACTTCATCTCTTACCAGTACTCAAAAAGCTTATAACTTTGGAATAGGACTAAAAGAAGAAGAAAGAAATATATCTGCTCCATTGGAAACACTCCTCTGACATTCATCCTTTATGTGCATCTAAAACTACTGAGCCTGGATGAATACCATCTTCATCATATTTTTTATTCGATTCAAATTTTTGTTGGTGGTCACATTGGTCCTTTGGTGAGACATAGAACTGATGCAACATCTTTTACTTAATCAACAGATTTTAATGCACTTGTCCCCTTCTATCTCTGCTGTGAGGATGTAGAGATATAGAGTTTTTTTCTTACAAGAGGTATTTACTGTGCACTAGTCATTGTTTACTTACAGTTGTCAGGTTCTTTTGTTGTCAGGTTCATCATGATCCTTCAGTTTTGCTTTTGTTTTTTAAGAGTACTTTCCCATTTTGTTGCTGTTATTGTTGTGTTTAGAGAGGGGAAATATAGAGTATTAGTTCTGTAAGTGGGAAAAAAAAGGTATTTCCTAGTTGAGTAATTGCAATATTCTGCTATACCATATCGCCACCTAGATGTTGTATAGCAGAAAATTGGGGGAAAGCTCTTCGTGTCAAACTTGGATCTCAATTCTGCAACAAAACCAAAAGCAGATACAGTGATTAACAGTCTCCTGTAGAAAAACCCATATCATAATTGCATGGTAGCAACATGAAGTGATGATCTGAATGTGGGACATCCATGACGTATCACCTAATATCACTTCAAATGTAATACATTCAAGCTTCGATCCAATACCCATATGGGGGACTTTAATGGGACTTACTACTAGGAATGTGCTCCGCTTCTCTTTGAACCGGAGAAGCAGGAGCGGAGCGGGGGGCTTTGCCTACCCTTAAGGCAGAGGCGAAGCAGATTGGGGGGCCAGCGGAGCATGACGAAGAGGATCGAGGTGAAGGTGGATCCTTCGCCTCGATCCGGAGCTCTGGCAGAAAGGTAAGTGGGGTTTACCGGGCCCTGCTACTGTCGCTGTCGCCCATGCGGCGACAATGGCAGGGCCCAGTAAATGCCCCCTCGCTCCTCTCCCTTACCTGCATCCATCCGCGGTCCCTCAGCCTCTTCAATTGAGCCCGCGGCTCAACCAGGAAGTCTAGGCCGCACTTACGGCCCAGACTTCCTGGTTGAGTCACGGGCTCAATTGAAGAAGACGAGGGACTGCAGACAGACACAGGTAAGGCCCCCTCCCCCTTGATCCCTTACCTGGCTCTCCCGCCATCGCCACATGAGCGGCGGTGGCAGGAAGGCCAAGTAAACCACTTTCCCTTACCTGCATCCGTCCACGGTCCCTCGGCCTCTTCAATTGAGCCTGCGACTCAACCAGGAAGTCTAGGCCGCACTTGCAGCCCAGACTTCCTGGTTGAGCCACGGGCTCAATTGAAGAAGCCGAGGGACCACGGACAGACGCAGGTAAGGCCCCCCCTCCCCTTGGTCCCTTACCGGGCTCTGCCACCATCGCCGCACGGGCAGTGATGGCGGCAGGGCCCGGTAAACCCTGCCTCCCTCTTCTCCCTTACCTGTGTCCGTCTGCGGTCCCTCGGCTTCTTCAATTGAGCCCGCGGCTCAACCAGGAAGTCTAGGCACTTGCGGCCCAGACTTCCTGGTTGAGCCACGGCTCAATTGAAGAAGCCGAGGGACCGTGGATGGAAGCAGGTAAGGCCCGCAGGGTCTCCTCCCCCTTGGTCTCTGCAGGTAAGGGAGAGGAGGGAGGAGGGCCTTACCTGGCACCACTCCCCTCCACTGTGGAGCGCTGATTCGGAGCCAGAGCTCCACGGCGAAGAGGAGCGGACTATGTGCGGAGCAATGCGGAAATTTTCGGATCGGCCCGCGGGGCAGATCGGGTGGTCCGTGCACACCCCTACTTACTACTGAATATATAGGACTGCACTTTTAGCTATGTATGATCAAGGGATGGTTTATACATCACCTACTTTTGCCTCTGGAAAGCTTAGGTGAAGACAAAATAGCTCTCCTTAAAGCCAACCTGGGTGGTTCCTACTTAGGTAAAATCTGAGATAAGTTTTAGAGGAAGCTAAAATAGCTTCAGTACAACTGACAAAAATTCTCAGGTGTTGTGTTTCACATCCCTATTCAGAGCCTCATGTGTGTCTCTCCTTGGCTGTCCCTCTTTCTGTAGTTTCTTAGAAAGTATCATTAGGTTCCCCCCATTTTCCCATTTTATTTTTTTAACATGCCTTTACAATTATCAAAGTGAATTCAAGATCATCCTTTTCAGAGCTTAGACTAAATACAGATTACTCTGCTGATTCATTGTGTGTATGTGATTGTTGTTGTTATTATTATTATTATTATTATTATTATTATTATTATTATTCAAAACCCTTCCTTTGCTAATGGATGGAAGAAAGAGACAGACAATGACAATTGGTATCAAACAGGTTACAAAGTTATTTATTTATTTATTCATCTATCAAATTTATTAGACACCTCATAAAATAAATGTATTATCAAATAATAATAATAATAATAATAATAATAATAATAATAATATAGCAAAATAAATCGTATAAAATTAAATATATGGCAGCACAGCATATATTTATGCTGGCAGGCCTACCAAAATGAATTTTAAACCTAAGAATTTTAAGAAGTTGTGATTATTATTTTATATTGTATCGGTTTTATATGCTCTTTTAACCAGTTTTATGTATTGTATTGTTGTATTTAATGTTGTTCTCTGCCTCGATCCAGAGGGAGAGGTGGGTAAGAAATAAATATATTATTATTATTATTATTATTATTATTATTATTATTATTATTATATAATATTAGAACAGAAAAATACTAAACTGTTCATAAATACTTAAAATACTATAAAATATTTTAACAGTGCAGTCCTATATATGCCTACTCAGAGGTCTATCCCACTGATTTGAATGGGACTCCCAGGTAATTTTTACAAAATATACGTCATGCCAATTATATCAAACAAATTGGAAAGGATGGTTTATGAATCTAAAATGTATTATTTCATAGGAATAGAACGTCCAAATCATCCCCCCAACTCACAGAAAACTACAGCCCCCCCCACACACACACTGCAAGCATTCACATGCATCTATTCACTCAAAGCAAGGCATCCCATTCAGACATCAATACACATGTACACACACACACACACACACACATTGATTCACTCAAACAACCACATATCCCATTCAGACATCAATACACACACACACGCGCATACTGCCAACACACACATACATTCGTGTACTCAAACAACCACGTATCCCATTCAGACATCAATACACACAAACACACTGCCAATACACACATGCTCAGGATCACCCACTTCAAAACACATGCGCACACACACACATCCATTCACTCAAACAACCAAGTACTTTATTCACCCATACACTCTCTCTCTCTCTCACACACACATACACCATTGTTTTACCTTCTACTTGCTTCTTCCTCCACTTCTGCTTCTTCCTCCTCTTCTCCTTCTCCTCTTTTTCTTACTCAGTGATGAGGGGTGGTGGTGGAGGATGTGTTCCCAGAAGTGTGGGAACGCAGCTCCCAGCCCATCACCTCACATCAACCCAGGGCTCTCCTTGGTCAGTGCCATTGCGCTGGCCAAGGAAAGTCCCAGATGTGCAATGAGAGGTGACGGGTGGGGCTAGAGGCCACATTCCTGGAAGTGTGGGAATGTGGCCCGCAGCCCATCCCCTCGCATCAATCTGGGGCTCCCCTTGGTCCCCGCTATGATGTCACAGCAGCGACCAAGGAGAGCCCCAGATGGAAGCATGGCAGTTTAAGGCCTGCCCAAGCTTACATCCAGGGCTCTTCTTGGTCACCACCATGGTGTCACAGCAGCATGATTTCATGATTCCCCCCGGACCCGGATTGTGGAACCCATTTCCAGACATGTCTGGTCAAAACCAGAAATATGGTCACCCTACTACTGTCCACATCACTAGCACTCAGGACCATTCCAATCCCCCCTGTGCTGATGATGTGTGTGAGAGTTTTGGCCTACTGCTGCTGCTCCTGTCTCACCTTTATTCATTAGGCCCACAGCTCAGCAACCTAGCCCTCAGTTTTTAGATGGTGTCTGGATACAAGGGACAGTATCCAATGTTAGTCCTAGATAAAGTACACCCATTGAAATTAATGGATTTAATTTAGTCATGATTTACGTAAGTCTCATTTGTTTCAATGGTTCTACTCTACATAGGACTAACCTTGAATACTACCCAAGAAGTGGCTCCCCTCCCCTCCCCACATTATCCAAGAAGAAAAGTTGCTGACTCATTAGAAAAATACATTGTGTTTATTGAATGTAGATGGGCAGGGAGGGAAATAAAATTTACTTGGAGTGCAATAAGTAATTCACATAAAGTCGTTAAAATGTACTCATTATTCTGGGACTTGTCATTACACAATTATGTAGAGGAAACAAATATGTTTACACAACAAAATCACAACTGTGCTATAAAAAATAAATAAAACATGTTAATTCTTTTAGCCCACACTTGATTTTTCTCTACACACAACGTTGACCCAGCACCACCAAAAACTCTGCTGTGAAATTACTTTATCTGATATTGACATTAGTATCATTATGAGCTCAATAGTGAATTCAAGGCTGAGATTAAAGTTGCCTTATTGCAGAAATTATGACTATTCATATCCCCACCCCACCACCATCATTAAGGCTGCAATCCAATGCACCCTTATCTGGGAATAAATACTCATTAAAGCCATGAGCCTTACTTCTGAGTATGCACATATAGGACTGTATTGTAAAGCACGAAGTACATATAACAGCAGTGAGGATGCTGGAAATTCTCTGTTACAGGCTTAGAGAGGCCTGCCCTCTCTTACAGAAGTACGCTTTCCAAGATTGTGTATAGAGATAGAATGGCTCTTAAAACAATTTAAATCTCATTTGTAAAAAGATTCGGAGGCAACCCCAGTATCTTGCCCAAACCAGAAGCCAGCACTGAGCTACCCATATGGCTGCATGAAATCAACCTAGTTTATGTGCCCTGAATATTGGAAGTCATAGAATCATAGAACAGGAGTTTGAATGGGCCTATAAGGCCATCTAGTCCAACCCCCTGCTGAATGCAGGAATCTACCTTAAACTATATCTGACAGATGGCTGCCCAGCTGCCTCTTGAATGCCTCTAGTGTGGGAGAGCCCACAACCTCCCTTGGTAATTGGTTTCATTGTCGTACTGATGTCGTACTGATTCATTGTCGTACTGAAGTTTTCCTGATGTCCAGCCAGAATCTGGCTTCCTGCAACTTGAGCCCATTATTCTGTGTCCTGCACTCTGGGATGATCAGGAAGTGATCCTGGCCTTCCCCTGCGTGACCTTTCAAGTATCTGAAGAAGTGCTCTCATGTCTCCTCTCAGTCTTCTCTTCTCAAGGCTAAACATCCCCAGTTCTTCCAGGCTCTCCTCATAGGGTTTTGTTTCCAGACCCCTAATCATCCTCGTTGCCCTCCTCTGAACCCCCTCCAGCTTGTCTGCATCCTTCTTGTCAAGGTGTTATGAAACACACATGACACATTGGTAGCCACACTGTGGAAGCCACACTGTAATTAAATGGGTTTTTTTTTTGTATGAAATAGTGTTTAAATGGGGGGGGGGTTGAAATGGGAAGGGGTGCCCTTGAGGGCACTTAGCATTTTGTAATTATGGCACTGGCAGCTTCTTTACTTGATTCCATTTTTTAAAAAGGTCTCATTTCTGCCATGAGGGCAGGGCCCTTATCCTCCCCTCACCAGAATGATGCCATATTACACAGTCCTTCTAAGACATTCTGAGGGGATGTGTGGTGGTTTCTGGCAGGTAGCTGCCACCCATTGTAGGGGCAAAAAACAAATTAATACATGTAAGTACAGTAAAACAAAGAAGCTACTGCTTCAAAATTGTTAGCACCCTCCCCTCTAATTTATTTATTTATTACATTTATATCCCACCTCTATTCCTCCAAGAAACCCAAGGCAGCATACATAATCCTCCTTCTCTCCATTTTATCCTCACAACCCTGAGAGGTAGGTTGGGCTGAGAGTCTGCGACTGGCCTAAAGTTACCCAGTGAGTTCTCTTGGCCAAATGGGGACTAGAATCCAGATCCCCCAACTCCAAGTCCAGCACTCTAACCACTCCACTACCGTGGCTCTTCACTAACTTCAAATGGGTCAATGAGTGGTTGAGACAAATTTGCTAATGTTTTTTTTTAAAACTGTTATTCTGGAAGTTGCTTTTTTCTTGTCACTTGTATCATAAATTGTTCCCACCAGTGCACTTAGTTACACACATATGCACAAACATGCACACACCGAAGAAGTGGGGGGGAATGGATTTTAAATTTGTGACATTATAGCTTCTACCTGAAGAACAAAAGCTTATTTGTAGATTCAGGACACGTTTGGGATATACTCAGGGCATATCTGCTTTTAGAAGAATCAGTGGCAGCAATGTGAAAGTCTTCTGCACTTGATCCATTTGACCCATTCAGCTCTTCCAACCCATGGTTCCCAGTGGCTCAGGATACATTGTTGAAGAGTATTATCATCTTTATGTCATCCTCAAAAAAACACCTTTATTCTGCAATCTTATATATACTTACCTGGCAATAAGTAGTATTAAACATATGTAAAGCTTATATTTGAATAGACATAGAAAAGCCATTCTGCTGCACCCAGCATAGCCTGTGCACGAAGAGGCCATTGTGAGTGGGTGCGGCTTGAGGCGACATGCCCTCGAGCGATAGGCCACTTGCTCGCACCAAGGGAGGGGGGAGGGGCCATGCCTATTTAAGGCTTGGAGCCCCTCCCTTCTCCCTCTCGGAAAACGGCTCCCTCCCTCCCTGTATTTATTTATTTATTTATTTATTACGTTTTTATACCGCCCAATAGCCGAAGCTCTCTGGGCGGTTCACAAAAATTAAAACCATAATAAAACAACCAACAGGTTAAAAACACAAACACAAAATACAGTATAAAAAGCACAACCAGGATAAAACCACGCAGCAAAATTGATATAAGATTAAAATACAGAGTTAAATCAGTAAAATTTAAACTTAAGTTAAAATTAAGTGTTAGAATACTGAGAGAATAAAAAGGTCTTCAGCTGGCAATGAAAGGCGTACAGTGTAGGCGCCAGGCAGACCTCTCTGTAGGCAGTATGGGCTTGCCGGTCATCCATTGCGGGGGCCAAGTAGGAATTTTCTGCTCATATCCTAAATTGGCTATGAGTTTTATTCGCTTACTTCATACTGCAAGACAGGCTGGGAGTACTAAATAGGTTGTTTTGGTTACTATTCGGTCACATTTATGGCAGGTAGGCGGGCATCTGAGGGTGGATAGGGTCGGTGAGCACTCCAAGGCACCAAGTGGTGAGGGGTAATGCTGGAGACTCAGCAGCTCCCAGCCAGGAAGCACAGCTGCTGGGATAAGGGTTACCCTTGAGGCCAACCTTTCTCACCTACTCACAGCCAGGCAGCATGAGGAGGGGTGACACTGGAAGGCCTACCACCCTGAAAGGGGGAACCAGGGGCGGTGACAAACAGCCACAGCCTCCAGGGCTCAGAGTGGCTCGTCCTACTACGCCATGGCTGACGCCATACTAGAAAGATGCCCGACTAGGTTTTCCCCTCTGCAAATTCCATCAAATAAACATTGGCCCTGTTTAAAATCCAATATACTTGTGTCGCCTCTTTATTCCGCACTACACCTTCCCACAATTGCATTGTAAGGTATTTTTATTGTGAGTGTGGCAAAAAGTTTAAAGAAGTCATGCAGGATCTTTTGGAAGTCATTATTTGTGACTAGACAACTTATTGTGAACTTGAAATGGTCCTTATTTAACTTACCTGTGCTTATGATGCTAACACTAAATACACATCAACAGTTGGGTCTTGCAGTAGCATTAGTTTCTGTTGCTTATGAGTAAATCAATGATTTCCTGGAAGTCTTACTTGGAAATATGGCAGTCACACCTGGCGAAGAACATTGGAGCCTTGGGCCACAGCTAGACTTAAGGTTTATCCTGGGATCATCCAGGGTTCGCCCCTGCCTTAGCACTGGATCCCCTGTGTGTCACCTAGATGAACAGGTTTGACCCCTGGACGATCCAGGGATAAACCTTAGGTCTAGCTATGCCTGAGTTTCCAATCACAAGCATTACAAATGCATCTTAGAAATAACTTTACTATATCATCATGTGGAAAGGGGGGAGGGGACTCTATTTAGTAGAATTCTTAATAAACACAATCAATCTTAAAAATTACTGCTTCAAGTTGGTGGGTGTAATAAGGTCCACACGTAGCTCCTGGCAAAGTTTCCAAGTAAGTGTTAGCACCCAGAAGCTAAGTTTGCTCTTGCTTCCTTATCAAATGTTTATTTTGTCAGTCCTTGGTAAATTCTAAATTATTGATTTGCAAGCTGCTGAAATTCACCCTGAAGAAAATAAAAAGATGAAAGACACTGGAATTGTAAATATTTCCATTAAATAATTGTACATTGTTTTAATGCAGATGTTTAATGCATAGGTATGGCATCTATGCAACACATGGAAATGCATTCCTCATTACTTCTCTCTGACAATAAATAATGTAGGGAATAAATAATTAATCTACATCAAGTAGTTTGTTCTGAAACTATTTCTTTTGATTGAATTAAAAAAAAAGAGTTGTGAGTTTCTACTGAATCTGACTTTTGTCTTCTTGATGCTGTTGCTGGTTTTGTGGAAGTGCAACTCTGCCACGCCCAGCACAGCCTGGGCATAGCTATGGAGGCCTTTGCGGGCAGGGAAGAGGAGCGAGATGTGCCCGCCAGCCATTGGCTGGGCATGGAATGGCACCACTGGGGCTGTGAGGGGACCATGGGTTGTATAAAAGAGAGCTCACCCCTTCCAGCGTACACTCTGTTTGCACACTTCCCCCCTCCCTCCCTGTAGGCAGTGTGAGTTTGCTGGTTGCCATTAGGAGGCCAAGTAGGATTTTTTTACTCAGGTTCTGAAATGTCCATGAGTTTTTTCTCCCTTCATTGTTCCTGCCATTTACTTTTCCACTGCACCGGCTGAATTATGTCCAGCTCCACCTCCTGCAACTCAGGCATCTCTGAGCACATGCAGCCAGATGTGCCAGTGCCTGCTGCACTTGAGAAACCTCTGGAACACGGTCAGTCAGGGCCTCCATGTGCTTCTGGCTGTGGCACAATGAGCTGGCGCTCTCACTCTTCCTCAGAGGACTCTTCTTCGAGGTGAGACATGACAAGCACCTTTCCCCACAGCCGCTACCTGTGACTCACAAGTCATTGACAAATCCAGGAGCAACCCCAGCTTACGTGATTGCAAACCAATCCATGTTTTGTTTCACATAAATCTCTACAACCTGCCACCTTCCCACTCCAAAGAATTTCAGTTTTCCTTGGCTAAGTTTCAGTTGTTCTTCCTCATCCATCCCAGTACCAAATCCAGACCCTCATTGCCTCCTTCATATTCTCCTGTTGATAAGAGGTGTAAAGCTGCATATCATCTGCATACTGGCAATATTGGTGCCCAAACCTCCGAATAACATCTCCCCATGACTTCATATTATAGGCAAAATAGAGTCTTGTTGCATTGGGTAGTACCAATCATCAAGAAGCCTCTTTTGCAACACAACACGACACACCAGGTGGAAATGTGGCAAACTGCCGACAGAGGAAGAAAGTGATCTCTCCCTCCAAGGGCAGTTCACTGCCTTTCTATGGTGTGTGTATAAATGGGGTGAACAGAGTGTTTATGTGAAGTGGGAGAAGGGTATATCTCTGTTTGTACATGAGAGAGAGAATGTGTATATGATAGTCCAGGCAAGCACATAGGGTCGTTCTGCCCACTTTGGGCTGCAGTTCTGCTAACTGCTGTCATGTGACTGCTGACCAATGAGACTCTTGGCTCCCAAAAAGTTTCCCACTTCTCCAGTAGGGCAACCAAGCCAGTTTCTATCCTGAAACCAGGTCCAGATCTACACCAAGCAGGATGTGGCACTATGAAAGTGCTATGAAAGCAGTTTATAAGAGGCAGGAGCCACACCAAGCAGGATGTAGCACTATGAAAGCGGTAGATGATATGTGTCCAGTTGTCAGTGCACTTCAATGCTGTTACAAAGCAGTAGTGTGGCTCCTGCCTCTTATATACTGCTTTCATAGTGCAATATCTTGTTTGGTGTAGATCTGGCCCAGGTCAGAACCTGAAGTGGAAAGGATCTCCAATGATCTCTTTGTTCCCTCCAAAACTACTCGTATTATTTATTTATTTATTTATTACATTTTTATACCGCCCAATAGCCAAAGCTCTCTGGGCGGTTCACAAAAATTAAAACCATAATAAAACAACTAACAGGTTAAAAGCACAAATACAAAATACAGTATAAAAAGCACAACCAGGATAAAACCACGCAGCAAAATTGATATAAAATTAAAATACAGAGTTAAACCAGTAACATTTAAATTGAAGTTAAAATTAAGTGTTAAAATACTGGGAATTGAATTGAAGTTAAAATTGAAGTTAAAATTGAAGTTAAAATTAAGTGTTAAAATAAAGGTCATCAGCTGGCGACTAAAGGAGTACAGTGTAGGTGCCAGGCAGTCCTTTCTGGGGAGCTTATTCCACAGCCGGGGTGCCACAGCAGAGAAAGCCCTCCTCCTAGTAGCCACCTGCCTCACTTCCTTTGGCAGGGGCTCACGGAGAAGGGCCCCTGTAGATGATCTTAAGGTCCGGGAAGGTACATAAGGGAGGAGGTGTTCCTTCAAATAACCTGGCCCCAAACAGTTTAGGGCTTTGAATGTCAATACCAGCACTTTGAATCGGGCCCGGACCTGGACTGGCAGCCAATGAAGCTGGAAAAGGACTGGCGTAATGTGGTCGCGCCGGCCAGTCCCTGTTAGTAAACAGGCTGCCCTGTTTTGTACCAGCTGAAGCTTCCAGACCATTTTCAAAGGCAGCCCCACGTATAACTCATTGCAGTAATCCAAATGAGAGGTTCTCAGAGCATGGATAACTGTAGCTAGGCTATCTCTGTGCAGATAAGGATGTACTTGGTATATCAACTAGGCATGTGCTCCGCTCCGATTAGAAGTGCAGAAGCAGGAGCGAATTGGCCTACTCTGCCTTGCCCAGAGGCGGAGTAGAAGTGGACTGTGGACCCCTAGAAGCAAGGCGAAGAGAAGCGGCCATTTTCAGAGCGCTCCGGTTTCCGCGTTCCGCTTCTATCGCCATCTTGAAACATTTCGCCCATAGGATTGCATTGCGGAAAAGAAAGGGTGATAACTGTGTTGTTTTTGATGCTATCTTTCTGAAAATTCTTGAGCTTAGAGACTCGTGGATGGGGGTCATTTTGAGACTACTCTCAGCTCTCTGCGTGGTGCGGTTCATGTGCTATATTTTTTTAAAAATCGGGTCAACAAACAGGGACAGCGCGGTAAACCAGCGGTTTGGGTTTTTTTGGGGGTTTTTTTGAAACGATGACAGGCACATTCAACTCCCAATCCTGATGAGAACTGATCACCTCATGAAGCATCCTCCAATCCCAGCGTTCAAGGGGGGTACTAAGGCAGAGTCACCCTCACAGCTTTGATCTCCCAGCGGCTTGTGGGTTTGGACGTTCATGGGGAGAGGAGCTAGTTAGTGCTGCTGCTGTGTTTTGGACTTTGGAGATAGATAGGATTTAGCTTGGCGCGTGTGTGTGTGTTTGTTTGCTTCTTTCTGACTTTTAACTTAGTTTGCTCTGTGTTTTTCCCTTACTTTGATTTAATATAAACTTTGTTTTTAAATTTTGGAGTGTGTGTTTGTTTGGTTGGTTGGTTGTCGTCCCCCCCTCCCCTCTCTTAAAGCCTGACTGTGTTTCATCTTCCTTCCTTCTATATACCAAAAAATACAAAAAAATACAAAAAAAAATTATTCTCTATTTCTTCTCTCTGTTACTTGGACTCTGTGTGTGAGTGTGTTATTGTGTGAGTGTGCTGTGTGTGCAGTGCACTGTTTGTGAAGTGCAACAGCCACAGATTGAGCATTTCAAATCCTGTTTGAGCAAAGCATACACACACTTCTTGTCCCATTTCCCTACATACAGTAATTTTCTTATACATATTATTATATTCTTATATTCTTATACATATATTCTTATACATATTATTATTAGTATTAATATTTTATTCTTATACATATTAGTAGTAGTATATATTCTTATACATATTATTATTAGTATTAATATTTTATTCTTATACATATTAGTAGTAGTATATTAGTATATTCTTATACATATTATTATTAGTATTAATATTTTATTATTATACATATTAGTAGTAGTATATTAGTATATTCTTATAGATATTATTATTAGCAATATCATCATGAAAAGAGGGAGCAGGCGCATGTCTGTGGCGGGGCGTGCTGAAAGCAGTGGTCAAGGCAAGGCTCAGGCTGGCACCAGTAAGCAGGCTGCCTCTCCTGCTGTGAAAATCAAACGGGCAACTCCTTGGCTGGCTGCTCCGCAACAGAAGCAGGACAAGCAGCAGGCAGAGCCACTCTCTTCTGCAACTTGTGCCTGGCGTTCTCTTTTTGAGGGTGGGAGCAGCAGTGCCATTAGAGGAGGAGGAGGAGTATCCCCAACTCCTTCATTATCCTTTGAGCCCATGAGCCCGCTGATGGACCTGTCTCCAGACCTCCTAGACGAGGTCCTCAGCACAGTGGAGGGGGAGGAGGAGGCAGTGGTCCTCCAGGATGTGGGGGCTGAGGAGGAGCAGCAGCAGGCCGAGGCTCTCTCCCCAGTCTCATCCCACACCTCTTCCACTGCAACCCCTGTTTCTGTGGCAACACCAGAGAGCTCAGGCGGGCAATTGGTGGTGTCACCAAGGAAGCGAAAGACAAGCATAGTGTGGGACCACTTTGAGTTGGGAGAGAATCCCCGCTTTGCTGTCTGTCGCCACTGCAAACTCACCCTAAGCAGGGGTTCATCTACAGGGCATTATGGAACCAGCAGCATGAAGATGCATCTTCAGAGGCAGCACCAGTCGATCTTGCTGGGGAAAGAGGCGGGCAAGGGGACTGGTTCCAGGGGAAAGCCGAAGGCTGCTGCTGCTGCTGCTGCTGCTGGCACTGCCACTCTAAGCTCTCCATCTTCCATCCCCACAAGGGTTAGGCAGGCAACCCTGCAGGACATGGGGTGGGGGAAGTATGGACCCACAAGATGGCGTTTTCCAACACCCACCCAGGGTGCTACTGTGGTGGGGCATCTGCCGGGACTGACTCCTCCCCAATACTAGATCTATGACATGTCTCTCTGCCTGCCCCTCTGCTAGCCTGTCCTCCTCCTTGGTGACCGACTCGCTGGGATGGTTTGCGTTTGCAATGCGTGACTAACTGCAGTGCTGGCTTAGAAACCAGCCATCCTGGCCTCACTTCCTTGTGCCCCCAGAAATGCCCGCTGCCTGCCTGCCTGCCTGCCTGCCTGCCTGCCCGCCTCCCCCGGGGTGCTGCTGTGGTGGGGCATCTGCCAGGACTGACTCCTCGCCTGCTCTGCCTGCCTCTCTGCCCGCCTGGTGCCTGGGAGATGGGCTTTGCAGTTCGTGCCCAGCACCCTCCGGCACGCTTCCTCCCAGTCGTCCTCCTCTGTGCCCCTCAATGTGTAACTGCTGGCTTAGAAAGAAACAACCAGCCATCTTTGCCTCACTTGCTCCTTGCGCCCGCTTACAGGTTAGTTTGCTATGCGTTAGTGCTCAAACCATCCTTGCGGCACTACAATGCATGCTGCCTGCCTGCCTGCCTGCCTTCCCTCCCTTCTCCCCTTCCCGCCTTGCAGGGATGGTGTATGTGTCTTGCTTTGACTCAGGGGAGAAGTCCTTCCTGTGCTCACTTAGACTTTATCAAGTTCAAAAATCCATTTTTCAAGTGTGCAAGAAGATTTAGGGTTATCTCATGGTATGTTGGGATTTCCTTTCAACTGGCCCCATTGAGCTGTCTGCATTGCAACTTTAAAATCCCTGACATACTGGAGTGTCGGATTTTCAAAACTTCCCCTAACATCAGGGGATGATGGGATTGGCTTGAAACTTGGCATCCTTGTGGACACATGGGTAATCTGTCATGGGACCAAAGGATAGGTTTCTGACATGCAAATTGATGTAGTTGTAGAATGGGACTTGATTTGGGGTGAGTTAAAAAGTTTAAGCCGCGCCAAAAATCAGGGGATGATGGGATTGCCTTGAGTCTGGGCGTCCATGTGGACACATGGATTAGCTTTCATGGTGCCGAGTTTGAGGTTTCTAACATGCAAACTGACGGAGCTATGGAAAGGGGTGTGAATAGGGTGCCCGATTTTATAAATTCCCCAAAAATCAGGGGATGATGGGATTGCCTTGAAACTTGGCGTCCATGTGGACACATGGATACGCTATCACGGTGCCAAGTTTGAGGTTTCTAACGTGCAAATTGACGTAGTTGTAGAATGGGACAATTTGGGGTGAGTTAAGCCGTGCCAAAAATCAGGGGATGATGGGATTGCCTTGAGTCTGGGCGTCCATGTGGACACATGGATAAGCTTTCATGGTGCCGAGTTTGAGGTTTCTAACATGCAAATTGACGGAGCTATCGAAAGGGGTGTGAATGGGGTGCCTGATTTTCAAAAATTCCCCAAAAATCAGGAGATGATGGGACTGCCTTGAGTCTGGGCATCCATGTGGACACATGGATAAGCTATCATGGTGCCAAGCTTGAGGTTTCTAACGTGCAAATTGACGGAGCTATCGAAAGGGGTGTGAATTAGGGTTATGGGTGGTGCATTAGAGGTTAGAGCCGCACCAAAAATCAGGGGATGATGGGACTGCCTTGAGTCTGGGCGTGCATGTGTGTCCCTGGATAAGCTGTCATGGTGGCGAGTTTGAGATTTTTAACGTGCAAATTGACGGAGCTATGGAAAGGGGTGTGAATGGGGTGCCCAATTTTCAAAAAATCCCCAAAAATCAGGGGATGATGGGATTCCCTTGAAACTTGGCATGCATGTGTATACGTCCATGTGGTGTCATGGTGCCAAACATGAGGTTTCTAACTTGAACAGAAAAAAAGTTGTTTACTTTTTTAGCTTTCAGTGCTACCCTATGGGGGGGAAAACGGAGCTCCGATCCGGATGCGGAGCTCCGAGCGGATCGGACATGGGCGGAGCGGGGGCGGAGTGAAGCGGCCCGATCTGCAAATTGCGGATCTGGAAGTGAAGCAGAGCGGGGGGTCCGTGCACACCCCTAATATCAACCTAAGCTGATAAAAGGTGCTCTTTGCCACTGAGTTCACCTGTGCCTCAAGTGACAGTTCTGGATCCAAGAGCACCCCCAAACTACGAACCCGATCCTCTAGGGAGAATGCAACCCTGTCCTGAACAGGGCAAACATCACCTCGCCGGACAGATGAACCACCCGCTAACAGTACCTCCATCTTGTCTGGATTGAGTCTCAGTTTGTTAGCCCTCATCCAGTCCATTATCGTGCCCAGGCACTGGTTACGGTAATTGAGAGGCAATTGAAATCTATCTTTCAGCATTGAAATTAGGGACATAAAAATGCTTGACTTTAATTCGTGCCCATTATTTGTGCATACATTGCAATTCAAATTGACTGGTTTGGGATACACACCTCTACTTCCCCCAAGGTATACTGTATGCATTGTTTCTACAAGGTAATACTTTTAAGTTAGTTCAAGACATGCCTGAGCTTCCTGGGAATTCATCATACTGTTTTAAAATGAGTGTGGGAAGGACACTGTGCTTTTCTCAGAACTGTAGTAATATACTTTTTTATAGGGATGTGCACGGACCCGCTGATCCTCTCCGCACCCGATCCGCAAATTGCGGATTGGGCCCACTCCGCCCCACCTCGATCCACCTAGGGGCCACTCTGTTCCACTGCGGAGCTCCGGCTCTGAATCAGAGCTCCGCAGAAGCGGGGAGTGGCGCCAGGTAAGCCCCCCTCCCTACTCCCCCTTACCTGTGTCTGTCCTGGCCCATCCCAGCTTCACTAGAGCCCGCGGCTCAAGCAGGAACTGTAGGCCCCAATTGCAGCCTACACTTCCTGGTTGAGCCGCAGGCTCTAGTGAAGGTGGCGAAAGGCCGCGATGGATGCAGGTAAGACCCCCTCCCCCTTACCTGGCTCTGCCACTGTTGCCGCAAGGGCAGCGGTGCCTGCAGGGCCAGGTAAACCCCTCCCTCCTCCCCCTTACCTGCGTCCGTCCACGGACCCGTGGCTGCTTCAACAAATCCTGAGGACTCAAATAGGAAGACTAGGCCGCAGTTGTGGCCTAGTCTTCCTGTTTGAGTCCTAGGGCTCCATTGAAGCAGCCGCGGGACCAAGGACAGATGCAGGTAAGATCCCCCTCCCCCTTGCCCCCTTACCTGGCTCTGCCGCCATCGCTGCACCGGCGGTGGTGGTGGTAGGGCCAGGTAAACCCCTCCCTCCTCTTCCTTACCTGTAGCCATCTGTGGACCTGCGGCTGCTTCAATGGAGCCCGAGGACTCAAACAGGAAGACCAGGCCGCAGCTGCGGCCTAGTCTTCCTCTTTGAGTCCTCGGGCTCCGTTGAAGCAGCCGCGGTACCATGGACGGATGCAGGTAAGACCCCTCTCCACCTTACCTGGCTCTGCCGCCGTCGCCTCATGGGCGGCAGCAACAGCGGCAGGGCCAAGTAAACCCCCCTTACCTTTTTTGCGGAGCTCCGGATCGAGGCGAAGGATCCGCCTTCACCTTGATCCGCTCTGCAACGCTCCGCTGCTCCCCCGATCCACTTCGCGTCCGCCTTAAGCGGAGGCAAAGCCCCCTGATCCGCTCCTGCTTCTCCGGTCCGAGGAGAAGTGGAGCACATCCCTACTTTTTTCCTTAAAAAAAAATAAACCTTCTCCTGGAGAAGCGGATATTACAATCCTATTTGGCCAGTCTGAATATGAATGATTTGTTGGAACTTAATTATCTCCACTCCAATACAGTAACACAAAAGCTGATTCATTGAATGCAGAGGCTTTCATAGGATTATGACACTAAACATATTTATGGGACTTTCTGGTAAAAGCAGTAAAAAAAAGAAGCATGTTTACAGTTAGGCCTTTTCTAGACCTACCTTAAAATCCATGATGGATGCAACTATCATGGGCTCTCGCCCTACTCTACATGTTGACGCGACGAGCTGAAGGAAAGACCCGTCACGTCTGCCATTTTTTTGTTCTCTTAAAGAGGCAATGTGGACGAATGCTTGTGTGCTCAGGTAAGTGGGTTTTTTAAAAAAATTAACTTGGTTTTCCCACTTCCCCCACCCTGCCCCTGATGGGCGCAGCTTCTCCTGGCTACTCATGAGTAATTGCACATAGCTGGGAAAAGCCTTGGAATGGGCTACACACTTGCGAGAAAAAGAGGACCCAAAGGGGTAGGCTTTATCCCAGTGCCAGCAAGGTTTGATCCCTGCCTGAGCCCGGGATCCCCTGTGCGTCATCTGGACGCACAGGGGCTATCCCGGGTATCAGCCCAGGATAACCACTGGTCTGCCTTAGTTTATAGGGCAGAATCTTACACTCCATTTATGCCCCCACAAATTCTGTTACGCCCTGCAAATTTCATTGTGCAAGCTCCCACCACTTGCACAATGATGATTTAATACTTTGAAGGAACCCAAAATGAGTGGAAAGGTACATTTCTGGAAGCAGGCAGATCAGCTGTGCTTGCATAACAGAACTCCTGCAACTTCCTTCCTTCCAGAGACAAGCCTTTCTGCTCATTTTGGGGCTTCCCCTAGGGAGTGCTACGTTTCCCTTGCATAAGCGGCGTGTCCACTTGTTCAACAGAATGGGCAGGACTCACTGCTTGTAGAAGGGAACTGGCAGGGTGGGAAGGAATTGGTGGGGATTCTGCCCATAGTTTACAGCTAGTTTCTGAGATGTATGAAAAAGCCTGTGAGCCAAAGGTGGGAGGGTGAGTATATCCTTATAATGAAAAAGCTCATATATGTTCCCAGCAATTAGGAACAGAATCTATACACACACAAAAACTAAAGAGAAGAATGCTCTGTTAGGAGGAAAAGAAATGGACTTCAGCTGGGGACTTTAGGGTGTGGGAAACAGTTTCTCCTGTTCCAGGTCATGTCATAGTTAAAATCCACTAACTGGGTGTGCAAGTGGCAGAGTACCCAGAAACTCACTAAATAACCTTCCATACTTTATTTTACTACTTCTTACCCAGCATTTTTATCCCTCAGACTGAACAAGTTTACAAACTTCACTTGCTTCCAAGCTTCACCTCCCCATCACACTCATCCCCCACCCCCAGTTCTGCTTTGCACACTAGGGCTGCTTTTAATGGGACTTCTCCTTTCTGTTTGGGACTCCATTTCTGCTCATGGAAGGTCTCATCTGACCTCTTGGATTTAATTCAGCAATTAGCCTTAGACTGCCTAGCTGTTGGTTGTCAGGGCAACCCACCTTATCCCCAGATGTCAGCACTCAGCATCTGCTCAGGACAGCAACCTTGGCACAATCTCTTTCCATGATGCTATCACTATTATTTTTATTTTATTGTTCCCTGCTTGTCTATGTGCTGACATGTGCTATGAAGAGAAAGTTTAACTATTGGCAAGTGCCTGATGGCATTTAATTGTGCTAAATATTAAATGAACTTTTATCATTTATATCATTTTCTTAGATACTGCTTTGCTGATAAATTCTGTAAAAAAAAAAAAAAGTTAGCAGATTGTTGAAATACCAAGTTCTCTTTTAACATGTTCCCTAGAGCTTAGCCCCATCATTGCGTGTGTAGGTGGGAGCATGGAATAACGACACAGAGACTGAGCTACTGGAATCCATCCCTTCCTGGATCTGCGCATGAAAGTGCGGGAATAAACCTTATCTCAGGCCTCTTGCCTGTTTTCAGGGCAAGCCATTCTCGAAAGCAAGGAGCTGGGAATCCTGGCTTCTTGCTTATATGACACTTTGTAAGTGTGGGGAGACCGCCCTACTACACTCCCGCCCACTGCCATAATGACAGCGAGTAGGTGAAGGCAGGAGGGTCTCCAAAAGCATACCATATCCTGGCACTTGAGCCGCGGAGCCCCCGAGGGGCAGGCCTCCGGATATGCCAATCACCTTTTAAAAGGAGCCAGAGTGCTAATAGTCTCAATTCCCACACATTCCCTGCCACAAATTAACCTAATAACACACCCTTCCTACTAACGCCACCAGTATGAAGTAGGCAAAAACCTGATAGAAAAAATTCCTACTTAGCCCTCCCTGCAAAGGGAATGACTGGCTAATCCCATACTAGGAATGAGGTGGGAGGGTGGGAGCTGAAAACGAAAGAGGACGGTGCTTGGGTGTGGCGGCAGACTTTATACTGTTAGTTTTACCCTACCCTGTACCTGTTTGCATTCTCTTCCCCTCCTTATTGTTTTACTAGGATTTTATTAGATTGTAAGCCTATGCGGCAGAGTCTTGCTATTTACTGTTTTACTCTGTACAGCACCATGTACATTGATGGTGCTATATAAATAAATAAATAAATAAATAATAATAATAATAATAATAGCCACCGCCCAGCCCATGCCTCACGAGGCTCTCGCACAGAGCCACGTGAGGTGTCTTTCCTCCTTCCCCTGCCCCCTGCAATGGCCGCTTTCCCGCCCAAGATGTTGGCTGGGCGGGAAGCGGATATATATATATATATATATATATATATATATATATATATATATAAATAATCAGGTGCCTTAACTTTATGTGTTATAGCTCCATCTTCAACAAAATTGCCACTGAATGTTCCATCTAGTCAGTGGAACATTTTAAAACCATGCATTGCCAGTGTAGTTGTATGCAAGTTTACTTGGAAGCAGGCTTCCAAATTTACTTGGAAGCATTTGTTCACTAGAGCATTTCTCCAAGTATGTATACATAGAACTGCAGGCTTAAATTCGGGGCAGTTTACAAGACATGGTACTGCTTTAACCAGATTTTTGCTCTCCATTCATTAAAGAATTGTTTTATTTATGCAACGTTGAACTACAAAAGTTATGATACACATTGGTTGCGAGTGAAATGCACGTATACAAGAATGACTATTTATGCAGATATATCAGCTTGAGACTACAAAACCCATTATGCAGTGTAAACCTGACTGCAGCACACTTTTTTTTAAAGACTTCAGTTGCTGCAACTGCAATGAGCAAAAATAGGTGATACAACAGAACAAGCCAAAATCCAAACAGAAATTTGTTTGATGTATATTTTTTTTTATGGATTTACGATATTAGCACCCCACAAACTTTTTAGCAAGCTGGGAGGCAGTTACATACCAAAATCTGCATTTTCTATTTCTTTCTTATTACTCTCTTCTGTGGCAATCTTGGCTTTTCCACGTCATGCTGTCTTTTACTGATTCAGAACTTTCCTGACTATTGAATATGCTTTACGTATGACTGCTTTCTGGATGTTGGTGTTGATGTATTATTATTGTGATGATGACGATGATAATGATGATGTTTCTGATGCACCTTATTTCTTGGAAAAGCACACACAAAAATTGGTATGCTATGAAAAAATATGCACTAAATGCATATATTGCGGGGTGGGTGCAAGTGTGCAGAAATTTGAATTTAGCAATATGTATATTTTAAAAATGCATATAAGAAATGCATTCTTCAGGAAAATTTACACAAAAACATATTAATTTCATACAATTGAACACACAGAGAAGCTGATGTGAAAGAGAGACAAAATAAGCTGGACATTACAAATCCAATAAAGTTAACCAAGGTAACTAACTCTAGTTAACTAACCCATAACACATGTCCAAATACTTCCACCAACCACAAAGACACCAATTTGCATATTTAATCTACCAGAAGCAATTTGCCAACATTGTATGATCATTTGATGAGATCATTCAAATGCAATTATCCAGATTCATTGATCATACTTCGTAAGCTGAAGATGGTATAATTTATTATCGCTTCCATAATCATTGCCTGAATATTGAAGCTCTTTCACTTCCTCGGGTATCATTTTTTTGCTCAACAACCTCATATTTAAGGACAAGGAGATCAGTCTTACATCTTTGACAGCAGTACCATCCTCATAAATATTGAAAGGTTGCAGCTATTGAAACTCGGGCAGTGTCACGACTGCTCCCTTCTGGTCTCCTTTTTACTTCTCTTTTTTAACGGATCCCAAACATGGACCCGGTCAATATACTGCTGCTCACTGGTTCTGTGTTTCACTCACTCTTCTTGGCCCCATAGCAACTAGCCCAACACTCTGTGCTACACTCTACTCCACCGCTACCACCATATATCCCGGTACTCAGGTACTGTAAGAATCCAATCCAGTTTATGAAACAAAATAATTTTTATTTCAAAAGAAGTAAGTTCATGCAGTTTCTCAATCTTGTGCTTTCATTTGTTGCAATATTTGTTTGTAGCTGAAGGGGCACCATCTATGCACAAGAAGGAGGTATCAGTAGGCTTGATGGAACACCAGTTTTTGCAGAAAATAGCCGTAAAGAGTTGGGAGGGGGCACACAAAAACCCAATGGGTATGGAGCATGCACAGTGGCAATGTAATACTGACTGACTGACTGCTGGGAAGGAATGGAAAAATTGGTAAGCAATGTGCAATAGAGTAGTGGAGGCTGGTGGCTCCAATGTCAGTGGGGTAGAGAATCCACTTTGGGTTTCAGTCACAACTCTAAAGATGTTACCTAAGTATCATTGGTACCTCGTTTAGAGTTCTGACTGAAACCTGGATGTAAGTTATGACAACATTTTATGCTATCATTCAGGTCTTGACTAAAAAGATATAGAAATGCAAACAAGACAGCACACCTTCAAAGGATGTTGCAAAACCTGTAACTGTGTATCCTCTATGTATGTATATCCATGCTGTATTTCTATTTTTGATCCGAGTTGAAAATTGGCAGAAAAACAAATTAAGGCAATCATGTTTCAAAAGGCTATTCTATGCCTTACATTTTGGAGGGGAATTATGTACAATTTGCTGGCAAAACAAATGTAAAGCTGAGAAACTCCCATCCATGCTGAAAAGGTAGAAAAAAATTCTTCATTTTGACAGGGAAATGAGAAAAAACATGATTCCAAAATGTTCTTGAATGAGGATTCAGAACAGCATAAAAAGACACCTCTGATCATGTTGTAGTCATGCAAGCTTCCACTGATATGGATGTTTTTTCACGATGCTATGCAATATTTAGCATTTTCTGATTTTAAAATTTCCATATTTTTACATACACTTTTATTAATATGAAATAAGAATAGAATTTCAGGATGTCAATGGAGAATAATAAAAAGATAACACATTCATACAACCCCACATACATTTCAGTTTGAAACATTTATCAGAGCTAATCTCACTCTGAACCTGAGCTGTACAATGACACTGATGAAAAAAGTTACCTTGAAACTATTTACCAGAAATATCAACCAACAAATGGGATGCTTGTGGTCCAAGTGCTAAAAAGCCTATAAGGCTGGGAGGGACAGATTTAAATCCTGACTCCATAATGGAACTCAGTGGTTAGAGTTAGGTAAATCACAATCTTTCACACTAACTTCTATCAGAAATCAGCAGTGCCCATTGAGGGAGGATGGAAGGCAGTAAATGAGCAGCAACCAAATAGGAGGAGGCCCCATGTTTTACCTGGTGACAATCGAATACACTGGAATACTGCACTGTTGGTGATTCATCAGTAGTTCCCAACATAGACAATGACAACATCAGCACTATTGGACACTACAGTGACATGCCTACATGATTTGTCCCACACTGCTCCTGCTTCTCAATGGTGGCTGCTGGTAAGGATGTATCCCATTCCTCCATTCCCCTTTGCTACAGAACAGCAAACATGGCTTATACCCCTTCTTGCATCCACACTACATAGGAACACAGGATGCTGCTTTATACAGGAAGCTGGCTTATACCATTGGTCTAACTAGCTCAATATTGTTGACAATGACTGGCAGTGGCTCTGCAGCATTTCAGGTACAATTCCTTCCTAGCCCAACTTGGAGATGCTGGAGATTGAACTTGGGACCTTCTGCATACAGAACAGGGGAATACCATTGAGCCATGGCCCCTCCCATTATCACACTGGCCACCACTCACAAGGTCGCAACTAACAATAAGAAATAAGGAAAAGAACTGTAAAGCATTTTGCTGATGAAGACAGGCTACAAAAAACAGTTTGTCCAATGGACCGTTCCCAGCTTTCCCTTCCATTTGCTATACTCTTCTCTATGCTCCGATGTAGTGTGGATAAAGGAAGTGTCATAAACCACGATTTATTTATTTATTACAGTTCTATACTGCCCAATAGCCGGAGCTCTCTAGGCGGTTCACAAAAATTAAAAACATTCAAAGTATAAAACAACAGTGTAAAACCATACTATAAAATACAATATAAAATCATTGCTGTTGAGTAGCAAGCAAATTACTTGTACATTTATTTATTATTTTATAACCCATCTTTCTGCCAAAAGTGGAACTCAAGGTGACTAACAATAATAAAATACAGGTCAAAAACAATATCTTAAGATAAACTATAAAAACAAATCTACTCTCTCAACATTACATTTCCCAGAATTTCGTTATATTTCAGCTTAACTAAGAAACAGGGTTCTCATTGAGTTCTATGGGATAAAGTAAAGAGTAGGAATGGACAAAACTCTTAATTTGGCTCCCTTTCAGCTTCTCATTTTTTCCAAGCATTTGTCCTGCTTTGGCTGGGTGGGTCACAGCATTAAGGCAATTCACGGGACAAACCAAGAACAAGTCAATCTGCAGTGTAGGGGAAAATAAAAAGGTTAAAATTCCAGAGTTCCTAATATTAGATACTCAGGCACACGCTTCTCAAATAGCCCTGTTTTGGCCCAAGTGTTGCAGGTGAAATGCATTTGAGGATTCAAGACCGAATGTTTGCATTCACTGGAACTACACAAAACTCTTAAAACATCTACCCACACTTTAAAATTAATTGCTTTTTATTGAAGAAAAGAGGAAGTTTAATAAAATCTCCTACCTTTCACTCAAGCAAAGCAAAATGAAGCATATTCACAAGGCTAGGAGCTTTAAAATAAAATCCCATTTTCCCCACATTCCCTCTCCCAACTAACTCCATCAACAAAGGAGTCCATTCTCTCCTCCAAGAAAGATCAAACTCTGGGGCCAGGCATCAGGTCTAGAATCATACTGCTAAATCAGCTTGTTGGCATCAGAGGAGAAAGAAGAGTACTTCTTCCAGTATGCTCACTCTTAAATACCCTTCTTGATATCCTCAATCCCTCCCTCTGACATATTCCAAACTCTCAAATCTGTTGGCCCACGTCACCTCTAAAATAATGCCCTTCTCAGAAAATTCCACCTTCTTTCTCCTCCTTGGCTGTTACTTCACTTGATAGTTATAACAACATAATGCAATTTGCCTGAAGAAGGTATAGTTCAGGAGGTCATTATGAAGAAACTCTTTTGTGTATGCATTTGCAAGCAGAGAATGAAGCCTAGAGCTTGGGATAACCCAGGGCCTCTTTATTTAAGTAGGCTAATTTACCTAGGGTGACCATATGAAAAGGAGGACAGGGCTCCTGAAAATTTAACAGTTGTATTGAAAAGGAAATTTCAGCAGGTGTCATTGGTATATAAGGGGAACCTGGTGAAATTCCCTCTTCACCACAACAGTTAAAGCTGCAGGTGCCCTGCCCTCTTTTAAATCTGGTCGCTCTAGTATAGCTCCTGCACCTTTAACTGTTGTGATAAAGAGGGACTTTCACCAGGTTCTCCATATATACAAATGACACCTGCTGAAATTCCCTTTTCTATGCAACTGTTAAAGATACAGGAGCCCTGTGCTCCTTTTCATATGGTCACCCTAATTTATCCCTCCTTGGATCTGAGCATGAGAATGCAGGAATCTTGATAGTTCTTGCTCCAGGCAACTAGCCTGCCAATAAGGGCGAGCTACTCCATTGAACACAGGGGTTGGGTGAACCTGGCCCCTTATTCAAGGTACACTTCAATGTATGGGAGGACCGGCCTGCGTTATCCCCACTCAGTGCTGCACAGCTCCAAGTAGATGAGACAGGAAGGTCCCCAAAGCAAACCATCTCCTGACACGAGAGCTGCACAGCCACCCAAGGAGCAGGACCTCTGAATTGCCCATCACCATAAAGTAGAGTGACCATATGAAAAGGAGGACAGGGCTCCTGTATCTTTAACAGTAATGTAGAAAAGGGAATTTCAGCAGGTGTCAATTGAAGAGGGTGAAATTGACACCTTCAATTTCAGTTAAAGCTGCAGAAGCCCTGCCCTCTTTTGTATCTGGCTACTCTACTATAGCTAGTGTAGCTTAACTCTTGTGATGAAGAGGGAATTTCATCCTCTTCAATTGACACCTGCTGAAATTCCCTTTTCTACAGTACTGTTAAAGATACAGGAGCCCTGTCCTCCTTTTCATATGGTCACCCTACCATAAAGATGCCGGAGTGCTCACCATCCATATTCTACACTCATGAGATTCCAGCAGTACCTGCCACAGGAGGGAGCCAGGTTTGGGTATAAAATAAGGTGCAGGGGATGGTAGGATTTTTTAAACATAAGGGTCTGATTTTTAAACAAAAGTTTGGAGAAAAGATCTCTTCACTTGATAGTTATAACATCATAATGCAATTTGCCTCCAACCACAAAACGAAGAGTACTGAAGAAGGTATAGTTCAGGAGATCATTATGAGGAAACTCTTTTGTTGTATGCATATATTTCATTTGATCTTGACACTTTTAATGGTGTTTTATTTCGCTTTGAATGTCCTTTTTTGTAACTGGTCTTCAAGATCAAAAGAGTAACAAGCGACTACTGTGAAGGAATAAGATGAAGGAAGTACTCTTTAACCTCAGTTTAAGCATTCGGGTTGAGAAAAATAGCTGATACGTTATCATGGGATAATATTTCCTCTGTAAATAAAATTAAAAGGCACGGCTGCCAATTATTGCTCATTTTGGGGAGGGGAAGAATTAATGAGTGGTCTCAACACAACTTCAAGGATCTCTAAATAAATATTTTTTCAAAAGGAAAGGCAATCCTGCAAAATAATTTATTCATGAGAATTAGCTGACTTATGGTTTTATTAATTTCAGACCATCAATGGAATGAGTGAACACACAGAACCCCTCTTTGATATAATTACTGCACATGATTATAAATACTGTTAATGTGAAGTGTGTTTCTGAGTGTTAATTGGCTGTTCTGGCGAAAGCATATTAAAATAATAAATACATATGAAGGCTATGCAATGCTCAGTTTAACATGCAAGGCCATTAATATAATCAGATGAAAAACTTTTAAAAAGGAATCAAAGCATCTTGGCTGTTTAATGTGCAAAATTAATTGTGATATTAAATTAATAAAAGTGCATTAAGCTTAGGTACTGTGAAGGAATGAAGCTGTTCACCATTTTGTGTTTTGTTCTTGGTTATAAAATGTTGGCTTTTTGTTTAGAGGCTTTTCTTGTCATGAGGTTCAAAGGGTCAACACAGAAAAATGAAACTTAAAGTAGTTGTTATGGGAATTAATAACCTACCAAAATTCTCCTGTTCTTCTGATTATCCAAGAGATTGGAAAGTGGATTTAGAAGAGTGTATATAACTGATTCCAGAAGCAAAAGAAGCTAAGTAGGAAGGTAGAAGGCTGAAAGAAATTGTTTTATTGGTAGCATCAAGATTAAACTACTGCAGTGTGTTGTACATGCAGCTGTCTTTGAATACTACTCAGCATTTTCAGTTGGTGTGAAATACAAATACTAATATATTCATTTCTTACCTGCCTCTCCTTCTGGATCGAGGCAGGGAACAACATTAAATACAACAATACAATATAAATCAAATACATAAAACTGATTAAAAGAGCATATAAAACTGATACAATATTAAAATAACAATCACAACATCTTAAAATTCCTAGATTTAAAATTCATCTTGGTAGGCCTCCCAGAAGAGATTAGTCTTTATGGCTCCCTTAAACTTGGTGAGAGTATTAAGTTGACGAATTGCTTCCATCAGGCCATTCCACAATCTGGGGGTGGCAGAACAAAAGGTCCTCTGGGTAACAGTTGTCAGCCTAGTTTTGGCTGGCTAGAGTAAATTCTCCCCAGAGGATCTGAGTGTGCAGGGCAGATGGTATTGGAGAAGGCAATCCCGCAAGTAACCTGGTCCTAAACCATGTAGGTCTTTAAAGGTAATAACTAACACTTTATACTCTGCCCGGAAACTAATTGGCAGCCAGTGGAGTGATTTTAATGTTAGTGTAATATGGGTGCCATATTTTAACTAGTTGAAGTTTCCAGACTAGATAAAAAGGTAGCTCTATGTACAGCACATTGCAGAAGTGGAGCTTCAAAGTTACCAGCACTGTCTTTAGGTCTTCTAACTCTAGGAAGGGGCGCAGCTGGCGTATGAGCTGAAGCTGATAATAGGCACTCCTGGCTGTCGCATCTGTCTGGGCTGTCATTTCGAGCGATGGATCTAGAAGCACCCCCAAGCTGCAAATGCTATCTTTCATGGGGAGTGTAACCCCATCCAGAACTTGCTGACACACCTCCAAACCCAGGTTAGGGCCTTAAACCATTATCACCTCTTGTCTGGATTCAGCTTCAGTATGTTTTTCTTCATCCAGGCCATTACCGCCTAGAAGCATTCATTCAGAGGAGACACGCTATCCTTAGCAGATGCTGCTGTCAAAGGCATAAAGAAATATATTTGGGTATCATTCGCTGAGCCTGAAACTGCGAGCGTGTGGCCTGTTTTCACAGCTTTTCCTGGCTCCACGCAAGAAAAGCCGTGGAGCCACACACAGGGTGCAGCGCTCCCCAGAAGTGCTGCACCCATCGGGGGCAGGGTGGGGGGGGGGAGCGGGGAAACCCTTTTTTAAACAAATAAACAAAACAAAAACCACCTTACCTTGGCGCACGAGCGTTCGTTCGCTTCGTTCCTTTTAAAAAAATGGCGGACGCAACGGGTCTCTCCTTGAGCTTTTCACGCCTGACATGTAGACTAAGGTGACATCCCACGATACTTGCATCGAGGGCTCTCCCCTCCTCTGTCGTAGACTTTCTGGTAGGTCTAGCAAAGCCTTAGAGATGTGCAATCCTCCTGTAAATTTCACTATTTTTTACTTTATACAAGTCTTTTAGTTCAGCTTCAAATCTTCATAAACTCCTAAAATAAATCCCTAAATTGCTAAAAACAAACAAACTAAATCCTAATGGGATATTCTCATAGTTTACTTCTCAGAAATTCTGACTGGTGCCCATTTCACCACACTTTGTTTCTTGAATTTTAATTAGACAACTTTAAAAAGAAAAGAAGTACCAATGAATTGGAGAGGTGGACTGCTACTGCCATGAATTATATCACATCTTACTCTTGCATCAACTTCTCAGACAACATAAAGCACTGATAAATAAAACGGGTGAGTTTATTTTGTTCATAAAATTATTGTTTAAATTGCTTTTAATATTACTTTACATTCTTATTGCTTAAAGACAGAATTGTGTCTTTATTTTATTGCTTTACTCCCCATTCTCTTGAATTTCTTTTGATGGTTCAGACTAATATTTCAATGCCAATTTTGTTCACTTACATTGGCAGATAACCTTTTTTGCTTACATTTTACAACATTTAGCTTTAACATCTGTTTTCTTTTATCTGTACATGTATTAGCGACAGACAAAGCAAGCGTAGCCTCCAGATGCACTGGCTATCAGGGCATCAGAACGGGGTGGAGGTGTTCCACCATCAGTGGAGAGGGCCTCTGTTGTAGGGAAGCCACATTCAAGCAATAGGAGGTGGGTTGTTTCTTTGTTTGTTTGTGTGCACTGTTTTAATGGAGGGAGGAGCAAACACCATTCCTCTCTCACTTCCACCCTGCTGACAGGAACTCATCAGGGTGTTGTATATCAGATGCTACAAAAAGAAAAATGGCTACCCCCCCTCCCATTTTCAATAGAATAGTGGCCTGAGGGCAAAAGGTGCACATACATGTACAGACAATATCACTCCACTCAAAATTACACGCACACACATACACACACACACACACACACACACACACACACACTGTTTTTCATTGAACAAAAAATAGTTGGGGACTTCCAATTTTCTCCCAAGGCACCAGTGACCTAGAGAGATGCCAGCTTGAGACTTTGTAGCAATTTCATTCATGATAGTGAATGCTGAGTTACTTAAACCAATCATCTGAATCAGCACAAAGCATCTCCATATGTTCAAGTGCATAAGAAGATAAGAAACTTAATTTAATTGGAGAAAGACATGATACCTGCTGATTTTCACCTTAGCAATGTCTTTTCATTGTCCTTCCCTCTAGTTATTGCCAGAACAGGAGGACTTGGCAGACGAAAATGAAAATTCACAGTCTACGCCCAGATTAGTTACAAATGTATGTGCAAATGAGTAAATACTACAGGCAAACATCAGGTATGATTTTTACCTTTGAGAAGCGCATCAAATGCCAAAAGAGGAATAAGACTACTGGTAATACATGTAAAACCCCAAGCGCTGTAGTGGAAAAAGACCTGCTTTTAAATTGGACATGAATGCATTTTGGCTGAATGTGGCAAATTACCCTGTCAAACTCTGACCATGAGGTCATAAGGACAGGTAAAAATTATTTTAAAGATTTTTAAAATGAATAAATGTCCAAACTTATAGCTTAAAAGGATGCAATGTAACAATAAACCCTAAGACTTATGGGTATACATTAACTCTTAGCTAGTTCTGGGAGGGTTGGATAAATATTTGTCTTGTAAGAATATTATTCCCTAGTTTAATTTTTCTCTAAAATGTTTAAGGGCCTTCCTAGACGAGGGTTTAGCCTGGTGCGAGGCCCGGGCTCCCTGCTGTGCGTGCAGACAACGCACAGGGCATCCCGGCGTCAGGCCAGGCTAAACACTCCCTTGACCTGGGATAACCAGATCCCGGTTTTTCCACAGCCCTGGGCTGAGCCTGGAGCTGGGGAAGGTCTAGCTAGTTTCGTGGCTTTTCCGGGCTGCTTGCTTACTCATGAGTAGCCAGGAGAAGCCACGAACTGGGCACAGCGCTCCATAGGAGTGCTGTGCCCATCGGGCTGGGTGGGAGATCACGGATGGGGGGCGGAGGGGGCATCGGACATGGCAAACGGGTAAGCGAGCGGAGGGTGGACAGGTGAGTGGGGGGTGGACATGGTGAGCGGGGGACAGGCGAGTGGGGGGGTGGACAAGCGAGCAAGGGGGGTGAGCGAGCGGACAGACGTGCGAGCAGACGAACGAGTGAGGGGGGCGAGCGGGGGTGAGCAGGGGGCGAGCAGGGGGCATCAGACATTGTGGGGGGACAGGTGAGTGGGGGGTGGGCAAGCGAGCAAGGGGGTGAGCGGTCGAGCGGGCGGACGGACGTGCGAGCAGATGAACGAGTGAGAGGGCGAGCGGGGGTGAGCAGGGGGCAAGCAGGGGGGCATCAGACATTGAGGGGAAAATCAGGGGCAGGGGGAGCGGGGACCCCTTTTTTTAAAAAAAAGACTTACCTTATTATTGGTGCGCTCCTGCGCACATGGCCCCTTTAAGTTTTTTTTAAAAATGGCCGATGTGACGGGGCTTTCCCTTACCCCGTTGTGTCTCACGTGTAGACTGGGGCAACGGCCCGCAGTAGCTGCAGCGCAGCCTCGCTCCTTCTCCTCACCGGATTAACAGCTAGGTCTAGCAAGGCCCTAAGTCTGACCATTGTCAGAGATGGGGGAGAAAGACTCTTTGATCTTCTCTAGCAGCTACAGTTAATTGAAAAGAATGTGACAACTAGAAGGTAGTTTAACACATGCAAATTGTTCATGTGGAAATCAAACAGGACTAAGCTTAGAATGGATTAGCTTTCAATATTTCTCTTTTTCTGGGTAATTTTTCTGGAATGTGCATTTCAGGAACTATTTACTGAGTAAGTGGCAGAAAAATGAAATTATTGGCATGAAAAAGTTAATGGCCAATTAAGTACAAAAACAAAAATAAATTGCATGCATTGGTACCTAATTTAAAACTGTGGTTATAATCCAGGTAATGGAGCTCAGTTGGGAGTGTTCTTAGCACTCCCCTAGCTTAAAAAGTCATTACTGACTGGCCTGCTGCTCCATATAATTGCTGTGATAAGCCACTGCAAATATAATTGGCTTTAGCTTGAAAATATTTCTTCATAAAGCAAGAACAACAGCTGTATGAAAGTTCTTTGATTTATATATTTATAGCAACTTAAGGGGGCTCATTAAAACACAACGTCTTCAGGCACCTTTATTGAGCCAGAATGGGAAGTGAAATATGACTTTTCAGTGCTCTACTGGATTGTTTGGTTTGTTTTTTTGCAAATTTCTATCCTTCATGAACATGTAAATGATTTAAATAGTTACAGGTTTGTTGTATATCTGTTAACACTTTTCTCTTCCTTGTGTTTCAGTATTTCACTGGTTTTGCTATTAGCAATGAGACTAAGTACATATTCATGTTTATCAGATGCTAATAAATATCTTTCTATTTACCTGGCTTATTTTCAAAGATCTTCAGTATTATCTCTTCCCATCCACCCCTGAGCATTCCTTTGACAGTTTTCTCTGGTGGGAGGATTGTTAAATCACATGGCACTCTTCCCTGGTGTATGGTACAACATTATTTCACATTAGGCCTTTTTTTTAGTACAAAGGGTTGGCATTTTAGACACAATATTTTGGATTTTATCATGTATGGATTTGATCATGAAAATGTTAGAAAGTTGGCATCCACTTGAATTATCTCACTGACATGCTATCCTTCAAGCAGAGAACTCAGAATTGTGTACAAGGACCCACCCAGCCCATTTTCATGTAGATTTTTCTTCTCTTTTGCTACTTTTCTTTCCAGACAATAGAAAGTTGTGGAAAATTTACTTACTATCAGTTACATGTCTCATTTCACTGGCTGTTTCATATTACTCTCCCTTTTATACAAACAAAGATATATATAGAGAAAAAACTTTGGAAATGACACTATCTGTCAGTAGGTTGCTTCCTTTTTTCTTTCACTTCATTTACTATAGCAGAAAATTTATTTATTTATTTATTTATTACATTTCTCTCCTACCTTTTTACCTCTTGCAAGTAACCTTGGTGTTGTGATCAGGTCGCTTTCCCTTAGTGTGGGGGAAGGAGTTTCAGACTATCAATCAGAATCAGTTTCTAAAGCAGAAGAAACAGGACTAGAAATGTACCAGCTGAAACAGAAAGCGGGAGAGGAGATTTTCCCAAGCTCTTCCACAACCAGGGATGATTCTTTACCGGTCCTTATCAATGAAAACATTAACAACTCAGAGTCTGTGGGAACTCAGCAACCCTCAAAGGGGGAAGGGACTTCAGAATTGGCTGATCCCTGAGTCCACCGCAGGTTCAACGAGGCGAAGCTAAAAGAAGGGGAGAGCTAGCTGAGCTAGCTTCTCGCCAAAAGCTTCTTCAGAGGAATCCTCCCTGAAGTTAAAAAGACTCAGAGAAAAGACCTTCCCTTTTGTTGAAAGGACAATCGTCTCACTTAGTTAGCCCAGTTTTAGCATAGAAGAACGTTCCTAAGAGTTTAAGCTCTCTTCAGGTGGAAAGAGATGTTTATTTGCTGAATAAAGTTTTGTAGATTACTTGGCAGACCTCTTTATTGTCTTGCTTAAAAACAGGACACTAAGGCAGCTTACATGGTCCTCCTCCTGTCGATTTTAACTGCACAATAATCCTTCAGGTAAGTTAGGCTAATGACAGTAATGACCCCAAAGTCACTCAGTCTAATTCTTGACTTAGTGGTGACTGGAACCTGGATCTCCCAAGTTCCCCACCAACACTCTAGCCGCACCGGCTTTTAATTGTAAAATATGAGAATCCATTCTTACTTTCTACTACTATAGTTTTACTAAAAGAAATATACAGGAGAAATTAATACTCCTCTTCCTCATTCATTTACAAGACAACAAGTTTCACTATAATCTCATTTTGCTGCCAAAGTTGCTTCAAAATTGAGCTATTATAGAACTATGCTGAAATAGCTCTTTTAATGCTTTGATTTCAATGCCAGCTATTTCTTTTGGTACAATCATTTATACCAACTAATAGCTAGGCATCACACTATGATTTATATATTACGTGAGTTTAATCCCTCATTATCACTTCGGCCATGGCCTCACAAAACTAATTGGGCTGCTGACATTATTAAAAATGAGCATGCATCTATATTGTCAGAAGATCCAGGTGCTAATTAATTGAATCACTTAAAAAGCAAATGAAACAAAACATTTCTTTACTGTGAAAAGAACTGTAGGTTGTGCAATGCCATAGTGTGTGGGTTGGTGGATGGGTGTTGTGTGACAGTTTGACGTAAAACCAAGAGGGGAAAAAAAACCAGGACAGGATACACAGATGAACTGGAGCTAAGCAGGTAGGACCTAGACAATTTCCCAATGGCTCTCATGGGACCAAGGGAAATGGGTTGCCATTGAGGATACAGTTATGAGGCATATTCTACTTGGGGACACTGTTTCATTGAAGACAAAACCTGCCCCTCAACCTTGATGGTGGGCATCCTGGCCCTCATTGGCAGGAATTTCATGTAATGTTATTATTCGTTCAGTCACTTCCAACTCTTCGTGACTTCATGGACCAGCCCACACCAGAGCTTTCTGTTGGCCATCACCATCCCCAGCTCCCCCAAGGTCAAGTCTGTCACCTCCAGAATATCATCCATCCATCTTGCCCTTGGTCGGCCCCTCTTCCTTTTGCCTTCCACTTTCCCTAGCATCAGCCTCTTCTCCAGGGTATCCTGTCTTCTCATTAAGTGGCCAAAGTACTTCAGTTTTGCCTTTAGTATCATTCCCTCAAGTGAGCAGTCGGGCTTTATTTCCTGGAGTATGTACTGGTTTGATCTTCTTGCAGTCCAAGGCACTCTCAGAATTTTCCTCCAACACCACAGTCCAAAAGCATCTATCTTCCTTCGCTCAGTCTTCCTTATGGTCCAGTTCTCGCAGCCATAGGTTACTACGGGGAATACGATTGCTTTAACTATGTGGACCTTTGTTGTCAGGGTGGTGTCTCTGCTCTTAACTATTTTATCAAGATTTCTCTCCTCCCAAGAAGTAAACGTCTTCTGATTTTGTGGTACACATGTAATACTGAATAATAATTTTTAAAAATGTTCTCCTTCTTTTGTAGTTATATTTAAAAATGGAATGGCATTTTGGGCAAATTTATTAGTTGGCAGGAGAAAATTGAAACATTGCAGCAGCAGCATCTCCCACTAAACTTTCCATAAAATCAAGGTTCTCTCACTGCTTGATGGAGCTTGGAACTGCTGCAATTGGTGGTCCTCTATTTCTGACTTCAAAGTAAAATGTTGTCTTTAACCCCTTACATCTTATACTTACATAGCAATTTGAAATGAAATTCTCCTGGTACTGAAACAAAAAGATACTCATATTTAAAAAAAAACAGGACACAATGGAACACATCCACACGTGCTTAGATGATGAAGAAAAGGATTGTAAATGACAAAGGCTTTATTCAGCTAAAGATGATTGTGACAGATGTCTTGTGTTGGGGACCTGATGGTCTATGTTATACTCTTACATTGGCCCAAGTCAGTGGAGGCTGGTGGTTGAATCCATTCTGGTTTTTAGTCAGAACCCTAAAGGAGCTATCTAAGGTGATGAACCCAGAACCAAAATTGGTGCCAGCACCCTCTACTGGCTCAAGTCTCTGTCATTCTTATTCACCCAGACATTTTAAAACATTTTTACTATCAAGGGTAACAAGCTGTATTTTCTCGGGGCTTTTATTAGTTGCTTGCTTTGCACGTACTTACTTTTAATTATTGTTTTTATTTTATTTTTCTAAACCACATTACAATATTGACTAAGACTAATATATACATATTTATCAAATAAAGTCTCACGCTGTGTTCCAAATGCCTCCTTGTGTTTGGAGGCTAATCTTCCCTCTATTAGTTTACAGGCCTGGTGCAGGATGCTTAATTACTGACTTCGGCTGAACTTAACTCCTAATGGTTTACTCCGCTTGGTTCTGGAGGATCCTCATGAGAGCGTTTGGATGAAGACCACCACTTTAAAACTTTACTCCTCTGGTTTATCACCACAACATTTATTAACTCTGAGGTTGAGCAAAGCAAAAGATTTAATTAGACAACGCCTATATGATATTGAACAACAGAACAATCTGGCCATTATAAGAAAATTTTGTCCCTGGTATGACTACTTTCCATCTAGTCTTTTTGACACATTGGCACCTTGTTTGCAAAACTTAACTGTTTCAAAATACAGATGAGCTTTTACTTATGCTAGACTGAATATACTGCCATCAGCTGTACTTAAAAGGATCACATTGGAAAAATGCATATGCCTATGTGGAGATGGCAGTATTGAAACAGTAGCTCATGTATTATTATTTCCTACTTTTTACAGAGACTTGAGGAAAGAGGTGATCACTCCACTACTGTTATCTATTCCGGGGCGGTCAGTTATTGCTTCTGTGTCTTTCCTTCTTGCAGACCAAAATAAGCAGGTGACAGCAAAAACTGCAAGATTTTTAGCAGGTGAAATCAAAATCAGATCTACCATTTTATCAGAGTCTTAATTTCTCACAGCTCCTTTGACTGAACAGAAGTTTATTTGCTTTATTTACTTATTCTTATTTTATGTGTAAAGACTTGTATTAATTTTGGAATTTAATGTAAATTTAATGTAATTTTTTAGAATGCAACTTGTGTAATTTTGGTCAAGTACAATCTTGCTTTTATTCTTCTGTACATCTCATCTCAAATGCTAAGGCCTGTGGCTGAGGCAAATAAAGGAATTCATTCATTCATTCATTCATTCAAATAAATAAATTACGTATTGAACCCCAAACTTACTTTTTACTTTTTAAAAATATTTTTTTATTATTATTTATTTGTTTATTACATTTTCATACCGTCCAATAGCCGAAGCTCTCTGGTCAGTTCACAAAAAATTAAAACCATAATAAAACAACCAACAGGTTAAAAACACAGTATCAAAAGCACAACCAGGATAAAACCATGCAGCAAAATTAATATAAGATTAAAATACAGAGTTAGAACAGTAAAATTTAAATTTAAGTTAAAATTAAGTGTTAAAATACTGTGAATTTTTAAATAAAATAAAATAAGGAAAATGAAAATAACATAAGAAAAATCGACATATACAACTACTTCTTTCAAAAGCCTCAGTTTCAAATATCACAGTTTCTAAATGAAGAGAGAGAGAGAGAGAAGAAGGAAAAGCAACGTAGATTACACATAAACATCCGTAAAGGCAGACCAAATGTCTGTGTATAAGTCCATTTGTAAGTGACGCTTGTATGCCACTCTTTCAAGTCTTGCTAACATTGTTAAGTCGTCAATCTATTGAATTATAGGGAGTGTGGTTCTATCTTTCCAATGTTGTAGAATAATTCTTCTGGCGGTCAAAAGGGTGTGGAAAATCCCCAAACTTGATCCGGAAGTGCATAAGCAGCCGGCTCTTAGAGGCACCTCCTCAATTGAAGTTAATGCCCAGAAGTAACTCTGATGTTTAAAATGACTGCAGCCCAGAAAGAAAGTCCACAGCTGGAAGAGCATCATAGAAGTGGCAATTGTCCTTGCTGGCAGCCACTATGGTGGGCACCATTTTTTTAAAAAATAATAATCATAGAAATTATGAGAAAAACCCATGGAGTTCCCAGCAGATGACATGGGAACTACAAGGGTAGCCCTGGAACAGGTGGGTAGTGGGTGAAAGTAATCTGCCCAGCATGGGAGGGGGAAAACACCTGTCCCATGACATGCTAACCCATTGTGGATCATGTTCCTGAGCGATCCACATGGTGGGTTTGTGTCATGTTAGTACAGGGCCTAGTCTACACACACACACACACACACACACACACACCATAATGAGGGAACAGAGTGCTGAGGGGGAGTAGGTAAGGGGGGAATTGCATATTTTTAATGCACCCAGATTTACTAGTTTGTTAAAAGAACATTTGCAGGGGTGTGTGCGTGCATGCATGCGTCCATGTGCATGTGCATGCACACATTTGTGTCACGTCCAGACCTAAGAGCCTGAAAGTAAATGCCCAGAACTTTGAAACTAGGTCAAGGAATCTGGTGGTGGCAGAGCAGCACCTAGGGACATACGTATTGCAGGACGCATCGCCTGGTAGGGTAGAAGGCAAAGTCTAACTGTGCTGGGTGGTTTATTGGTAGAGCTTGATGGAAAGGGGATGCAAAATCACTCAAACCAAGCAGAAAATAGCCTGTTCTGTTCTTCTAGCAACTTACTCTTGAGATCTGACTCACTCCCCTGGAGATAGTGAGAATGAACCTAAAACCCTGGATCGTCAGGTCAGTCCCATCAGCCGAGAAATCCTAGTCACACTGCGCATTCTTGCATAGTAAAATGTGAAGAAATGCATATATAAATAGATTATATATCCTTATATAGTATGAATGATAGAAACTGCATATTAAAATCCATATCTATATATAATACGAATAGAAATGTAATTGTATATAAAGTATGAACACAGTATGAAATGGTTCTACCCAGCTACACTCCTGCTGCCATGTCTGTGCTCATAGAGACAGTGATGGAATTAGAGAAGGATTGTATGTTGTAAAGGCATGGCAACTTCTATATTGCCATACCGTAGGCAGTATCCAGTGCAACACTACTGCTAACATAAATTACACTGCACTAGCATAAATGACCTCTAGCACAATGGCAGCAACACTTGCTGTTTGTCAGGTTTCCTGGAAAACCCATCATGCCAGCAAGTACTATTATGCTAATCCAATTAATCACAGTGTCACATTGGATACTGCCCGAAGTTGATGGCCTGACCGCTTTCAAGTGCCTGATATGGTTTCATTCAATCTGCACATTTAGTGTGAGACTAGGAAGTGAAGGATCTTTTAAAGAAATTTCAGTTGTCCTATTGAAAATGTTTTTGGCTTCACTTGAAAGTCTCTGAACACTTTACCCGGTGATAAAACTTCCAAACACAATTCAAATTTTGCTTTAGACAGAAATCCAGTGACAATTTTGGTTTGTGCAGACATCATTAGCCTAACTAAAACTATTTTGGCTTCCTCCAGATTTTTCAGGTTCTCTCTCCCTGCCTCAGATTTTTCATGATACTCCTCAAATCCATATTTACTTTCACTTTAAGTTCACTTGCAACCCTAAAGCGTGTCCCTTCAGTTGGTGGTGGCCAGAGTCCACCTTCCAAAAATGTTCAGTGGATGTATTATTGTTTACAATTCATAGGGAGTTAATAACAGTATCTGCTGGGTTGCAGTAGTAACTGAAAGTATTAATCATGTCTTCAAACTAAATGCTGTGCTTAAAGTATTAAAAAAAGCACCAAGTAACAAAACAGATAATGACCATTACCATATGCTAATTTCCCTAATCCTTGCTTTGGGATGCATTTTCCGTTCAGTTCAAGGAAAATTAAGAAGTCAGTATTGGGCACTGTGTGAACCTCATTATAATACAGTGTACCGACAATTTAGCCCTCTTCTCCCTCCGGTCTGGAGCAACCTGCTGTACATTAGGAAGATCAGAGGCAATTTTCATTGGACAAATATATGCATCCTTGCAATAACATTCACCTTCCCTTTGCAGGCATGTAGGCTGGTTCCCAAGACAACTTCATCTGGGCACTGCACAAAGACTAGCCTTTGAATGAGCAGAAAATTAATCTGACTGAGTCCCTAAGAGAAATACTGCCCAGTTATGCTTCAGATTAATTCAAAGACCCTGAAAGATACATTGTGTGGAGATGTTAAAAAAGAATAGCAATGGGGGGAAAACAGGTTACTTGATGTCCCTGGGCTTGGGGAATCCAGGGTCCATTGTTTCCTTCTGTTGCTGCTTTTGAAAGGCTGTGCCGCTTGGTTCAGTTATGTTATTTCATTTCACTAAAATGAGCCCCTCGTTTCTTTACACTAAGACATATCTCTCCCACTGAATTTCATGACAAAGCTTTATAAATTCAAATATGATACTATTATTACGTATTGGAACCAAGCAGCTTTACTCTGGAACATAGTGCCTTTCTGATCAATGGAACAGAACAGGACTGTGTGTACAGTAGCTAGATGTGGCAAATTATTTGCAGTTCAGATCATTCGCACAATTACAGTTCCTTCAAAACACCAGGTATGTATACAAAGAACACTGCCTTCAGTTCTGAGAACTTTGAATAACACATTATCATCTCCCCACCAGTCTGTCTCCACCACCACTGCACCTTCTAGCTGATAAGGGGCTAAGTACAGAGTGGCTACATCGCCGGGGGTGAGTGGGTCTGTTCAGGTATTATTGACAGAGGTGGCTCAACCTGGGAGTAGGCTGACTGAGCCTAAACTGGGTGGTGATGGGAGGAAGGCTTGGGTAAGAGCTGAAACACTGACCTTTAAAATGCAAAACGAGCAGAGTAGAGAGACGAGAGGGCAATTTCAGAAAATTGCTGCAAAGGACTAGGAAAGCTGCAGCCATGCAACACTACGAAGAGTTAGGGATGTATGAGAATTTCAGTTTTGCTCGCAAACATGTGAGCAAGCTCCAAGCATGAGCCTGTGTCTGCTGAAATTATTCATGATTTGTCAAAAACGAGCTCGCATTAACCTCATTCCTGATTACCAGTTCGATTTGTGCAAATTTCCTCAGTAGACTGAGGCTGTTTCTACACCATGCCTATATCCTGGGATCATCCCTTTGCATGCAAATGACACACAGGGGATCCTGGGAGCAGGCAGGGATGATCCCTCTATTTTCCAGGGATAATCCTTAGGTGTGGAAAGGGCCTGAATCAGTCTACAGGGGGAATTTCCACAAATTAGATTTGCACAAATTTGGTGAGATTTGCACAAATTTGGGAAGATTTACGCAAATCTGCAGTTAGTTTGCTGCTCGAATTGCATATGTTTTCCATTCACATAGAGCAAGCTGTGATCACAAATGGGAATCAGGCAAGAGACAAGTGGCATGCTGATGTTGGAAGAATCCTGGTGATCTTGCACGTTGCTTGTTTACCCATCCGTACAAAGAGTACAAACAATTCAAGATAAAGTGGGACTGGGGGACAGAGAGAGCCTTCAGAACCAACAGGGAGGAGGCGAATTTAAATGCACCCTTAATGTGGACAAAAACCTCATCTGCTTCCAGGCAGACCGGGCCTTAGAGAGCCATTTCCATACCTATTCTTTGGGGTGAGGAAGAGGAGGCCACAGCTAGACCTAAGGTTTATCCTGGGATCATCCAGGGTTCACCCCTGCCTGAGCACCGGATTCCCTGTGTGTCACCTAGATGAACAGGTTTGACCCCTGGACGATCCAGGGATAAACCTTAGATCTAACTATGGCCCAAGTGCACAAAGGTTTGAGCTGTGTTCCTGTAAAGACTTACCTGACTACTGTTGGAGAGCACTTGAAGCTTGAGTGCCCTTACACTTGCTTGCCTCAAGACATGAATAAATCCTGTGGCAGAGTTCCCATATCACCTGCTGGGAGGAGACCTTTTTTTTTTTTTTGCCTTGAGGTACAGAGATCATGATATTCAATTTACCTGGTGAACCTACTAGGAAATATTGTATTTAAATCTGAAGTTGAGTTGAAATAAGTCTATTTGCATTTCTTTCATAAAGTGCAGCAGGTGGGCTTGATGTTCCTTTGCCACCACCATGTCTTTCTATATATTTACTACTACTGCTACAACAACAACAATAAAATCACTGCATTACACTAGTGTAATAATATGTAGCACTTTAATGTGATCAAAATGCTTCACATATAATCCTCATGTTGATCCTACTGCAGATGGGGGCCTGAAGGTGAAAGCAGGTGGTTTCCTTGTTTGTAGTTCAGTCTCTTAACCCCGGTGCTACCTCAGCTCTTATTAAGCCCTTTGTAAAAGTATAAACCTTATTTGCATGAGTAAAAAAAAGTGAGACACTGCTAGTTTCCCCCTGGATTACCAGGTTCCAAGTAGGACGAACCCCAGACTTGGAATGTGCTAATTTGTAGTGCTTGTGCACAAGCTGAATCTTTTTGCAAACTGGAGATATCCCAAGGTTATGTTCTCACATGTTGCAAGTCATCTTCTGTGGCACAGTAATGATGACCTCATAGGCCCCATCCTATACCTCAGAGTATGACCAACATTGGCCTAGCAAAGCTAGGGATTGTCCTGAGGTATTGCTAGGCTTCCTCATGCATTACTACAAGCCTTGTGTCATATAGTTGAAGATGCTGTTCCCCCACTCTGCCCTGGTCACATAGAAGACCTCAAATGGGGTGACCTGCCAAATCCTTCTAAGCTTCTCCATGAATGCCTGGAGGCTGCGCTAGGCATCACTGCACAATAAAAACAGAGCTGCCAAAATATGTCAGTGTCAAACCAAGTTAAAACAGAATCTAAAATGCTTAGGCATGTAAAAGAGACCTCTTTCGTTATGGGTTAAAATAAGACTCCACCTTTCCATTCCTTTCAGTATTTTCCCTAGAGTGATCGCTTATACATTGCCAAAAGACATCACCACCACCACCACCCAAAAAAACCTGACAAAGATTTGCATATCCTAATTTAAATATATAGATGCAAATTTAGAAAGGATTACAAGATTTTAAACAGAAATACAATAATCTCACCATACCGTTAAGTAGCACTCGATATTCTCAAAAAGAACTCCCATGGGAATTACAGGGTAAAATATTAGTTCAAAAACCCATAAAACAGCTGGATCCCACACAATTTTAAAGAAAAGAATGAAAAATTGGCTTCTCTAACCCCTTCAAGGCCAAAAAGATGCTAGAGTAACTTATAAACATAAGCACATTGAAAATACAATCACAGGATGTTCAAAGAAAGCCTAAAGTTACTCATAACTGGGCAAGAATTCAAACTGGCATAGACTTCTTTAAAAAAAAAAAAGCATTCATGAAAGAAACAAATTGAACTCAAATGCTGCCTATACGATGGAAGAATTGTTTGCCGGTTCTCTCAACACACTAAATTGGTAACTCTTACATACTTTACCAAAAGAGAAAAGGTGAGAACTGGGATGGACTCACTGCCGTCTGTTCTCATTGGGCATTCACTGATCCACTGCTGCCGCCCACCCCTGCTCACCATGCGAGCTGCTGGTCAGCCTGCTGAGCAGCTGATGAACACCATGGGGCCACTTGTGTTAAAATGGTGGGTCAGGGTTTTCCAGAAATGTAATGTTGCATAAATGGTGGTCTGAAAGATGCCATTTATGCAACATTACAAGCAAGCGGGTCTGGTAAGTGGTGGCAACTCAGCAAATGGAGTCTGAAAGGCCAAGCAGACTCCCATGACATCCCTAGGAGAAAACTCCATCTCCCATAATGCAGTGCACTCTCCAACCTACTCTTAAGTGATAGAAATAAAAGTGACGGCCTTAGCTAGACCTAAGGTTTATCCCGGGATCGTCCCGGGGTCATCCTTGTTCATGTAAATGACACACAGGGTATCCGAGGAACAGGCAGGGATGATCCCGGGATAAACCTTAGGTCTAGCTAAGGCCTTAGAGTCATATTGCATGTTGTTGTTTTTTGTTTGCTTCTGACTCCTTGTGACTTCATGGACCAGCCCACACCAGAGCTTTCTGTCGGCCGTCATATGCCATAGCAATGTCCAAATCTGGAATTCCAGATTTTTAAAGGACAAATTGGAAACCAGACATGAAAGTGGACAGAACTAAAATATACAGAACAGTCTTCTGACCAGTCTTCTAATCTGGCTGTACTGAAAGGTCAGGGCTGGCCCACCTACTTTCCCCCATTCGGTGAGCCTATTTCTGGGCTTGCGCAGAGTGCTTCCCTTCCCTTCCCTCCATCCCTGTTAAGGGTGAAGGCTGCATGTGTGCTTCCCTCAGTTTCTGAGAAAAGAGTGATATCAGGATGGGTTGCCTTAGTTCAGCCACTCAAAGTCACACTGTTGTATCTAGTTATGGTTTTAAAACTGCACATGGCAGGTGAGAAGAGGCACTGCAAATGGATGCAGCCCATTTAGTAGGTTCCTTCCTTTTATTTGGAATTGGCTTGACTGCTTGAGACTGACCTTAGGAATCACAATGACCACAAAAGGCCAGTAAGTCCAGCCTCACACCCAAGGCATGCTGGGAGTTGTAGGCATAAACCTAGTTTTTTAATTAAATTCTTGAAAAAATACTTTAAACCCCCAAATTCATGTTTTTTAGATTTTTCTCGTAAATTGTACAGCTAGTCCTACTAGTGTGTCAAATTTCAAGTTTCTAACTCATCCGGAAGTGGGTAAACATTTCTGGAGACATGTAACACTCACATACTTTCTGCTTTATAGGTAGAGATAATAATTTATAAATTTGCATTTGTACATATAAGTCAGCACATGCCCAATTGTATGCAAATTGGTATCTTCTTTTTGAATGATGCTACTCCTCACTTTTGTTAATTTATAAATTACTATCTTACTGGTAACCTATCTTCTGTCTTATTGCATTTGTGAGCAATAGAACAAAGTTTAGAAAATGGAGGCCTCTTAGAACTCCTTATTCTATGAATGAACAAAATTGTCTGCTTAACTTTCTATAATGCTTGCAAATTTTCAATTATGAGTTTGTTTTGTCCACATCATTTAAAAAAAAGTATTCATTGAAACCTCTATGCTTTTTTTCAAGCACATTTTTGCATGCGTAAAATGTGTATAGGTTTTTTTTTGTGTGTGTATGCAATTTCCCCTAATATACATATTTTTGCAAGTCATTTCTGTAATACATGCCTTCTTGTATGCTCTTTATCCTAATGTTTGTGCTTTCTCATTAATTTTTTTTTTTTTTATCATGGAACTTCATTGCAAAATTCGAACAAGTGAGAAAATCGGAGGATAATTGAGTTGCAGCCAGGTCACATATTCATTTGGGAACTGCAAATTAGAGTAGTTCATATTAACATGTGAACCAAAATTATTTCTCTCTGATTCCATGAAATATCCTTTGGTGTTCAGGAAACGATCTCTGTACCATTCATAACTAACAAGAAGGGCAAATGAAAATATGCCTGGCAGCACACAGCATTGAGTTCCAAATTCTCTTCATAAGATCAGGGTCTCCTTTGTGGTACAATGTGTTTGTGGATGCATGTGTGCAGACACATGTATGCTGCGAAGGCTTTTGACCAAAAGCAGATATTAGCAAAATCTAAGAATTAGAAAGAACCTGAATAAAGCTCTCGACAACCATTTTGCCTAAGTGAGCAGGCAGGGTTTATTGCTTTGCAATAAGTAATATCAATCTTTTACTGTAGCTCTCTGTAAATTCCCTTATTGCCTGATTCGCTGCAGAAGTATCTGCCAAATTCTCACACTGAGGTGGTAAGCCTGTGTCTTGATATACCATTTAAGATTGGAGGTTGGGTCTCACATGATTAAATGTTCTTCCATTTAATTAAATCCCTGTATAGAGTAAACTAACATGTCAGGGAAAAGGCCAGGTAGAACGCTTCTCCCTGACATGCTAGTTTTCTGAGGGAATAGAATAAAATAGAATAGAAATTTTATATGAGGGAGTGATTTTAAAATTATTATTATTATTATTATTATTATTATTATTATTATTATTATTGGTATGGAAGAATGTCAAAGAGCTAGTCAGCCAGACATACAAGCTGCTAAAACCAGAAATATAGTTTGATACCCCTTAGTAAAAAAAGATAGTTTCTAGGCCTCTTAATTTCAACTAGGGGCTACAATAGAAAAAGAACTATGTCTACTCCCTGGCTGGCACCATTTTAACATGCTGCAGAGATGGCACAGAGAGCCTGGCTTAATTCACAATTGCACCTGACGCATGGGCTGATACAGGGAGAGGTAGTTCCTCAGTTACGTGTCTCTCAAGCGATGTTGGGCACTAATGATTGATAGCAGTAACCTGCATTAGACCCAGAAGTACGACTGATCTATGACAGAAGAGGTGCAGAACCACTTTCATTTTGAGTCCTAGGCAGGATCTACACTACTGCTTATAATGGTTTATAATGGTTATGACAACTGTTCAGGCCCAAGACACATTACAAATACAGTTTTCATACCATTTTTAAAGTGTTATATCCTGCTTGGTGTAGATCAGCCCCTGAATTCCATTTCAGAGGAATTCTCAGGGGCCGGAACTCCTTACTGGTTAGACAGGGATTACTATGGCCCTTTCTACACCTAAGGATTATCCCAGGAAAATGGAGAGATTGTTCCTGGATGCTCTTGGGATCCCCTGCGTCTCATTTGGATGCACAGGGATGATCCCAGGAAAAGAGGCAGGTGTAGAAATGGCCTATGTATTTGATGTCATCAAGGAGAGATATAAGACTCCTACTAGGCCCTGAACAATGACTCACAGCATCAACTCATTCATCATTACAACAATCCTGCAAAGCAGGCCAGTATTATTAACATTATCACTTTACAGATGCGGGAGAAGTGATGGGTCATCTACACCAAGCAGGATATTCCACTATGAAAGCAGTATATGAAAGGCAGGAGCCACACTACTGCTGTTTATTGATACTGAAGTGCACTGACAACTGTTGGGGCCCACTGACACATATCATGTACTGCTTTCATGCCGCTTTCATAGTGTTATATCCTGCTCGGTGTAGACGTATCATGGGCTCCAGCAGTTGTCAGTGTACTTCAGTACCACTATAAAGCAGTAGTGTGGCTCCTGCCTTTTATATACCACTTTCGTACTGTTTTCATAGAGGAATATCCTGCTCAATGTAGATGAGCCCTCAGACAGGGAGATAACAGCTCACTTAAGGAATTCTTTAGGTGAAATTTGGGCCAAAGACTTCCCAGTTCTTACCCACTTTACTACACACCATACCCCTTTTCATCCTGTATCAATAGGTAGAACTAAGTGAGACACACAGGAAGTTAGATGGAAGAGGAAGTCAGGGACACAGGAATACTCGCCCAATCAGGAGGTGACACAGCAGTCAGTGACTCAGCACTCTCAGGAGTCAGTCAGGGCTGGAGAGAAGTTAGTTAGAAGCTATGTTTGTTTGAGGCAATAAAAGTTTTATTTTTATATAATACTGCATTCCTCATTTGTAACAAACCTATCTTTGAAACATGGTGTCAGAAGTCTAACAGGACCCATTTACAACAACAACAAAAAACAGCTTGAGATTTTGGATTATGGAGCGAGGTTTGAAAGCCCCCCCATCACTGGATTTCACTGGGCCTAATCTGGCTCAAGCTTGGCAGAACTGGAAAGAGGAGTTTGAATTGTACCTGGATCTTGCCTTCACAAAAGAGGAAGAAAAGCAAAAGGTAAAGTTATTATATTATCTGATTGGAGAAAAGGGGCGAGAGATATGCAAAACTCTTGGGTTTAGTACAACTTCTACTCTGCAACAGCTAGTAAAAGGGCTGGATGATTACTGCATACCTAAACAAAATGAAACAATGGAACGATATCAATTCTTTATGAGGCAGCAGGGGTCTGAAGAGAGACTGCATGCTTATGTTACTGCACTAAGGACTTTGGCAACAACCTGTAATTTGGGGGCTATCACAGACTCCCTCATCAGAGACAGAATTGTCTGTGGGACCACAGACCAACATCTCTGTGAGAGGCTGTTGCGGGAGCCAGATTTAACACTGACTCGTTGTTTGGAGATTGCTAGGGCAGCTGAAGCTACTAAAGAGAGGCTTAGGACATTAGAAGGCACCCATGAGGTGCAGGTGCATGCAGTCCAACACCAGTCAAGTCAGTATAATGAGCAGGGCCGGCAGCCTCAGAGACGACTGCCTAAAATACAGTGTATGTTCTGTGGGAAACAACACGAAAAGAGAAAAGAAAGGTGCCCAGCATATGGACAGAAGTGTAAAGGTTGTGGCAAACCCAACCATTTCCAAAGTCAGTGCAAGAGTGAGAAGAAACCTAATAGGCTGGCTGTGAGAACAATACAGAATGAAAGCAATGAGTCTGAAAACTGTGAGGATATTTTAAGCCTCACTTTGGGTCCAGTGAATCATGATGTCCACATAGTGGGGAATACAAAGAAGAAGGTAACCTACCCCACCGCATTGTTTGCCACTATGTTGTTGAACAAACACCCAGTTCGTTTCCAACTGGATTGTGGAGCCACCTGCAATGTGCTGCCATTAGCTCTAATAGACAAGGAAACAGATCTGGAACCATGTGGCCAATTGCTCATTATGTACAATAGCAGTACCCTGAAACCTGCGGGGAAGTGCAGGCTAAAGATTCACAATCCAAAGAATAATAGACTCTATCGCTTAGAGTTCATCATCGTGGAAGGGAATGCCCACAGACCACTGCTAGGAAGCAAAGCAGTCCAAGCTATGCAATTGATTCACGTGCAACATAAGAACATCCTGAATGCTGTACAAGCCAGTGAGCAGAACCAGTCCAGGATTTGGACTATGGAGAAAATACTGAAAGATTTTGGGGATGTTTTTGAAGGGGAAGGACATTTGGCAGGGAAATTGAAACTTGAGGTAGATCCTTCAGTAGAACCAGTAAAGATCCCTAAAAGGAGAGTTCCTATGGCACTGGCAGAACCACTGAAGAAGGAACTAGCAAGCCTTCAAAGCAAAGGCATAATTGCTCCAGTAGAGACTAGCACAGAATGGATCAGCAGCTTGGTCATTGTACGGAAACCCTCTGGAAAACTCCGTATTTGTATTGACCCTAAACCTTTAAATAAGGCATTAAAACACAGTCATTATCCCCTGCCAACCATTGACGATGTTCTATGTGACCTATCACGAGCCAAGGTTTTTTCAGTGTTTGATGTGAAAAATGGATTTTGGCACATAGAACTGGATAAGGAATCTAGCTACCTGACCACATTTGCAACCCCTTTTGGCAGATACCGCTGGTTACGAATGCCAATGGGCATCAGCCCTGCCCCAGAAGTGTTTCAACGCAGGTTGAATCAAGAGCTAGAGAACATCCCAGGCCTGAAGATAATCGCAGATGATATCCTAATTGTGGGAGAAGGAGATACGACAATAGAAGCAACAAGGGATCATGACAAAAAGTTGTGCCATTTTCTGGAGAGGTGCAGAGAGAGGAACATCAAATTGAATCAGGATAAGGCCAGATTAAGACTGAAAGAAGTACCTTACATTGGCCACCTGCTGACTGCAGATGGGTTGAAGGTGGACCCTGGAAAAGTTAAGGCAATCATATCTAGCTGTCTTAGACCACAGGAACACCCCATCACAAGGCTTGGATGCGAGTCCAGCTCAGAGTCTCATGGGTCGAAGAACTAAGACCTTACTTCCAATGCAAGGAAATTTGCTGCAGCCAGAAATCCATAACAGACGAGCTGACTCTATAGCAGAACAAAAATCTAGACAGGCCCATTATTATAATAAGTCGGCCAAAGATCTACCTGATCTACACAGTGGTGAGCAAGTCTGGATTCAGCCAGCAGGGCAAGAGAACAAGGAATGGCGAAAGGCAGAAGTACAAAGGCAAGTGAACACACGGTCATTTGAGGTGGTGACACCAGAGGGTCAAGTCTTCAGAAGAAACCGTAGACATCTGCGGAGGAGCAGCCAACTAGTATCAAATGCAGGTGTGCAGAACCACAACCAAGAACAGCAATTCCAGGAGGAGAGAGCACCTGTCTGGCCTGCAGGCAAGAGGTCATTCGGAATCCCCTGCCAGAGAGACTGGGGAGATAGTTGAAATGTCCTCACATCCTAGGGATACCCATGATACCGCTTATCACCCCAGAGAAACTACATCTCCTATAGCAAAACAAGTAAGAACTCGAGCAGGTCGCCTGGTACAGAAGCCAAACCATCTACAAGACTATGTTTAACTTTTTTTTGGGGGGGGGGGGGTAAATGGGAGTTGTAATGTATTGTTGGTTAAAATAAAAAAAGGAAAGATGTATCAATAGGTAGAACTAAGTGAGACACACAGGAAGTTAGATGGAAGAGGAAGTCAGGGACACAGACTTTGATTGAAGGAATACTCGCCCAATCAGGAGGTGACACAGCAGTCAGTGACTCTCAGGAGTCAGTCAGGGCTGGAGAGAAGTTAGTTAGAAGCTATGTTTGTTTGAGGCAATAAAAGTTTTATTTTTATATAATACTGCATTCCTCATTTGCAACAAACCTATCTTTGAAACACATCCCATGCATAGTAATGTTTTCAGTGCTATCATTTTAAAACATAATGTAAAAAAATCAAAACAAACCTAGAAAGCTCAACCCACATTTTAAACTTTCAAGATAAATATAGCACCCACATATACTACAGATGATCAGAGGGGGGAAAGGACCTTGATGAATCAGAAGGAAATGGTTTTACTGATGGTTAAAATATCCTTAGGTCTGCATTTCTAATATGTCACCTTATCACTCACCTTTGAAATGCATTATTGCGTAGTCATGTAACAGAATCAGGCCTGAACAATATCTACAATAATAAACAGGGTTGTTTTTCTGCAGTCTCTGGAGCACTCTGTGCGATAAACCAAGTTGCTTGGTCAGTACATTTTTTAAAATATATATTTCTTGTTCCTGCTTGTTAAAATTCTATAAATCTCTTCAAGTTTTGAAGTTACTCTAGTGAGCAAAACTCACCCTCTGCAAGGGATTTCTCCCAACCCACTTTCAAACATGATCCATAATTTGATCAAATGCTCTGGGGCACTATTAAATAGTAATAATGAACTTCACCTAAAGCCCTTAGTAATTTTGTTCCACATTTCCTTCTCTAATTATCCGCTATTCCCTATTTATTATTGCTTCATTCCCTGCCTTGAGGCCTTCTAAAAATACTAGGAATGATAAATTAAACAATACGTTTTGGCACACAGTTAACCAGTGGGAAGGGTTATAATTTAATGGGTTGTCTTCTGAATTAATTATTTCTGAATTATTTAATTGCAGCTGCTAACTTCTTCTCTTCTTTTTTTTAATCGAAGCATGGCACTGGATGCACAAACTCACTGCCATGTTCTCCTTGGAATTCAGAGAAAGCCATTAAAAACATATATGTTTAAATTAAATTCAAAATGGTCCCTCCATGCATATCTCCACCACTCTTCCATTTGTAATTGTATTTATATTTTTGCTAATGAGCATTGTCTACTGCAGAGAACCATAACGATATTTTCCGGAGTAATCTCAAAAGTGTAATCAGTAAGCAATCGGCGCTGCAGAGCTAATGTCTCTCTCCCCACCCCCCAACCTACTTCTTAAGTAACAACTAGCATTGTCTTTATAGTATGTTTTTATGGGTTTCATTCACAACCCGTCCTTTTAAATTAAGCCCTGACTTATTTGAATATTAGAATACAATGTTCACGAGATGCTTTCTCCCTTCTGCCTAATTAAGCCATGGAATAATTGGTCTTTTGCTGAGATGACACACTGGAGAGTTATTTGACTCCTTTATTTGCACACGTGTGTGTGTGTGTGTGTGTGTGTGTGAGAGAGAGAGAGAGAGAGAGACAGAGAGAGAGGATTATACCATTTTGCAGGATGTTGATTACAAGGAGAAAGGAAATATTAATGGTCCATTACTCTACACAATCAAGCTGAAGGGATTTTGCCACATGCCATCTATTACTAGGAACCTTCTCCTTCTAATGTGTATCAGTTAAATTTTAAAGGGCTTATGTTTCTGTGTTAGGGAAACAGGAAGTTGAGGTAAAGGTTCATTTTTACCACCTATTAGTATCTTTTGAGGTTCATTAATTTTCTCTCTCTCTCTCTCTCTCTCTGCTAAGTACCAACATGCTGATGGAATGCCTCTCCCGACATGAACCTACCTGTACACTGCACTCAACATATAAGGTCCTCCTCTGAGTGCCTACTCTGAGGGAAGCTCAGAGGATGGCAACAAGGGAGAGGGCCTTCTCAGTGGTGCCCCCCCAATTCTGGAATGATCTCCCCAACGAGGCTCGCCTGGCACCAACATTGTTATCTTTTTGGTGCCAGGTCAAGACTTTTCTCTTCTCCCAGGCATTTAACAGCATATGCTGCTGAGTTTTTAACTGACCCAAGAATAGTTGTTTTAAATGGATGTTGTTGGGTTTTATACTTTAGGTGCTTTTAAATTTTGTATATCTGTTTTTAATGTTCATTGTTTTTAACTTTTGTGAACTGCCCAGAGAGCTTCGGCTATGCAATAAATGCAATAAATAAATAAATATAAATGCAATAAATAAATAAATTAGGGCTCAATAGAGCTACTACCCATACGTGAGTCAAAAATATGATTGGAAATTAGGGAGAAGAATAGGAGGCCTGTGTATATCTCTCATGTCTACATTTGGACCTCCTCTCTGTCCAATGTATGTTACTCATGCTGAGGGCAGAAGTAAACGTCTTTCAAGCCAAGAAGGAGAATGGGATCTACTCTGAAAGGTTTTTACAGAGCACAGGAAGGATTAATTCTGCATCGCTTAAACCTCAGAGTGGACTGTGGAATCTAGAACAGATTCAAAGCATGTCATGTACCAGCTTGTAAAGCTGCAATTTGAATCTATTTAAAGCAGAGGTTGGCAACTTGAGGCCCTGCAGACGTTTTGGCTTACAACTCCCATCTTGCCTCTCCATTGGCAATACTGGCTAAGGCTGATGGGAATTGTAGGCCAAAATTTCTGCAGAGCCACAAGTTGCCCACCTCTGAAATAAATGGAACTTACTTCTAAATCACTTTGGTTGGTGTCATACATTGTATACTCAAAAGGTTCAGCTATGGTCCATGCTGAAGTCAACTGATGAAAAACTAATTGTAATGTGATGTTTTGCTATTCTATTATTTATTTATTTATTTATTTATTACATTTATATACTGCCCCCATAGCAAGAGCTCTTCTAGTATACCAGGAATCTGTGAACATAGAGCATGAGTTACAGAACAAGCTGACATGAAAAGACACTAGAAGCCTCAGAGAGTTTTGAGAATTAAAATTGCTATTTAATGAGATTTTTAACGCTGGAGTATTGTGTCCAGTTCTGGGCACCACATTTCTAGAAGGATGCAGACAACCTGGATGGGGTTCAGAGGAAGGCACCGAGGATGATCAGGGGTCTGGAATCAAAGCCCCATGAGGAGAGACTGAAAGAACTGGGCATGTTTAGCCTAGAGAAGAGAAGACTGAGAGGAGACATGAGAGTACTTCTTCAGATACTTGAAAGGGGCAGGATCTCTTCTCGATCCTCCCAGAGTGCAGGACACGGAATCATGGGCTCACGTTACAGGAAGCCAGATTCAGGCTGGACATCAGTGCGACAATGGAACCAGTTACCTAGGGAGGTCGTGGGCTCTCCCACACTAGAGGCATTCAAGAGGCAGCTGGACAGCCTTCTGTCAGGGATGCTTTGAGATGGATTCCTACATTGAGCAGGGGGTGGGGCTCGATGGCCTTATAGGCCTCTTCCAACTCTACTATTCTTTGATTCTATGACAAATCAGAACAAAATCCAGCTAAATCATTTTTGCATATGCCTTGCAATGCACACACTCTGTGCTGCCAGAGGAAGAGACCAGTCCTTTAATGAGAGAATCAGCCAATTTGAATGTCCCTCCCATGTCAAACAGCAGCTTTGGGGAAGGTGATTTGTCGGCAGCATCCAATGGTGTCATTCTGCAAACTCAAATAGTGCTACCGAAGCTCTGCTGAATCTTTCTGTTGTTCAAGTGATTGTCCATTACACTTGGGCAACTGTTTGTGCAAACAGCTGCACAACCATCCTTGCACAAACATAACTTTAGTTGGATTCTTCTCTTGTGCATAGTTCAGAACCTAGTTTAATGCAACGTCATTTGCTGTAGTGGAATGACACAACTGGATACTGCAAATCATCAGGACCATGGTGTTGGAGGAAAGGATTAATCTCTTTGCATGCTGTACTCTCAATCCTGAACAGGGACCCAACTTTTTATCGTAAAAAAATAAAATGCTTCAGCAATAGGAGGCAAATAACAATAACCAGAAGGTGAATCCATAGCTCTGCTTAGAAATAAGAGTTGCAGAAATTCCCAGAGATGTTCTGACAGTATGCATAAAACACGTTCTTTCAGAGATTGTACATTGTCAACCTACTGCTACTACAGCTTTCCACAATGCTGTATTTCCCCCTTTATTTTCAGTGCAAGATTCATGAGCCCATGTGCTATTTCTCCATTTTTCATTATCCCGCTGTCACGCGCCTGACATCCTCATGCTAATATACGGAATGACCTGTTCCATTCAGAGTAATTCAGAGATAAGTACTGCAGTTATTTAAAGAGAAGCAAAAAATATGAAGTGCTATTTGTGGACTTGACATTGTGGAGTTTTTCTTTTCTCTCCCCACCACACCTCCCAGATGGAACTTCATAGTAAGTTTATATGATATGCATTTATTCCCTGTTTGGTTTCCTTTCTCTCTCCCTAAACTCAGATTCAAAAGCTCTGGTATCTTTGATCTTCACAGTTTCTCATGCCAGATTATTGGCATACTTATCAACAGTGAGGCAAATCAAAAGAAATGTTGATAGATTCTCCTTTCTGTATAGATTGACAACCTCACTGATCTTTTGACCAGGCACAAAGCATTCCCTTTATCTTTCATTCCTGCCGCTCCTTCCCTTCCAATATTCTATCTGTCGTTGAAGGTGATGACAGATGTTACATTTCAAGGATGGGCATAGTGAATGATTCGCACGTGGTGTGACCCCAGCTCTGAAACATGTGTTTCTCTATTTGAAACATGTGTTTCAGCCTTCCATACCAGCAAGTCAAACACTGTCTGTTTGGGAGGTCTCAGTCCCCACATTTTTAGTATGTGTGTGTTTGTTTGAGAAGAAGCATGTTCAAATTTATGTCTTGGTACATTTCATACAAAAAGAAAGAGAATCACAAATATATAAAAAAGTCACCGTGTTGGAGAGATTGGACAAGGGTGATGTTTGCTGGCAGTTGCATAGGTGCAGCGGAGGCTGGTGGCTCCGATTTCTGTGGGGCTGGGTTTCAGTCAGAATCACCCAGAACTATAAAGGAGCTATCCAAGTCGCTGAAGCTAGAGTGGGCTGGAGTTCAGCAGCTTGGATAGCTCCATTAGAGTTCTGGCTGGTTCTGGTTAAACCCAGAGTGGATCCACAGCCCCACTGAAAGTGGAACCACCAGCCTCCACTGTGAAACTTATGCCACAGTTAAATTAAGTCATGCTACAAATCTGTATAACATGATGATGATGATGATGATGATGATGATGATGATGATGCCGCCGCTGGAATGCACTAGGTCAGAAAATTATGTGTGTCTTTTAAGGGCAATTGACTACCAAACCTCCTATACCATTATAGAAATATATTGTGTTACTTCCTATCCTTGCAAAAATCCACTGCTTTGTTTCCATCCCTTGGCTAAAACTCTGATTCATGCTCTGGTCATCTTACACCTTGACTGCTAAATTCACCTTCCCTCTGGCTTCTGCATACATCTGTCTTCTTACCTCCGTCAAAGGCTCCGCTGCCAAAGTCATTCACATTCCCTGTCACTCATGCCACACCACTCGGCTGATCCCTAGACTAACATGCTGCCTCTCTCACATCTTGTGCAAGTTACTTGTCCTCACCTTCCACTCTGTATTCCTTTATTTTGCTCTTTAGTCTGCTTAGTGGAGGCTGGTGGCTTCGATGCCAGTAGGGCTGTGAATCCTGTCTGGCTTTCAGCCAGAACTCTAGTGCTGAACCTGTTTTGGGTCTAGGTTTCATCACCCTGATCAGCTTCTTTAGAGTGCTAGCTGGTTCTGACTGAAACCCAGAGCAGATGCACAGCCCACTGACATCGGAGCCATCAGCCTCCACTGGTACTGCCTATGTCCTTTGCTCTTTATTTTTCCTGTGACAGAGAGAAGCAGGAATCAATCATGTGAAATCATCAAAATTTCATAAATGAGGCTTGCAACAAAACGTTGCAATGACTTTGGCCCTCCAGAGGTTTTGACCTACAACTCCCATGATCCCTCACCATTGACTATGCTCGCCAGGGCTCATGGGAGCTGTAGGGCAACATATGTTGAGGGCTACAAGTTGTCCACTCCTGCCCTAAAAGGACAGCCGCTGTTCTGGACTCCAGCCAGGCGGTCGTGCCCTCCTGCAGAATATTATAAGCTGTGAGGTGCCCAGGTAAGCCGTGTCAATTTCTGTATCTCTTTTCCCAACTGACACTCAACACTGCATGGCTCCTTCAAATATACTGATATCTGTTCTTTCTCATTGTGGCCATTTTGCCTCTACCAACTGAGTCCATGATTAGAAGGAACAAGTGGGGCTTGCAAGAAAATGTTGCCTTGTAATTCCTAGTAAGAGTGCTCTTGTTCAGGGTTCCAGCCAGTTATCCAGGCTCTCCTTCAAGGCAATGGCACTGTTCGGACGACATGGTGGTTAATCATTTTGAGCTAAAAATGATGGCTTAGTGTATCAGGTGAGCCATTCCTAACCATGGTAGCTACATAACCATGGTTTAAAAATGGTCACTCTTTGCTGCAAAAGAGTTAGCGGCCTAAGCATGGTTTAGTGTAACATCTGAACAGGACAGCAAAAGTAGGACATTCTGTCAGTTTCCCATGTTTCTTGTCAAATGGACACTCATGGTCAGTCATCATTGCCTTGGTGTGTGGGTTTTTTTGGTGGGTTTTTTTTTTTTGCCCCCTTGGGTTTGTTTGTTTCTTAACTTCTGCAAAACTTAGGGTTCCCCAGACATGCTGATTCTCTTGATTCTCAGTTGCCCCATTTTGGCTATAATTCTGTTGGCACTCACTGTCTGAATTTGCTACTAGAAGGAGTGCTGATATAATCCTTCATAAATCTGAATCTGAATTGGTCAGCTATACATCTCATCAGCTTTGGTGCTGCTCTGTTTCTGAGCATAGTTCAAAATGGGCATGTATGGATTTTGTTAATTCCATTTCATCTGCGTTTCATAGTGTCTTTCATTTTATTGTCTGCTCATTAATGGAATCATATTTTTTCTACTCCCTTCCCCTAACTATGTTCTACTTGGGCTAATTCTCATTAGCACTAATGTCCACTTGCGCTAATGCACATTAGTGAATGTGGATTTGCACATTTGTGCAAGGGCACATTAGCACTAATACACACTTGAGCTGATGCACTAATATGCATTAGCGCTAATGCACATTTGCACAGTTCCTCCTCCAAAGTGAATAACTAGTCTGAAGGTCCGTGAAGTCTGTGTGATTTGGGAAAAGCCAGCCTTCTGTGGTGTCCACAGGCTGGATTAATAAAAACCCAAACTTATGTGAGTCCGTGGCGGATTTTTCTGGCATCCCTAGTTCAAATGCTATGCATTCAATACCCAAGCTGGCTTGGGATACAGGTATCGAAACGGCTGCCTTCCCTCATAAGCTTGCCTGAACTGTATGCTCCTTATCAGAGGCCCTTCACTGTGGCCCTCTGCCTTCTGAAGTAAGACAGGTACTGATCAGAAAGGTGGCTTTCTCTTTCGTGGCACTCTGTATGTAGAATTCCTTCTAGGGAGAGGCTCACCTGAAATCATACTTCATGGTTTTCAGTGCTAGATAGATCTCTTTTATTTCTCCAGGACTTCCAGCATGTCATCGAGACTGGTTTTAACTAGGGATGTGCTCCGCTCCGATTAGGAGCGTAGAAGCAGTAGCGGATTGGCCTGCTCCGCCTTACCCAGAGGCGGAGTAGGAGCGGACCGCGGACCCCCTAGAAGCAAGGCGAAGAGAAGCGCCCATTTTTCGGAGCTCCGAGTTCAGGCGGAGCGCTCCGGTCACCATCTTGAAAACATTTCGCCATAGGATTGCATTGCGGCAAATAATCGCGCATAACTACGTTGTTTTTGAAGCTATCATTCTGGAAATTCTTGTGCACAGAGAGTCGTGGATGGGGGTCATTTTGAGACCACTCTCAACTTTCTGCGTTGTCTGGGTCGCGGGCTATATTTTTGTGAAAATCGGGTCAACCGCGCGGCTCAAACTGCGTTTTCGGCTTTTCGCCCATAGGAGTGCATTGAGGGAAAGAATCGGGGATAACTTGGGGGGGGGGGTTTAAGCTATCGTTCTGGAAATTCTTGTGCACAGAGAGTCGTGGATGGGGGTCATTTTGAGACCACTCTCAACTTTCTGCATCGTACAGGTCGCGGGCTATATTTTTGTGAAAATCGGGTCAACCGCGCGGCTCAAACTGCGTTTTCGGCTTTTCGCCCATAGGATTGCATTGAGGGAAAGAATCGGGGATTACTGGGGGGGGTTTAAGCTATCATTCTGGAAATTCTTGTGCACAGAGAGTCGTGGATGGGGGTCATTTTGAGACCACTCTCAACTTTCTGCATCGTACGGGTCGCGGGCTAGACGTTTTTAAAAAATCGGCGGGAAAAATACCTTTTTCAAAGGGCTGAGGGGCAGAGTCAGCTCCCGGTCATGATGATCCCAAAGTTGGAGGAGGGCATAGGCAAAACAGGTAACTTGGGATTCTGGGAAACTTCTCTTTCTTCATCTGAACGGGCTTTTCCCCGTGTTTTTTAACACAGTAGCCCCACCAAATGCACAAACACAACCTGAAATCATATACTAAGCCAAGAATAAGAGATAGAAACACAGCACTGCTCCCCACCCTAACCTTGGGGAACAACTGAATCGATGTGGTGCAAGGGGATGAGCTCCCCTAGGGCATCTCATCGTGGACGTGCCCCCACTCTCTCCTGCACTGGAAGGCCATTAGAGCCTTCCAAAGAGAGTAAAACGGTGGAGCAATGCCTATCATGAGTTGAAGTGAATGGTCACTTTTCAGTGGTGGAGCAATGCCTGTTCTGAGTCGAAGTGAGCGTTTTACTTCTTCTCAGAGCTGTGGCTGTCAGTGTCTTGAACTGGCAGCTACTTCCCCCTCCCCCGGGCACGTCCCCCTATTGCTGGTAAAAGACAGATATAGCCTTTTAAAAAAAGTTCTTCTTGTTGTTTATTGAGCAACACTGCTGCTTTTAATTCCACCCCTCCTTTGTTTATTGATTGATTTATTCCATTTTATATGCATTACTGGCTTATCCTTGGCTCACTTCCTTATGCCCCCAGAAATGCCAGCTGCATGCCTGCCTGCCTTCCCTCCCTCCTCCCCTGCCCACCTCGCAGGGATGTTGTGTGTGGGGTGCCCGATTTTCAAAAATTCGCCAAAAATCAGGGGATGATGGGATTGCTTTGAAACTTGGCATGCGTGTGTATATCCCCATGAGGTGTCATGGTGCCAAACATGAGGTTTCTAACTTGAACAGAAAAAAAGTTGTATAATTTTTTAGCTTTCAATGCAAGCCTATGGGGGGGGGGGAAACGGAGCTCCGGATCCGGATCTGGAGCTCCGGGCGGAGCGGAGCGGAAGTGGGCGGAGCGGGGGCGGGGCGGAGCGGCCCGATCCGGAAAATGGCGGATCTGCGAGTGAAGCGGAGCGGGGGGTCTGTGCACACCCCTAGTTTTAACCATTAACTTGTATTGGTTCTGCTGATTTTATCACTCTGCTGTGCTCTGTTTCTGATTATTTTAATTATTGTGTGTTTTTTGTTATTTGTTATTGTTTTTATTATCCTTGTCCGCCACCTTGAGAGTTTTGTAAACTGAAGGGCAACATATTTTAAATTTCTTACAACTTTCAGACTTAGAATGATGACTAATAAATTGTTTTAATAGCAAACAACAACAACTACTGTTTTACTCTGTACAGCACCATGTACATTGATGGTGCTATATAAATAAATAAATAATAATAATAATAATAATAATAATAATAATAATACATAAATTTGACTCAATTTCAAGAGGGCAAAAGGTAACTACAATTTGTTGATTTTTTCCCCATCTCAGATATAGAATGTACATTGGCTAGGACAGTCTTCCCCAGCCTGGTGCTCTCCTCGTGTGTTGGACTGCAATTCCCATGATTATCTGCCAGCATTATCCATGCCTATAGAGAATGATGATCGCTGCAGTCCAACACATCTAAAAGGCATCAGATTAGGAAAGTCTGGACTAGGACAAAGCCAGATTCTTCCTGCTATATGTCCTATATAGAAAACAATTCCCAAATCCAATTGTGCTCATTCCATAGCCAAGTAAATATGTAGCCTGGAATTAGCAACAACTTTGCCCCCTTTTGCCGTAGATAATCTATGGCCGTATATTATATTATGTAACTTGCATGCCTATTAAATCAGGCAAGACAAGTATGTGAAGCTAAAACCATTTTGCTCCTTAAAAATATGCATGTATTCTTCTCAGAAGTTCTACACTTTTTGTTAATTAAGGAATACAGTCTTTCATAATCTGGGGGACTGTAAGTAATTCTAGCTCGCTCCAAGTTACACCATTGTTCTTTCAACCATATTACTGCAAACATGTACACCAACCCTCTAGGTGAGTTGGTAAGAGACTAGAAGCTTCAAGAGTTTCATTGGGTAACCCAGTTAGACACCTCTCTCTCTCTCTCTCTCTGCTCCCATTAAAACTTGAGATTCTGGGTGATCATTACTCCAGGAAGTTGTAGTAGCTATTAATTTTTGTTTGGCTTAGGGTGTTTTATTTATTTATTTATTTATTTATTACATTTCTTTACCAAACCAATAACTGGATAACTCATGGCCCTCCAGATGTTTTGGCTGGCCCTTCCCATCAGGCCTAGCCAACATAGCCAGTGCTGAGGGATCATGGGAGTTGTAGGCCAAAACACCATCTTGTGCTATGGGGATTGATGGAGACATACATGGATATTTGATAAGTGGTTTGTAAGACAGTATTATTTATAGGAGATTACACTGATTATTGTAAAGGTATAACTTTACAATGCCAACTATGGCATTGTTATCAGTGTATGGAGAATTGAATTGTAATCAGGAGATAAAAAAATTGATAACGAATTTGTTAACAGCTGCAAGATTAATGATATCCAGGAACTGGAAGGTTCAAGGGGATTATCATATAGAAGATTGGTACAAAGAAATATGGGATATTGCTATTAACGATAAGTTAACACGTAACATGAGAGTCAGATGAGGAATGATAAAAACGAACGATTTTGAAGTAATATGGAAACAGTTTTTGGACTTTGTATTATTAAAGGGGAGAGGGAAAACACCTCCAGAGGAATTAATGAGATTTTGGAAATCAGAATAAGATCCCGGGGTTGGTGGAGCACGTTAATGTTAATAAACGATTATATTAAATGGAATTAAGTTAAAATATATGTTTATTAATTTGTTTAGTATGTATTATTATGTATTATGGGGTAGTGTCTTATACTGTATTGTTTGTATTGTTTGGAAGATTAGAAAAATAAAAATTATATATATATACTTTACAATAAGTAGATCATTAGAAAGGTCAGTGGACAGTTGATGAGTGATTCAGTATAAGTAGGATTAATACTTATTAACACGAATAGTGAGCTATTCAATAAGTGGATAGTTTTGGAGAGAGATATAGACAATCCGACAGATGTGGGCAATTAATTAAATGATAAGAGATAAGTGTTCTTAATAATCAGACAGATAAGACACATATTCAGTCCTTGAACAAAAGAACACAATTCTGAACAATTGATAAGCTGTGAAAACAGATAAGCTGCCAGCGAATAATCAGAGAAATAAGAGAATAATTATTGCACAAGTAGAATTTTTTTGAGAGATAAGAAATTATTCCTTTTATTTTTAATAATCAATGGGAGAAAAAATACTGTGACCCCAGAGGTTTGCATGTAAAATGGCATAAATGGAGCACTGAGTTTACCTTGACCCATGTAAAAGGAGTTAGAGTCTGGTGAAAACGTTCTATGAGAGCAGCAAGCCAATCCACACATATTCAAAGTGGCTGACATGTGGGCATCCCTGCTTGAGAGCCAGTGGGGTGGTGGTGGTGGTCCCCACTTGTCTATGAAGCTCAGCTTGTGCCAGTCACTGACTCTCAGCCTAACATTTGTGGTTGGAGATGGTGGGGTTTTCAATGATCTCCAGTCTCTGGCTGCAACAGGAGCTTTTTTGAGCCCAAGATTGTTATCAGTGCCCATGACTTAGAAATAAGAGCCCAGCTCAGCCCAGGAATCTGTATGGAATCCCCTAGGCTGAACAGAACAAGCTGCCTTCTGTAAGCCTCTTTCACAGCCGGAGATTCCCCCCTCCCCCATGTAAAAGTGGCCCCGTAACAGGGAAGTACACATTCAGTCATGTTGAGTTTCCCTGAATGTATAATGAGGAGACCACTGGGCAGATGACAGTACCAGAGGCATAATTGTTCCATTTGACTTTGTGGGTGATTTCTTGAATACTTAAAACTGGAATAATGAGATTCTGTTTCTTTTGTTGAACGCTTTTCTTTGTGGAAAAAAGTACAACATAAAAAACATGGAGCAGGATGGTTATTATGAACTTGTGGAATCTGAAAAGCAATTATTCACATGCGTATAAAAGAAACAGATGGGCTCCAAAGTATTTTTTATTATTTAGTTGGAAGCAACGTGCTCCATCAGGACTTCTGGAATCACCAGGCATGCCTGTTATTGACACGTCTGTAGTTGTTATTGTATCATCCGAAAGGATCTTTTTGTTTAGCACTGGTACCCCCAGGGACAGAATAAAAAGAACAGTGAAGAGCAAGTGACTTTGTGCCACCGAACCCAGGCACATCGCAGGATCACTTGCCGGTCTCTGCTGCGAGGAAGACCACAGAAGTATTGTTTTATTATCTTCTCCATTCACAGCACAAGTTGCTATGAATACTAATGAAGGGCCGCCGCAGTGAGGCAGAGATAACTGGAGAGAAAGCGTAGGGTGAGGGAAAATAAAGTGACCCTCTCAATGGATGCTCTTATCATATGCTATTTCCAGCACCATACTGACTGCTACACAGTTGCCATTCACTTCAGACAGGCATAATGGGTGATGTATGGGCGATGTACATAATGGGTGCTGATTTACAAGCTCTGGCTGATTTACTTCTTGCTACATTCTCGTTTTTATTGGCTTATCCCATGTCACGTCACAAGACACATCATTTTTCACTACACTGAGAGCCAGTGCAGCATAGTGGGTACTTTTTAAAACTGGGATCAGGAATACCTGGGGTTTCAAATTCTTGCTCAGACACGATGTTTATTGGATGACCTTTCGTAAACCACCCTCTCTGAGCCTAACCTAACTCACAGGGTTGTCATAAGGATCAAATGGGATAATACTTGCCTGTGCTGAGCTCAACAGAGGAAGGTAGAATTCACAGATGGGCAATTCCTAAATGGTAGTTATGCTGTGAGTCTGCTTATACATTTGTGCTCTGTGTTTAATCAACTGTTATGTTGTCTGTGTTTGTGTGTGTGAAAATGTCCCTCACTGTAATGAGGCAATGGCCCAGTTCAGACAACACGCTAAACCATGCTGCTTAACCTTAGTGTGTTATCTGAACCAGGCCAATGAAGATGCAAGAAGTAGGCCAAATATGGCAGGAATCTCAGGTTTGGGAGAAGGAGATCATATATCACTTTGCATGCAGTACTGCAGCCCCCTTACTTTTCTGTGGAAAGTCTTGTGCTACCAGGTCCACAGAAAAGATTAATGTAGGTAGCTAATTTAGGACTGGGCCGACATATGAAAACTTTCTTCTTCAAGATGTTCCTGAACAGTTGAAGGATTTCAGTCCTCACCTGGGCCAGATCTACATCTTCCATCAAATCATTACAATCCCATCGTGTTAATGCTATATCCCTGTTGCCCATTTATACCTCGTAGGGTATAATTCCTGTTCTTAGAGCTGGCCCAGATGATCACTTGGTGATGCACACTTTCCGGGGCCTCCAGAAAGTGTGCAACTTCCACAGCACATGATTTCCCACCCCCACCCTCATGTCAATCATGGCCTTAAAGGTCCTCTTAATCCAAGAGTACCTTTTAGGCCTCAACTAGTGAGGTGGGAGGGAGGGAGGGAAACACAATTTCTCCCCCTCCACCAATGGGGGCCTTAAAGGCCCTGTTAATAGGGCCTTTAAGGCCCCCATCAGCATGTGAGGGAGAGAGAAACACAATTTCCCCAAAGACTGGACCTGTGCCCCCTTTTTCCTGCAGTTACATTGGGGCAAAAATCTGCCGGGCATGTCTGTTGGGGCCCAGGAGGGCCGGACACAGTAGTGTCTGCTGCCCTCACGGGCTGAAGTGGATTTTTTGCCCCATCAGTACTCATAGGACACGCAATGACATTTGTTGCGGTATTTGGGATAATGTTGAATAAAAAGCAGGAAACAAATAACATGATGAAAGTGGTATATGGAATGTGTAACGTTTCCCTAACAGTTATCAGTGCACTTCAGTACCACTATAAAGCAGTAGTTTCGATCTAGCCCTGAACAGTATTTGATAAAATGGATTCACTAGTTTTGCTAACTATGAACATGATAGAGAATTTCAGGTATTTATTTATTTATTGAATTTCTATACCGCCCAATAGCTGAAAATCTCTGGGCAGTTCACAAAAGGATTCACAAGTGGATCGTGTTATAATGTTGTTTAGTATTAATTTCCATGGTGCTGAAGGAAGAAATGAGCTTGGCCTTCCTTCCTTCCAGTCCTTTTCTCTTAGCCTTCCATTTCCTTTCAAATACCACTATGAACTAAGAATGTAGTTTCATTCAGTATTAAATGAGACTAAATGTCTTAGGATTTTCTTTTTTTCAGCCCTGCCCCACATTTGCATTAAAAAAGTTTGTTGGTTGGGCAACTTGTGCTCCAGATGTTTTCATCTATACTTCACACCATCCTTCATAGAATCATAGAATAGCAGAGTTGGAAGGGGCCTATAAGCCCCCCTGCTCAATGCAGGAATCCACCCTAAAGCATCCCTGACAGATGGTTGTCCAGCTGCCTCTTGAAGGCCTCTAGTGTGGGAGAGCCCACAACCTCCCTAGGTAACTGATTCCATTGTCGTACTGCTCTAACAGTCAGGAAGTTTTTCCTGATGTCCAGCCGGAATCTGCTTCCTTTAACTTGAGCCCGTTATTCCGTGTCCTGCACTCTGGGAGGATCGAGAAGAGTTCCTGGCCCTCCTCTGTGTGACAACCTTTTAAGTATTTGAAGAGTGCTCTCATGTCTCCCCTCAATCTTCTCTTCTCCAGGCTAAACATGCCCAGTTTTTTCAGTCCCTCTTCATAGGGCTTTGTTTCCAGACCCCTGATCATCCTGGTTGCCCTCCTCTGAACACGCTCCAGCTCAACTTTTGTTATACTGGCTAGGGCTGGTGGGAGTAGCAGGCCAAAACATTTACCCCAGAGAATATTTGGGAACATGTCCCTCACCCAAATTCTGCCACCCACAAATAGTGTGCGGAATTTAGCCTGGGCCTTTTCACTCAGCCCTAAGTTATTTACATTGTGCTGTTCATGTCAGCCATTGTCACTAGAAACAAAGGCTGAGATGTATAAAAACAAAACTCTGTGAGCACTACATGGATTGTTCTTTTCAATACCCCCTGGACTCCTAATAGGTCCAGGGTTATTGAAAAGAACCATTCATGCAGTGCTCACAGAGTTTTGTTTTTATTTATTTATTTATTTATTTCACTTATATACCGCTCCCATAGCTGGGGTTCTCTGAGCGGTTTACAGAAATTCTAAAATTAAGATAAAAGCGAGTAAATAAAATTTAAAATTCTGAAACACAGAACATGCACACATAAAGCATTAAAACCGTTAAAAACTAAACATGTGGGTGATTAAGATGTTTCTGTTTCTGTTGCTAAGAGTTGGGAGTAGAATTGTCACTAAATTTTGCCTTCAGTGAAATATCAAGGCAAATATGGACGTCCCACAGTGTTGGCTCCTCCCACTTGCTCTTTAACCCCAAGTAGAAACTCCTTTGTTGCCTTTAAAAACATGCAGGACTAGCTATGGCAGAGTAAATTAATTCACTGCACAATAGAGCAGGGAAGATACTTCAGTTATGTGTTGAGGGAGGGGGGCTAACCAGTGATCCTTGGTATAGAAAAGGGTCTTAAAAATATGTCAACATTGTTTCTATATTGATCCGTGAAATCTTAGAGATTATGATGATCCAGCTTTGTGTGGTGTAAAAAAGCTACAATGGCAGCTGCGGGATCAAGTCCTTGACTGCAGCTCGGGGGAGGGGGGTGAATGCTGTGCCTGTCAGGAAATATTCAGTGTTTCCAAAACAAAACCTGTGGCTTTGCTTGGTGTGCCTTTCTTCTCACTTGGAATTTATGTGAAGTACTGTTTGTAATCTATTTGAAATTGAAGCAGTCTCTGAAATAGAAGCAGAGCGGAGCACAGCGTACCTTGCCTTACAATTTTAACGCGTTCCGTTAACTTATCCAGCAGGGTACACAAGGTTTTGATTAATAAAATGATCATCCGTGTGTTACTTTAAAAGTATGGCAGCCCATGTGGTGTAGAGTTTTGCAGATGTAATAGAAACATATTGAAATTGACAAAAGTAAATTATATAATGGCTGAGATGAAAGCTGTGATCTGAATAACTGAAGAGGATTTCCAATCTACTTAATTATCTCTTGACAAAAGCTCACATCAGAGCAATAAAACATCTTCACTCAACCGATCACTATCCGACATTGCAAGACATGCTTCTTCTGCTTCTTTTTTAAAAGCAGTTTATAAAACAGTTGATGCGAACTCTGGAAAATAAAAGCACAACTTTGAAAAGAAAATAAAGATGAGGATTTCAGAGATAAAAGGCTAGCGCAAGGACCCGGGTTAATCAAATGTGACATAAAAGGACTGAGGATAATTAATTCCTCTGCACTCGATAGAAGTGCCATCATTATTTATTTGTGTTTATGTTGTCTTTTGCTATTTGCAAATGACAGCTTATTGTGGAACATTAATTGAATTCGCACAGTACATTTATATAGGAACATTCTCCTATTAGTAAAGGAAGTGCCCTACATGCTGATGTGATGGGTGCTAAACCAAGCCCAACTGTGGTAGGTCCTCCAAGGTGTGTGTCTGTGTCTGGGTGTTTCGGGAGTGGGGAGGAGACAGGTGGGGGAGCTAAGAGGAAGAAAGAAGGATAGGATTACCTTGGAAAGCCCAGAGGAGTCAGGCGAGGGGCTTAGCAACCTGTATCAGCCGACGTTACACGTTGTTACTGTTGCTTAGCAACCTGTATCTGCTGAAGCCTGTATGGAAACATACCTAAGCATTTTTTTAATATATATATATATATATATAGATGGGTCTTTAAAAATGCACACACAAAAATATGCAACACTGGATGCTGAGGCCTGCTGCTGTTTAGGCGAAAGGAAAGCAATTGGCTTGGCCATCGCTTCCCTTTGCCTGTAGCCTAATTGTTAGCAGCGGGGAGGGGGAGAGATTGGCCTCAGAAGATAATACATCTCAGGTCCCTGTTTGTTCTTTTAGGGGGGGAATGTTGTCAGCTCATCAAGTCAGGAAGTGTGAGGTGGGGGATGACATGGTCTTCTTCTCCCCTTCCTATTCCCCCCACCCTCAGGATCACTGTTATGTTTCATATTTGTAAGCTATCGGAATGATATCTTAGCCAGTCTCAGATATTTACCATTATTAATGTCCCTGAAACTCCAACACCTAAGAGCGTAAAAGGCTCATGTGTGTGATCATATCTTTTTAGACAACAGGCATGACCCATTCAATTTAGGCCTGACAGGTTCTCTTGTGCAACAGACAATCTGGATTGGAGCCAGACTTAGTTATACTTTGAGTAGACCCACTGAAATCAATGCAAATTAAGTTAGTCATGACAAACTGGGACTATTCGAGGTACGACTAAGTCTGGTTCCAACCTAGAGAGAGAAGGTTGTATGAAAAGGTTACATTGTTAACACCACAGAAATGGATCAACATGACTGTCTCTTTGGCAATGAGGCTCTGTGCCTGCTTTCACTGTCTATGGAGAAAACCTTAGCATCCACAAGCTTTTCTACATGAGGTTGTTAATCAGCTGTTAATCGGCTATACCTACCTTTGCTTTTGTCACAGAATTGAAATCTGAGCACTACAAAAGGAGTGCTTGCTTTTCCACTGCATAACTTCTAGGTGGCGCTGTGGTATAACAGAACAGCACAAATGCACAGGAGGAAAGCAGTCTTTCTTTTGCATTCACAATGAAATGCCACATTTTCCCTGCTCTAAAAACACCTCACAAAGTGTTCTTTACACACTGAAGTGAAACTGGGGGTGGGGTGTCACAACTTCATTTAAAGTAAACAGCTATGAGTAAGGAATGACAAGTGCACAATGAATACCTTGTGAAGGAAAGCCCCACATTTAATTCCTCCAACCTCCCCTACCCAATACACTCAGGTATTCTTCGCCCTCAGCAAATACATTTGTCTTCTTACACATGCTGAGGTATGTAAAGATCATGTTCAGAGGAGGGCAACCAGGATGATCAGGGGTCTGGAAACAAAGCCCTATGAAGAGAGACTGAAAGAACTGGACATGTTTAGCCAGGAGAAGAGAAGAATGAGGGGAGACATGATAGCACTCTTCAAATACTTAAAAGGTTGCCACACAGAGGAGGGCCAGGATCTCTTCTCAATCCTCCCAGAGTGCAGGACACGGAATAATGGACTCAAGTTAAAGGAAGCAGATTCCAGCTGGACATCAGGAAAAACTTCCTGACTGTTAGAGCAGTACGACAATGGAACCAGTTATCTAGGGAGGTTGTGGGCTCTCCCACATAAGAGGCCTTCAAGAGTCAGCTGGACAACCATCTGTCAGGGATGCTTTAGGGTCGATTCCTGCATTGAGCAGGGGGTTGGACTCGATGGCCTTGTAGGCCCCTTCCAACTCTGCTATTCTATGATTCTATGATTCTATGAGCAAAAGTCAAGGTTTACAGCAATGTTAAGATTACTGTAAGCACAATGTTTGCCTCCCCAAAGTAGGCAAAGGGGTGAAACAGAGGGTGTAGTTTATTTAAAAACCAAAATCTGACATGTTTTGGACCCTAAAGGTCCTTTCTCAGGGTAATCTAGGAATACACAAAGCTGCATGGTCATCATTGTTTATCACAATAGTTTTGCCAGTGTACAAAAACATGTTAAAGTTATAAATGGTTACAAGTGAAGAGAATATAAAAAATAGTAATAAGAGGCTCAAAACATAGAAACTATTTCTGGCTTGTCACATAAATGAAAGTAAACACACATTTGATAAACGCAAGATAGCATTTCTATTTTGTACCCACAATCTCCTATTCTCTGCTAACTTGAAGAAAAGAAGCCAGGTATTTGAATGCACAGAAAGGAATTGGAAACAGCTGTTTTGCAAAGCAGAACTGCATGATCAAGAGACTCATTAAAGCAAAAGGGAGTGAATGTATTCAGCCTAAGAATCCACCTTGCTTCTCTCTCTAAAAGAATCCTGTCAGTCTTTTTCTTTACTATTGCCCCAAATGGGAGGTCTCTTATCTTATTGCTCAAATAGAGAGGTCTCTTATTTATCTCCCTGTACATTATATTATAACTAATGTAACACCCAGCTTACCTGAGTAGCAAGGTGGTGGGGGGTGCAGGTGGTCCCAAGGGGTTGGCGGGGATAGGGCAGCTGAGCTGCAACAGTGGCACCAAGTGTGTGCACTCATATGGAAGAGAGAGAGCCAATCAGGGACTAGATTGGCTCAGTGGGAAAAAGGCTTTGTTGGCAGACGGGAGGGGAAACTTGCTTTCCTCTAGTCGGCCAGAAGCCATTAAGAGCAGGGCTTCCCATGTGGAGGCAAGTTCCAGAAGACTGGCCCAGCTCAAGCCCTGGAAGACGGGCAGAAGAAACGAAGAAAAAGCTGGTGCTCTGCCTGCCACCACCATCACAAAGCCGGATTTAGCAGGCAGAAGACAGGACGGAAGCAAGGACCCAAAGGAGTAGGCGGCACAGTGAAGCTTTCCCTCCTGCTAGCCCAATCCCTGCTACTTCACTGGGAGGTGGGTGGTAGGGCAATGTGATGGTGGTTGGCTGAGCAGTATGGGAAAAGAGAAGGAGCACACCCTCTTTCCCGTAGGAGTTACAGTAGGAGATTAACGTTGGGTATAGTTGTGAGGGCTTGAACAGAAGTGAGGACTACTCCCCCCCCCTTTTTGGGGATTTTCACCCTTCCCCCCTCCACCTTGGCTGGCTGGGAGTTCACCCAAGTGCCCTCCATTTCCTCCTAGACTGCTACCCAGAGAGGCCAGGAGCACACTATCTATGGGAGAGTTTCACACAATTGCTGAATTGGTCCTGTCAAAAAAAATTTTTTTTTTTCATTTCATACCCAATTTTATTGACAAACATATGGCATATCTATGGGCTCCCCAATGGCTCAAGAACTGGCATGTGGGACATTTTGAAGAATTAGATGTATATTCTGTTGATAATCCATTACATGAAAGTATTAAATTTTGGTGTGGATACATAGATGATGTATTTTTTTTTATCTGGCAAGGAAACATAGTTGAATTAAATGAGTTCTACAAATGGGTAAATGTTAGAAGAGAGAACAATAAATTTGAAATGACCTGTGATTACCACAACATTTATTTCCTAAATATATCTGTGAAAAAAAAGAGGAGGAGAGATTATATGTTACTCCTTACAGAAAAGCTACTGACCGGAATAAACTTCTCAGATATGATTGTGCACATCCTAGACATATTACAGAAAATGTTACATATGGCCAGTTTATAAGGATTAAGAGAAATTGTACAATGGAATCAGATTACAAAAAGGAACCTGAGGATTTACATCATATTTATTTATTTATTTATTATTTATTTATTACATTTCTATACCGCCCAATAGCCGAAGCTCTCTAGGCGGTTCACAATCCAGCAAAAGAATAGAATGCAGTTTACCCTTTCAAAACATCAGCACATCCTTAAGACACTCCATAAATAAATATTGTTATCTAGTAAAAGATATAGTGGGGTGTAAAAGAAAAACCTTATATGGCTTATAAAAGAACTAGGAATATAGGTGATTGGTTAGTCAGGAGTGATACATCAAAACAAATTATTAACTATGACAGACAACCTCTCTTACCAGGACTAGGATCTCGTATTGGATGTTTCCCTTGTGGTCACTGCAAATATTGTGAACATAACTTGAATTTAAAACATTTTGTGAATCCAACAGATGGGAAAGAATATATACTGAAGGTCTTCAAAACATATAATACTAAATTTGTTGTACATGACATAGTTTGTCCTTGTAAGAAATTATATATAGGAAAAACAACAGGGAATCTTAAGATCAGACTAGGAGAACATATAAGCAATATTAAACATGAAATTGTGGGAGCACCATTAGTACAACACTGGAAAGACAACTCTCATAAGATAAGAGACCTCCTGTTTTGGGCAATAGAAATAATAGAGAAAAAGACCGACAGGAGTTTTGGCATCTCTATTGGGGTTTTCCTTTTTTTTGGCTTTTGATTCCCCAAAGTGACAGAGTAATAGAAAATGCGCATGGCACTTTAGGAAAGAACTGGAATGGAATTCAGCTTCAAAAAATACTATTTATCTCTTTTCAATAGAAAATGGGACACTAATATGATTAACATGGTACTGAGAGGCGATAAGCTGATTACATGTATTTAATGGTAATCCTTATAATAAATAAGACAGCAAGCATACAGTACATTTTCTACACAAAAATAGCTGTGATGTCATAAAGTGTTGCTGTGTTTAGACGGTCACCAATGAAGTTGCAAAAATTCTAGGCGGTAAGTAGAACTTCCCTCTGATGTTGAGGTTATGCACCTAATTGAATTCTTCCTTAATAGGTTTTTATCAAATTCCGTAACAAAATATAATTGGAAGAGGACACAACACTGAAGAGTGTGGGCAAAACCCACACTCCAATGCAACCAAGAAACAAAACTCAGGATTGGGTTATGCATATTGGAGTAGGCTTGAGTCTTAGGCCTTTGCTAGACCTACCAGTAAATCCATGCCGGACGAGGGAAGATCCCGTGATGCAAGTATCATGGGATGTTGCCCTTGTCTACACATCAGGAGCAACGAGCTCAAGGAGAGACCAGTTGCATCCACCATTTTTTTTTAAAGGGATGAAGCACATGAACGCTGGTGCACCAAGGTAAGTGTTTTTTTAAAATAATGTTGGGTTTCCCCACTCCCCCCACCCTGCCCTTGATGGGTGCAGCTCCTGACTCTGCAGCTTTTCTCGCGTGGAGCCAGGAAAACCACGAAAACGGGCCACATGATCGTGGTCTCAGGCTCAGCCCTAGACTGCAGGAAAAAGCATGCCCAAAGGGGTAGGCTGTATCCCAGGGCCAGGCAGGGTTGATCCCTGCCTGAGCTCGGGATCCCCTGTGCGTCATCTGTGCGTCTATATCACACTGAGATATAGCCTGGTGGGAATCTACACTGGTGGTATTCTAACATTTTGAATGTGTTACTGTGACGCACAGTGTCACGTGACCCTGGGTCTCTAACGTTGTAAATGAGCTGTACTTACAGGATCTATTTCTTAGTTCCAGCGCGGCTACAGATTCATGTGCCTCGTCCTACCGGTAATTTTCCTCTCCCTTTCTCAGAGCTGCTGGGTTTGCTCCGCCCACTTCCTGTTCTTCCTTCGCCCCGTTTGCTATCTTATCTGCTACAGCAGATAAATCACACCAGCGTTATATTGTGAAATCACTGACAATTGCATGCAAAGGACTCAGAAGTTTTCCACCTTAGAATCTGCTCTTATTGTGAAGTACTCCCATGCATCCAGCTTTAATTGTGCTCCTTTTGCAAAAGATTCGCCCCAGCCGCTGCTGTGGGCGCAGGAGCAGGATTTTAAACAAATGCTTACATCTGTGTAAGCTTTATAGATAAAGACACCAAAATTGGCACAGTAATTCAAATACCAAATGTGAATCAAATTGGGTCATCGGTTGATTTTTTATGATTTTTTTTAACATTTCCCCCCTCTTTGCAAAGGAGCTGAGGAGCGCTCAAAGGATTGCTGTAGCTCCCTGCAGGAAAATTAACAAGGGTCTCTGCTCCCAGTCCAAAACAGGGCTGTTGCTAAAACTTTTCAGTTTAGTCACCCACCCAAACCCTGACCAGACCCAACCCAGCTTAGCTTCAGCAAAGCAGCTGGCTCCTATGCATTCAGGCAATTCCCTGGGACTTGTGTTAAGATGTTTTGGGAGAGGGTTTGTGTGTGCTTATGACTATTGCCCTGCACTGCTGGCTAGGAATGAGGCAGGCAGTGGGCGCGGAGCAAACCTAGCAACTCTGCTACTCTCAGAGAAGAGGGAGAACAACGGAAAGGATTTAACAATGTGCCCTGCAGAAACGTTGCAGCTAAACGTAAGTCACGCTAGTGTGCCCCGTGATACAGAGAACCGATACAGAGAACCACGTTAGAAAGGGACACTAGCAATGTTATAAGACTAGTGTAGATCCAGCCCCGGTCTAGCAAAGGCTTTAGTATCTGTCATCACCTGAGTTGACTTCTTTACTCTTCTGTGCAAGAGAATGGTTGCCATTAATAGGGGTATATATCTGTTCATTTTTTTTTAACCAAGATTTACCCAGTTTGTACTTTCTGGACAAAACACAGACCCAACACAATCTGTAGGCAAAGTCTGTACATTTCTGAGCTTGCAATGTGATTTGTGGACCCACCCACCCCCAAATGCATTTGACAGCATGTGTACATTTAAAAACTGTGCATGAAAAAATGCATACTTTTGAAAAATATGCACAAGCACTTTAATCAATGGGAGAAGAATGCATACATTTCAAAGATGTGCACAATGGATGCATATATTTGGGGAAATAGACATAAAAGAAAACAAATATCATAATCTGATACAGACATGAGATGGAACAAGCTTTGAGATGGAATTTGGAGAATTTACAAACTGGTTTTGCTTTTATGCACATTTGCAGCCATTAGTTCTAATGGAAAAAACCTATAATGCATTGCTGTACGTAGAAACAATATTGCAGTAAGGTCAAAAACTACTTAACACCCTGACACTGGATCGCCCAGCCATCACAAATAAAGAAACTATTGCGGGAAGGTGTAGTGCGGAAATTAAAGAGGCGACACAAGTTTATGGGTTTTAAACAGGGCCAACATTTATTTTGATGGGTATGCAGAGGGGAAACCTAATTGGGCATCTTTCTTTCATGGCTAAAGCCGTTGTATAGTAGGGCAGGACATTCTGAGCCCTGTTGGTGGTGTCTATTTATCACCGCCCCCTGGCTCCCCCTTTTGGGGTGGTAGGCCTTCCGGTGTCACCCCTCCTCATGCTGCCCGGCTCTGAGTAGGTGAGAAAGGTTGGCCTCAAGGGTAACCCTTATCTCAGCAGCTGGAGCACAGGGCTTGGAGCTGCTGAGCCTCAGAAATTACCCATCATCACTTGGTGCCGTGAAATGCTTACCAACCCTATCCATCCACAGATGCCCACCTACCTGCCATAAATGTGACCGAATATAATCAAATTAACCTATTTATTACTCCCTAACCTGTTTTCGCGGTATGAAGTAGGCGGAAAAAACTCATAACCAATTCAGATTAAGAGCAAACAATTCCTACTTGGTCCCTTGAACAGGCTACCAGAGAAGGGAGGGAGGGAGCCACTTTCAAAAGGGGGACAAGGGAGGGGTGTGAGCCCTTAAATAGGTCTGTGCCCCCTCCCCTTTCAGTTGGCACAAATCCACAGCCACTCATGGCCCGCCAAGTCGCCTCTCTCTGCACCCACCCGCACCAGCCTCCCCGCACCCAGGCTATGCCGGGCGCAGCAGAATGGCATTTGTTAGCAGGGAGAGGTAATGAGCATTCCTCCTCTCCTGAAGATGGCTCTTGAGTTTTAGGGAGGAAGCACATTAAAATGTTTCCAATGCCCCCCAAAAACCAAAGATGGATTTGGGAAGACGTTATGGATCTTCAGTTTACAACTATCCCCTCATCAAGAAGGCTACCAATGGCTACTACTCCTGATGGCTATGTGCTACCTCCAGTATCAGAAGCAGCAACAGTTGCTGGGGAGCATGGGTGGGAGGGTGCTGTTGCAATCATGTCTTGCTTGTGGGTCACTGGCCGACAGCTGGTTGGCCATTGTGTGAACAGAGTGCTGGACTAGATGGACCCTTGGTCTGATCCAGCAGGGCTCGTCTTATGTCTGTAAGGTTCTTCAGATTTACTTGCTCAAAACCCAGTAGAAACAAATTTAGCAAAACCTTTGTGAACTATCCTAAGAACACAAGTGGTAGCTTAGCAGCCATGCAGTCCTGCACATGGGTTTGAGAGAGAAATTGGGGTGGAGCTGATCCCCCCTGCCCCATTGTACACCATGGTCCCAATGAAAATTATGCCTTCCCACACTTTTTAGCCCTTAAGAAAGAAAAGACACAATTGCAAATGACGCATTACATCTACTTTGAGCCTTTGTTTAACTGGAAATATCATGAGAAGCTTTTTCATTCCCCTTTAGGAAACATTAGATGATCGATATCAAGACAAAGTCTAATATTCACCATTACACAAATTAAACTCTATATGGTAAGTTTAGTGTAAGACTGCTTTAATTATTATTTTTTTCACCTCAGCTTTGTAGTTTGGATAGCTTAATCCTCATTTCCGAAGCAGCCGACAACACTGAGTGACAATTTGAATGGAATGACAGCAGTTGCTGAAGCAGATAATATAGTCAAAAATGTGCTGTATATTTGCAGGGATTTGAGGCAACATTATGCATTTTTTTAGTCACTGGACTGAGAGAGCAATTTGATTCTTCATTTAAATGCTGCAAAATACAAAGCATAATGCAGAGAGGTGCATAAATTTGATACAGCCAGCAAAGTTTACATATGTCAAGAAATTCATGCAAATTTAAAGAAGTAACAATGCAAATATAATACAAATGAGTTTTACAAGCATTTTTTAAAATGTTTGTTGATATTCATTTTTCTTCCAATTCATGGCTCAGATACTTTGGTAACAAGGCATACCGGGGTGGGGGTGGGGAATGCATGGTCTAAAAGTATTCCTCTTGCTGTGTTTCCCCTGCTTTTAGTTCTGTAGCTGGAACAAACAAAAGTATTTATTTATACAAATTTATATATGGGGGGCATTTTAAAAACACACCACACTGGTGTTAAAATCACAACAATAAAAACACAAGATCACATAATCAATAAAACCTGTATACATAGCTAGGTCACACTACAGGGAAAGCTCATTGAACAAATATCTCTGAACCAGATGCCTAAAATGCAAAGCTGTTAGTGCATGCCTAACCTTAATGGAGAGGGAGTTTCTACAGGGCAGGAGTTGCAACACTAAAACCTCCAGAACACGTGGTACCACCAAGAGCGTCTCTCCTAAGGACTGCAGTGACTGGGCAGAGGCACAAAAGTCAAATGCTCCTTGAAGAAGCATAGTCCCAAGTTGCTTAGGACTTTATACACCAATAACAAAACCTTGAACTTTACCTGATAGCATATTGACAGCCAGTACAATTCTTTCAGCAATGGTCTTACGTGCTATAGAAAAGATGCTCCAGTCAGTAGCTTGATAGCTGAATTCCACACCAATGTGGCTTCTAGACCAAGGGAAGCCCCACATCATAGGAGTGAATGAACACAGGGAGCACTCACCCCATGAGTGCTTGCCCCACCACTGCCAGCCACAAACCAGGTCTCACAAGCTCCCAAGAGCCCTCATAAGGTGTGAGAGCACTCCATGCTCACCTGCACTGGCCTGTTACATTAATGGGGGCAGTCATTAATGCAGAGGAAGGAAAGCATGCTTTCCAAAGTCTCTGGGAAGTGCCCAATTCCCCCAGCCACAGTAATGGTGGCCACCATTAACACAGCAGTGGGGAGGAGAAAAGGACTCAGTCACTGAAGCCAGGGCAGCCCTATGTCCAGGTGCTTGCGGGGGGGCTTACACACGCTCGGGCATGGGTCCTCCCTCACACCAGGCACATCTGGTTGAGTCCATAAGGGCCAGATGCAGGGGCATCTGCTGCCCTCACAGACACAACTGACACCCCTACCCACATGGAGTGGGGTGCAGCATTCCAGTCTTGAGGTTCCCAGTGCCTGGACTACTGTACTCAAGCTAACACAGACGAATAACAGCTGTAGCTGTCATAGCAGCCACAGCTGGGATCAGCTAACAACAACAACAACAACAACAACCCTTCAGATCCAGCAGCACCCCCAATCTATGCACCTACTCTGTCAGAAAGAGTGCAACCCCATACAGTACAGGCAACTGTCCTATACTCTAAGCCTCGGGAACAATCTCTTACAGAGCCTCAATCTTGCCAGGTATTATGCTCAATTGATTGGCCCTCATCCAGTCCACCACTGCATCCATGCACTGGTCCATAGCCTGCACAGCCATCCTTGATTCAAATGTTATAGAGAAGTAGAGTGGGTATCATCAGCATACTGATGACACTTCATGCCAAATATCTTAATGACTGCTTCCAACAACTTCATGGTGGTGCTAAGCAACATTATTGACTATTTATCTGTTTATTAATTTTATTAATCCACTTTTCATTTATTATTATTAATTATTATTATTATTATTATTATTATTGATATTTTTATACTGCCCCATAGTCAAAGCTCTCTGGGTGGTTTACATAAGATCAATAATACCAAAGCAGGTTACAACGTCAATAAAACACAGTCATACAACAGAAGCCAGATCAACAGGGCAGAACGGTAACATAGATAAGGCTTTACAAGGCATTGTAACATAGATTCATGTCAAAAGCCTGGGTGAAAATAATAGGTCTTTAGATGACACCAACTGTACATGAGGTGAGGAGTCCCACAGAATAGTACCCTGCAGTAACCCACAGCACAAATGCTAAGGGGATAAAACCCCTTCCCAGTGCCACCCTCTGGAACTGACTAGGCCAGAATGGATCACCAAAACACAGGGTACTCATACCTATTCCACAGAGTTGGTCAAGGAGTACACTGTGACGTGCTGCTGCCTTATGTACCGTAAATGTAAATATTTGCAAGGTTATTGTTTATATGATGCATAAAGTTCCAGGAGTAAGTAGGCCTCAATGTACTTACAACTTGTATTCCAAGGTTGGGTACAGAAGGGTGTGTGTGAGAATTCCTAAGTGCTGATTTGATAGTGGCAGGGGAGTGCTTGGATTGACTGTATGAGGTGGGGAGGAGCTAGAGAAATGTAGCTTTCTCATATAGTCTGAGCTGACAGGAAGACAGTGTGTGTGGGGTGTGTGTGTGTTATGATTCTGTGAAGTGAAGGGTAGAAGTGGGGTTTGTTTGTTTATTACATTTATACACCACCCCACAGCCAAAGCTCTCTGGGCGGCTCTCTGGGTAGAGAGAGTGAAGGAGTGATTAAGGAATGTGTAAATGACTCGTGTGGAGAACAGAGATATGGAAGAAATATATGATATATGAGAGAACTGTAGGATTATATGAGAGAATAAAGATAGCTGAGTATATAGACAGTAGTATTCTATAGTGGAACCTTCTAAGAAAGGATTGATAGAAACCAATACATTCAGAACCTTGTAACCATATGCATTTTGACTGAGGAAACCAATAAGCTTATGTACAAGCACTTACCTATGTTAATAAATTGTAATTAATTTGAAACAACTGGTGTCATCAACACATCATCAGCACAGGGTGGGGGGATTGAGTGGTCCTGAGTGCTAGTGGTGTGGACAGCCCTGTCAAGTAGCTTGTGGGCATCTCAGGTGAGACGTCACAGGTGCAGGCAGGACATCACATATACCATAGTAAATGGTATCAAAAGCTATAACAAGTGTGGACAAAAGAAGCAATGCTGCGCTCCTCTTATTCCGCTCTCAATAAAAATCATCCATCAGGTTGATCAATCCTTCAGGTTGACCATCAAAACCAGGTCTAAATCCAGACTGAAATGGGGCTGGATTATTGGTATCTTCAATCATGTCTGCTAATGTCCTTAATCATGAGAATTTCAGTGCTGGATCAACCACATGTCCATGAAGTCTTGCACCAGCAGTGGCCAATGGCAATCACACAAACACAGCATGGTAGGGATAGCCATCCTGTATTTTGTCCTCAGCATCTCATAACTAGAGGTATATCATCACTGAACAAGATCCTTTTTTAGCTATTGATACATTTATCATGCATGAATTTGCCACAGGGCCAACCAAATATTCTGCTTATCATACATAGTGTAGCAATCTGTGATAGTTTTCCATCCTCTTGTGTAAGTGGATGCTCCCAATTCAGATCAGGATCATGATGGTTTTGTGTGTTGGGTTAAACCTTCTCTCTCACCTGTTTTTCCTGAAAATTCAATTTCCCAGTGTGGGTATATATCATACCTAGCCACAGGAGGCAAGGAACTTGGGGGGAAATAGATGGGGGAGAAGGTTAATTTCCCCTCCCATCTCTTTAGAGAGTTGGACAGATGCAAATACCTGGCTCTGAGAGAGTCTTTCCTCAGAGCCAGGCAGTATGTGGTACAGGCGGTCTCCTGGGTCATCCCTTACATAAAGCTTGGCTCTGAGGAAGGACCCCCTCAGGCATTTAGGCCTGTTCAGCTCTCTGAAGAGTTGTGCTGGTCATGTTCTCTAGCCGGCATAGCTTTGCAGCAGGCCAGCCCATCCTCTAGCTCACTCTGAGGAGATCCTCAGAGTGAACCAGAAGGGAGGCAGTGATGAGTGGGTGGGTGGGGATGCAGTGGCGGTGGATCTGGCCACAGTCATAAGAGCAGCACATGTGTTCATTACATACAAACATAATCCTTATGCCCAAAACCTTCCCTTCCAATCAGGGTTGGCTTTTCTGACCAGAGAAAGCTACAACTCTTACCATGTATGTTCAGAGGTATTATTTCCTACCAGAATCATGGAATTAGTAGTCTACTGTGGGAAGACAAGCAAACCCAACAGGGAGTGAGGTTCTGAGAATGCCACCGACAGAACTAAATGCTTCTAGAAAATTCTGTAGCATATAAACAAAACCAAAAGCTGAATGTTGTCCTAACGTCTTCTACATTTGTTGTTTAGCATTTAAAGGTGTCCTAAAATTAGCTGGAATATCATAAATAATGATCGAAAGCTTACTACTCTATACATGCAATATAACATTTCACACTGTGATTGCTACAGCTTCGTACAGCTTCAAAATGTAACTTGCAATCAATGTTAATTGCTGATACTAATTTGCTTTTTAGAGGTATTGATGGCTGCCATATGCTTTGACCTGCTATCTCCTAAAAGTAGGTGATTAAAATTATCAAGGGATGCAGGTAGAAACTAGCTTACTGAGGCTTGCTCCTTTCATTTTTGTATATCACATATTAAATTGCATCAAGAAAGAGAGGAGAGAGAAAAGTGCTGAGTTGCTGGTTTGACCAAAGCTCGTGAAAGTAATATACTACATTGCATTTAATTCACCTTAGTTAGAAAGTTGCTGTTCTTTCTGTTGGGGTTGGACAGTGGGGTGGGGGTGGGGGGATACAACTGCAAGATGGAACTTCTGAAATCAAATCTAAAATAAAAGGAAGACAGTTAATGCTGTCAGTGGATATATAGGCAGCATCGATGAACCCATGACTTCATTTTTAATGACTTCCTGTGGATTTAAATAACACACTTTAATATATACCATTCAAATATTCTGCTTGTCGAACCAGCTAAGGGACTTTGCTTACCCTTGCATTATATATTTTTATTTTGTCAGGATAGTTAGAGGAGAGTCATTATGATTCAAGGCATCTCCATGAGGAAAGTTTCTTTAAAAGAAAAGAAAAAAAGCTATATTGCTTAGCTATACTCTCTCCAGTCTCTCCTTGTAATGTGCTAGAGTTCAACAGCCAGGGATTCTGGCAGCAAGATCCAGGAACCTGGTGTGCTACAACACTGTGGTAGTGTAGGAAGGAGCTTCTGGCCTGCTCTATCCTGCACTGTGGCACCACCCCAGTAGATGGCACAAGGGTGGTCTTGTTAGCACAGCAGATGTCTCAAGAAGCCCACTGGGCTCCACCTGGCCTTATAATGCTCAGGACTCTGATGTAGGGATGTATGAAGATTTCATTTCAGTTTGCAAACCATTCACAAATGCCCCGTTCGCCAAACCGAAAACAAACCAGTGCGCATTTTTTCTGAAAATGTCCACAAGTTCCCAAACTTGCCTCACGTTAACAAAACTGTACTTGAAAAGTGAATAATTTCCCCAAAACTTTCCCCAAATGTGTACGCTTGAAATGATGCATGCTTTTGTCTATGGGGGAACTCTGGACAAATTTAGGAATTGTTTGCGCAACCTTCATGTTTGATAGCTGTTTGTTGTTGTTGTTACTTCGTTTTTGTTTTGTTTTTGCAATTTTCCCATTCATAGAAAATGAGTCGCTACCATGAACGCGAGCAGAAATCGCTGAAAGCTGAGCAGTGAACTGATGTTCAGAGAACCTTGCTGAGCTTGGACATCTCTTGCTCGCCAGTACCTCCACTGAACTGGCTCCTTAGTCTGAGGCCTTAGCTAGACCTAAGGTTTATCCCGGGGTCATTCCTGATCATGTAAATGACACACAGGGGATCCTGGGAGCAGGCAGGGACGACCCCGGGACAACCCCGGGATAAACCTTAAGTCTAGCTAAGGCCTGAGTAAGTCTGGCTTTTCCACAGGCACGCATTGGCCCTGTTCAGAAGACACCTTAAACGATGGCTTTAACAACAGTGGTTAAGCCAGAAAGCCGGGCTGTGTTCAGAAGACACCTTAAACCACAGTTTTAACCATGATGAATAAAGCAGAAAGCCTTAAGGTGTATTCTGAACACAGGCAGGCTTTCTGGCTTAACCACCATGGTTAAAGCCATGGTTTAAGGTGTCTTCTGGATGGGCCCAATGAGTCTAATCCCCAACCCACACTCCCATTTTCTCACAGGTACGATGCTCAGGTAATGGATGTGGAAGATAATCAGTGACCTTGGAGCACTTAAAACCACCTGTGCTGTGTGTAGAGTCACTCCCAAACAGTCCAGCAGCCCATACAGAATGCACCATGCTGTGGTTTGTTGGTTGGTTTGCTTGTGTGTTTGTCCATTTTAGAATGACACGAACCAGTGCTTTAAAACCCCACTTAGAGGACATGGAGAAAATAGCGGATGCTTGCATGTGACCGCCTCTGCAAGAGGCACCAACCATCAGGGTGAGCAGCAGATGGTTTGCAGGAGGAGGTCATAAGAATTGGCCTCCGCTAAACCTGTGGGGTCCATCTCCTTTCAGATAAACACAACCCCACAAGCCTAGAGCTATAACGATGGTGAAACCCACAAAGGCATCGTCCTGCATTACTAATGTTAATCAAGCTGGAGTTTGGGTTTTTTCAAAGAAGGAAGCCTGCACTGTGCCAACTGCTCATGACTATAATATAAACTGGATTTCCGACGGCTTCTGAGGTTGACAAGAGGCTGAATGGTGCGCACTTGACACAATCTGGAATATCCACTGGGCCTGTAATCCTTTCCCATGTCTGCTGTCGAAACATTAGCCTGTGACATGAATTGTGATACGGCTCTCTTTAAAGCTTGCAAACATTTGGCAGGTGTAGTATATCTATTCTTTTCGGCTGAATAGCAGCGGGGGCATTTTAAAATATTTAATACAAATCCTGCCACATTGGTATTTATATTCCATATGTTAATATGGACAATCTTCCGGCTAACAATGTTGGAGCTTAAAATGCATTTTCTTTCTTCAAGCGTCTAAATTCAAAGGGCTTGGATTAAACCAAAAAGGATTTGTCCATCATCACAAATTACAAATTTAATAGGAGAGACAAAAGGAATTTTATTGTGTTGTATTGATTTCTTTCTTTTTAAAAAACAAACAGACCCCCTTTTTGTCCATATAAATCAGGCTAAATCCCCCCTCCCCCCTTCCACTCACTGTTTTTTCAGGCAACTGTAATATGGGATAACTGACACAGTATTACAATCCTTTCATTCCTATTAGAATATGAAAACACGTTGTAATTGCTTTATGCACACAAATATAATAGGAATTATACATTCTGGGGGGAAAGGGTTTATTTTCCCTAGCTGCAATCCCCAAACCAATTTCCTTCATCTAAATTTGTCAGGTCTCCTAAGGCTCAGATCCTAAGAGTCAATGGCTGGAGCCTGGGGGAGATTTAGGGTGAAAATGAAATGAAACAAAAATGAGCTTGAAAGCCTCTCTTTCTAATTGATCTCCAGTGTACAGTTCTCGTCCTTTTTCTGTATGGTTGAAGTCATCCGAGAGCCTGCTCCTGGTGGTTCCACATAGACCCATCCTCCGATTGGAGTCCACCAGGGAAGAGCCTTCAGCGTGGTGGCCCCCCTCCTATGGAATTCCCTGCTTCTGGGGGTCAGGCAGGTGCCAACTTTGTATTCCTTTTGGCGCCTCCCGAAACCTTCATTGTTCCAGGAAGCCTTCCCTTGATGACCAGGCATGGTTCACTTTTCATTTTGCTTCTTTTAAAAATCTATTTTGAGATGTTTTGTTCTGTTTTTATTTTATTTTATCTTGTACACTGCTACGAAATTTTGAATGGGGAGCAGTATATAAAAATGTAAATAAAAATAAATAAATATTTTATACTGGTCTTGGGTGTTTCCTTCTCAGTCACTCTCTTCCTCAGATTGAGACAGACCGATGCAGAGACTAGGGCCACAGCTAGACTTAAGGTTTATCCTGGGATCATCAAGGGTTCGCCCCTGCCTGAGCACTGGATCCCCTGTGTGTCACCTAGATGAACAGGTTTGACCCCTGGACGATCCAGGGATAAACCTTAGGTCCAGCTATGGCCTAAAAGAACATGCTGGGGAAATGTTTTGGGGGTGTTTAAACTTAGGAATCATGATGAGTACAGCTGGGTCCTCCACAAGGCAAGGAAAAGGCACCACACCCTGAGGTTTAACTTCATCTCCTAGAGATCATGAGAAGAAGACCAAAATCACCACATCAAGCTCTCCTTACAAATCCTAACCCTATTCAGACAATCTTAAAATGTGCAGAACCAATGCAAGCAAAGGGGAATGGAGTCCTAAGAGCACATCCTGTCCCTCACCTCTACATGGTGTGCACATCAGTTCTTAAAAATCTATGCAGAATTGGGCAATCTGTGGCCCTCCAGAAGTTTTCGCCTACAACTTCCATCAGTGGTAGCCACTGCAGCCAATGGTGAGGGATCATGGGAGTTGTAAGCCCAAAACATCTGGAGGGCCACAAGCTGTCCACCCCTGACCTCTAGGTTCTCCCTGCATGATCTGGTACCTGCAGGATACCAGATTGTGTTTATGGATGCTAAACAGCTGATGAGAACATAGGAGTTTGATGTGGAGCCTGCTGCCTAGGGTGACCATATGAAAAGGAGGACAGGGCTCCTGCATCTTTAACAGTTGCATAGAAAAGGGAATTTCAGCAGGTGTCATTTGTATATATGGAGAACCTGGTGATATTCCCTCTTCATCACAACAGTTAAAATGCAGGAGCTATACTAGAGTGACCAGATTTAAAAGAGGGCAGGGCACCTGCAGCTTTAACTGTTGTGATGAAGAGGAAATTTCTCAAGATTCCCCAGATATACAAATGACACCTGCTAAAATTTCCTTTTCTATGCAGCTGTTAAAGATACAGGAGCCCTGTCCTCCTTTCCATATGGTCACCCTACTGCTGCCATTGTCTCAATCTTCTCCCACCCCACTACTGTATGTGTTGATCCTATACAATTTTTGTACCAAATGATTAGGGTCCACAGATATAGAACGTCTATCTGAATTTAGTAGCATTGCTCTTGAGTAAAGTGGTTTAGTGGAATGAAGTCTTTCTGGAAACCAATCCTCTGGTTTCCTACAGTAGGAATGTCATTGTGGCCTGCAGAATTCCAATCCAGTTTCAGACAAACAAGCAATGCACTTTAGTGTGTCTGGAAATGAGAAAAGAAACTGCTTAGGCCCTCCGTCCTCAGTGCTCTGAGCTTAGTGTTAAGAGTTTTTGTTTTGGTTTGGTTTTGCTCTCAAAGGCTCAGTTACAAAAAAGGAAAGGAGGAAGGGGGGGAATCCTTCCCAAGGGCATGACCCTCTATGGTGGGCTCAGTGAACCAATAAAATAAAAGGAAAGCCTGAGGCCGTGTAAACAGTCACTAGGGAAGATCAAGCGGCAAGCCATTGGGGAGAGGAATATTGAGGGTAATGTAGGAGCAGGGTGTGCAGAAGCTGTAACAGGATAAAAAGTGATAGCTGCCTTGCCTTCTTTGTCAAAGACATGAACTCTGGCAATCAAGCCCCTCTAGGATTACATATCAAAAGCTTGTGAACTTGCTATTCTTCACACCACTTGTCATCCTGCTGCATGGGAAACAAGTATGAAAAGGGCCAATATTATTTTAAACATTCGCACTGGGATGTAGATGGTTTTCTTACTCAAAAATGTCTGTTGTCCAGGAGGAAAACTTGTAATAGTCCAGAATAATGACTTTTGATGGCGATTCATGAATAATTCAGTTCAACAATTGGGAACTGGTATAAAGTGCTTGCTTAGGGTAGAACCACATTGACTATGAACACAGGATTGCTGCAAAACAAAAACAAAAAAACAGCATTTCAATGGCCCTGTCCAGAAGACACCTACACCAAAAAGTTAAGACTTTTTGTTAACAAAAAACCTTTTACCACTGTGGTTTAAGGTGTCTTCTGGACAGGGCCAATGGCCTGGGAATGCATACATTCCCTTAACCATTTTGTGGTTAAGCAGCATGGTTTAGTGTGTAGTCTGAACCAGGCCAATGCCATGTCCTTGTGCATGGTAATGTTATGTTCAGGGCAATGGCTGCCCCAGCATCCTTCCCTCCCCTTCTGAGGTGCCCTGCTGGATGGGTGGCAGCGAGGGACTATCCATGGCCATGCACACCCCTTCCACTCTTCCTGCTGATGCTGACACCAGAAAGGATAGTGCAAGGGGTGTGCATGGCACCACTGCTGCACACACACCCTTCATGCTCTTCTTGCCAGTGGTGGCTTCAGCAGAAGAACGCAAAGCGTGAGGGTGGTGGTGACACTGAAAAATCCATCAGCTGGCATGACTCACTGTTGACTAAGTCAGTCCAGCTGGTGGATGTTGGATGAGAGTCCAGGAGGTCAAGCCAGCCAAAGGTCGCTGAGGTTTACCTCCCAAATGGAGTCCTCCAACATCCTTATTTAAATCACACTTCTGTACAAAACTCAGTAGATGGTTTAGGAAAAATGCTACCACTCTATCAAATTCAGCAGGTGGCTTAGAAAAAAATGCTACCGCTCATCCTCAACTGGTCCCATCTTCCCTCCATCGGTACTATTGAGATCATTATATTGGCCCACCATACAAAGTTGTTGTAAGGCAGGAGTGGGAAACTTGTGGCTGACCAGATGATATGACTTACAGGTCCCATCAGGCCTAGCTAGTATAGCCAAAGGTGAGTCATGATGGGATTTGTAGGCCAAGACGTCTGGAGGGACACGAGTTGCCCTGCTCTGTTGTAAGTATTACAGGGATGATATAGATGAAGCACTTTTTTCACTTCTAATAACACAATGCTTGTGAGGCTATGCACTGGAACCCACCCTAATCTGTTATTGCTGACGGAATAAGGATTTGGAATTTGGATAAAAAAATCTTGCAAATGAGAAGTATTTTTTCTTTATTTTTTAATCTTTGCCCACATCTTCACTGGGAACTAGAGGAAATCGTAAACTTTTCACAAAGACAAAATGACTAATGAGTAGAATTGGCTGGGTCCAATTAAGACAGCTTCCTACTTAATTGCAAGTTCTGCTTTTCAATCAATGAATAGGCCCTGGTGTACACTGATGACATCTTTGTTGTGCCTCAAAGCCTAGAGGCTATGACCTCCATGATGCAGCTTTTTCTAACTGCTTCATTGCCCCTGTAGTGTCATGCAAATGGTGCGGGGGTAGAAAGGAGGGCCTGATCCCATGTTGCACTGTAGAATCCATAACAGGCTGCATTATAGGAGCCTTGCTAGACCAACCTGAAAATCCAGGCATGTGGAGGGGCCAGCCCACGCTCCTATCCACATGTCAGACGTGACGGGCTACAGGAAAGCCCCATCACATCCGCCATTTTGTTTTAAACTTAAAGGGCCGGGTACAAAGATGGTTTGGGAAACAGATTTGATGGTACAGATAGGGCAACAGAGTTGGGAGGGAATATGGAGACAAAGAGTGTTGAGAAACATGTCAGTGAGAATTAAAGAAAATTATTATAAAATTATATGGAAGTGGTATCTAACCCAAGTGAGATTAAATAAAATAAATAAGCTGTATCCAGCAAATTGTTGGAGAGGTTGTGGGGGAAAAGGAACATATTTACATATGTGGTGGGAATGCAAATATGTACAAAAATTGTGGAAAATGGTGTTTAATGAGATAAAAGAAATTGTTGGAATGGAGTTTAAAGAGACACCTAGTGTGGCATTACTATCATTATATGGAGATTTAAAGTGTAATAAGGAAATTAAAGAATTGATAACAAATTTGCTGACAGCAGTGAGATTAATTATATCTAGGAACTGGAAGGTCCAAGGAGATTATCGCATTGAAGAATGGTATAAGGAAATTTGGGATATTGCCATTAATGATAAATTGACATGTAATATAAAAGTAAGAAGAGGCATAACAAATATGAATGAATTTGAGGGAATTTGGAAACAGTTCCTGGTATATGTGTTCTCTAAGGGAAGTGGAAAACCACCACCAGAAGAAGTAATCAGATTTTGGAAGCAGGAATAGATCCCAAAGGGTGAAGGGGAGCAATTGTATTGTATTGTATTGTTTGATTATGAATATTGATAAATTACAAATGTTAACAGTTTTATGTAATATTTTTTCTTTCTTTTTGATTGATTGTTTTAATGTGAAGTTGATGTATTTTAATTTGTGTTAATAAAAAACTTTTTTTAAAAAAAGGGCTGGGTACACAGGAGCACACCACCAGCAACGGTAAGTGTTCCCCGCTCCCCCGCCACGATTTCCACTTCCCCCCCCACGAACTCTGCTTCCCCCCCGCGAGCTCCACTTTCCCCCCACAATCTCCCCACCCCTGATCTCTCCCCCTGCCCTTATGGGGCCAGCACCCTGTTCGACACTTTTCCTGGACTGGTCTACAGCCTGAGACCACGGGATATACCGGGCCAGAAGCGGTGCCGGTTATCCCGGGCCAAGGGAGGGTTACCTCTGCCTGAGCCCGGGATCCCCTGTGCATCATCTGGACGCACAGGGGCGGGCCCAGGGCTCGCACCAGGCTAACCCATCATCTAGCAAGGCCCCAGGAGTTGGATTGACTCTATGAGAACAATCGGCAGAGCCTGCTCCTTCCTCGGCAGACTTCAGTGTGCTCGCAACATTATCAGCACATGACAGGAACTAGAGTCCATCTGAAGCAAGCCAGATTGCAAAATTCCTATTAATAGCAAAGTTGGTGGGTGCATGCTGATCTTTCTGTATCCAAAATAGCACTGCCCACCAAGAAGAGGGTGATTTCAGCATACTCGGAGGAATTCCAAGATTTACAGAAGTTAATGATGTCCATCACTGGGAAATCCAGTTTTCTTTTGGCTCGCTAAAGTTCTGTGGCATGTACAACTTTAAGTCTGTGAGGCAAGCTGCATGTTTTCCCCCAAACTTTGTGCATTGCTTTATAAGATTCTGCCATTTTCACAAATTTCTGAGCAATTTGCACTAATTAGATCTGAATTTGTGCAAATTTTGCCTTTTTGGTGGGGGGAGTTCTATTTTATTTGGTCTTTAAAATAAACTTTTTCACATATGATGATAGTCAATGGGACTAATCATAGGCATGGATGTCAGTAGCTCCCTCTCTCTCTCAGCTGACTTAGAACATTGAAAGTTGGAAAACCTGCCATTTAGTTCATATGACTATGGCTGAGAAGGAGAAAGAGATGATGACACTGTTTGGCAGTTTCTTGGGGAACCTGGATCTGCTTGGAAGGTGGGAAGGAGCATCATGACTCTGTTGGGAAACTGGCACATGAGAAGGACTCTCATCACACTCAGATTTCCCAGCAGATTCAACCCCCTACAACCCCACCAAATAGCCCACCAAACAGAACTTGGTAAGTGCTTCAAGGACTCCTTGAGTTCTATTGAAGGAAATAATGTATTGTGTTGAGAGCAATAATCCTGACCTACCTTAAAATCCAGGGGAGAGGAAGTGAGATCCTGCGACGCTAGTATCGTGGGATGTCGCTCCAGTCTAGATGTCAGACGCAACGAGCCCAAGAAGAGAGCTGTCGCGTCCGCCATTTTTTTCATACTTAAGGGACAATGCACACGAATGGTCATGTGCACAGGTAAGGTGGGTTGTTGTTTTTTTTACATTAAATTCATTTCCCCGCTCCACACACCTTGCCTCCGATGGGTGCAGTGCCCCGTGCGTGGCTTCTCCCAGCTATACAGGAATAATTACGCAGAGCTTGGAAAAGCCATGGAATGGGCCACACGCTTGCAGTCTCGGGCTCAGCCCGAGACTGTGGGAAAAACCGGGGCCAAAGGGTAGGCTAATATCCCAGGGCCAGGAAGGGTTGATCCCTGTCTGAGCCCGGGATCCCCTGTGCATCATCTGGACGCACAGGGACGATCCCGGGTATTACACTGGGATATAGCCTGGTCTAGCAAAGGCCTTAGTCTTCAGTAGGGGTGTGCACAGGCTTGGACCCAGAGCTCGACTCTGAGTCGAACTGGGCTGATTCAGCCTTCCTCAATCTGAAACCATGGCTGTATTCAGATGACACACTAATCAATGGGGGGCTAACAGTAACAAAATGGAAGCCAACCTTTGATTAGCATGTCGTCTGAACTCAGCCCAAGTTGGCAATAGATTAAGCTGTCATCATGGTTTGAAGCAGCTGAAGTGCTTCAGGCCAATTTGGCCCAATGGCTAGTTGCACACACACACACACACACACACACACACACACACTCCATGGGACTTACCTGAAGCCTCCACTTGCACCAGTAAGCCATCCATCTTCCAGGAAAGATGCCATCTTTAAGGAGGACTGTGGCTCAGGCCTTCCATAGATCTACTATTACAAACTACATCGGCTGAAAAATGTCCGAATCGGGGGGAGGGGCTGTGCACAACCCTAGTCTTCAGTCATGGGGAGTGATAAAAGGGGGGGACACTTTAGTTGCCGCCAGGAAATGCAGGCAGAAATTCACCTGGGGAAGATGGTAGCCCTAACTCTGTATCAGCTATTTGGGATGAGGCAAGTGAACAGTTACCAGTAGGCATGTGCTCCGCTCCGATTAGAAGCGCAGAAGCAGGAGCGAATTGGCCTGCTCCGCCTTGCCCAGAGGCGGAGTAGAAGCAGACCGTGGACCCCTAGAAGCAAGGCGAAGAGAAGCGGCCATTTTCGGAGCGCTCCGGTTTCTGCGGTCCGATCCGATCGCCATCTTGAAACATTTCGCCCATAGGATTGCATTGTGGAAAAGAAAGGGGGATAACTGTGTTGTTTTTGAAGCTATCTTTCTGAAAATTCTTGTGCTTGGAGAGTCCTGGATGGGGATCATTTTGAGACTACTGTCAGCTCTCTATGTGCTGCGGTTCGTGTGCTAGAATTTTTTTAAAACCCGGCGGGAAAAATAACTTTTCCGAAGGGCTGAGGGGCAGAGTCAACTCCCGGTCATGATCACATGATCCCAAAGTTGGAGGAGGAGATAGGCAAAATGGGTAACTTGGGATTCTGGGAACTTCTCTTTCTTAGTCTGAACGGACTTTTCCCAGTGTTTTTTAAAACAGTAGCCCCACCAAATGCACAAACACAACCTGAAATCATATACTAAACCAATAATAAGAGAGCACTGCTACCCACCTAACTTTGGGGAACAACTGAAAAGATGTGGTGCAAGGGGATGAGCTCCCCTAGGGCATCCCATATGGACGTGCCCCCACTCTCTCCTGTACTTGGAGGGCAATTAGAGCCCTCCAAAGAGAGTAACCCGGTGGAGCAATGCCTATCATGAGTTGAAGTGAGAGCTCTACTCCTCAGCTCTCGTGGTGAAGCAATGGCTTTCATGAGTTGAACTGGCAGCTGCTTCCCCCTCCCCTGGGCACATCCCCCTATTGCTGGTAAAAGACAGATATAGCCTTTTTAAAAAAGTTCTTCTTGTTGTTTATTCAGCAACACTGCTGCTTTTAATTCCACCCCTCCTTTGTTTATTTATTTATTTATTCCATTTTATACGCATTACTGGCTTATCCTTGGCTCACTTCCTTATGCCCCCAGAAATGTCTGCTGCCTGCCTGCCTTCCCTCTCTCCTCCCCTGCCTGCCTCGCAGGGATGTTGTGTGTGTCTGGCTTTGACTCAGGGGAGAAGTCCTTCCTGCTCTCACTTGGAGTTTTGGAAGTTCCAAATCCATTTTTCAAATGTGGAAGAAGATTCATATAGGTTTATCTCTACTCCCCAATTCATGGCATGTTGGGATTTCCTTTGAAATGGCCCCATTGAGATGTCTGCAGGTTTAAGCCCCGCCAAAAATCAGGGGATGATGGGACTGCCTTGAGTCTGGGCGTGCGTGTGCATCCCTGTATAAGCTATCATGGTGGCGAGTTTGAGGTTTTTAACGTGCAAATTGACGGAGCTATCGAAAGGGGTGTGAATGGGGTGTTGGATTTTCATAAATTCCCCAAAAATCAGGGGATGATGGGACTGCCTTGAGTCTGGGCATGCGTGTGTGTCCCTGGATAAGCTATCATGGTGGCGAGTTTGAGGTTTTTAACGTGCAAATTGACGGAGCTATCGAAAGGGGTGTGAATGGGGTGTTGGATTTTCATAAATTCCCCAAAAATCAGGGGATAAGGGGACTGCCTTGAGTCTGGGTGTGCATGTGTGTCCCTGGATAAGCTATCATGGTGGCGAGTTTGAGGTTTTTAACGTGCAAATTGACGGAGCTATCGAAAGTGGTGTGAATTGGGTGCCCGATTTTCATAAATTCCCCAAAATTCAGGGGATGATGGGATTGCCTTGAGTCTTGGTGTGCGTGTGTATACCTCCATGAGGTGTCATGGTGCCAAACGTGAGGTTTCTAACTTTCACAGAAAAAAAGTTGTATACTTTTTTAGCTTAATGCAAGCCTATGGGGGGGAACGGAGCTCCGATCCAGATCCGGAGCTCCGCAGCAGAGCGGAGCGGGCATGGGCGGAGCGGGGGCGGAGCGAAGTGGCCCGATCCGCAAATCGTGGATCTGGAAGTGAAGCGGAGTGGGGGGTCCATGCACAACCCTAGTTACCAGCATTGATAGTAGCTGGGAAGATTCCTTGAGTACTACTGAAGGGAGTTCTACTAGAGGGAATAAGGTACAGTGGTTAGAGTAATGCATGTTTACTTAAAAGAAAGGAAAACCCATTGTATTATGTGGGGCTTACCAAGAAGTCACTTTTAGTGTTGGGATAGTGCTACAGTAACAAGGAACTTGGTGTTCAGATTTCCTTCATCGGGACTTCTTAATTTTATCTTGCTTGGGGCAAAAATGACATTATAGGATAAAATTTTAGAGTTATATAGACTATTTCCTCCTCATTTGTTATTTTATAAAAGTGTATGTGTGTGTGACAGGCTTGTCTCATATTAAATTTAGCAGTTGTATCTCTGAGGGCACACAAGGAAACGTCTAGGCTGGAACCAGTAATAGCTCGGAAAAGACTGCCAAGAGCAAGTCATTTGTTGCCATGGCAACTAACAGAGTTTCATTTAGTTTTGCTGTTCCCATCAGTCTCCTCCCCTCCCTAGTTTCTGGTTGATGAGAGGGAGGGGAAGAATTAAAAAGTAAAGGCAAGCTACTGAATTGATTAGGGGAAAGAGAAAAGTAACCACTCTCACCTTCAAACTTTTCACAAAGTCTTAATAATTTTGTAGCCCGTAGGAGAGGGGAAATCAAGGCAAATGCAGACTAGCCTTTAATCAGAAGTAGTAGGGCTCTTGGAACAAGATGAGTTGGCTCTCCTTTTTATTTTATTTTTAAGAGGCAGCCATGTTTTCCCCTCACGGCGCACTTCTGAATGTGCCAAGGAGGAGTTTCGGAAAACAAACATGGCGGCCGTAAGCATGACTGAACTTCAAAATCTCTCAAACAGAGATGGCCTTGCAAGGAACATTGTATGCACCCCTTGTATGTGGGCTTTGTTTGTTTTTTTAAAAAAGCCCATGCAGCTCCTTTTTGTGTTTGTACCTTGTTCAGGAATGTAATTCACATGCAACGTGAATCACCCTTGTTGGATGAAAGAAATCGTGGCAGCATACAAAATATCTTCGGTTTTATTTGCAATCAGGGCAGCTTAAAAATACTGAAACTGGGTCAAGTTTTCTCACTCTTTCAATGCATTCTTAATTCCACATGATTAAGGATAGCTTTTTCTAAGTGTGCATTTTCTAAGTACACTTGTATGATGAACATAATTCAAAATGCTTTATGGGCTGATAATAATACGGTTATAAGTGTACTGCTTTCTGTGATTCTCTCTGTATGCTTTTATATTTTCCAAATCTTTTTCCCTGACAGCTCAGGAGAAGTCCCATCATATCCCCAAGGTTGACGCTAAGGATCTGCGTTAATTTGTTTGCTATCACTTGTCCCCCAGATTCCAAATTTATCCTTGCTAATAGGTACATTGAGACTGTCAGCAAGTTCACTCTGAATACTCTCAAAGGAGATGTAGTCAGAAATGCATCACAAGTTGTGGATATACCCAAAAGGACCTGCTATTCACAAATTATCATTCCCCTAAATCTCAGTAAATCAGATCAGATACCTAGTGTTGGAATTGATGGCGAGTATCTGATTCAAAGTAGGTTTCCTCCTAAGTTGTATCTGTCACATCCGTTTACATCACATTATGCCATGTCACATCAGTACACAAGATGTCATGCAAGCTACATAACCTACAATGGGGAAAATGTGAAGATAAATGGTGACCTGGCTGGAAGGAGCTACTGTTATCACCTGGCCAAAGACACCTGGATTTTATGGGTCCTTTTAGACTTTTACATTATGCTCAATAAGATTTCTGCTGCCCAGTAAGAGAAACTAGTTTGAAGTCTCTCACCGAGAACTGCATTGAAATGAAAAGCTGAAAAATAGTTTAAATGCATGTGTTAAATCTATTTTGTAATGCAGTAGGGGATTTCGAAATAGCTTTGAAATATCTGACAGGGAAGGGGTGAATTGCTGTAACACAGGGGTGGTGAACCTCTTTCAGCCCAGGGGTCAAATTCAATTTAAGAGAAGCTCTTTGGGGGCCGCATTTCAATAGTGATAGGGCCTGGAGAAAAAAGGGGTGGGGCCAGTGGAAAAAGGGGCTGGCCCAAAATACCAACATAGTTTTGCTTAAATAGGCTGTGACTATATGCTGTGTTTTAAATATTGTGCTTTAATATTTGTTGTGAACCACTGAGATGTTTTATTATATTCAGCAGTTTATAAATGCCACAAATAAAGACATAAACAAACTAAAGCTCTTAATCTCAGTAAACAAGCCTTTGGCATTTCAACCTTTTAGAATGGTGAAAATGCACAAAAGCCAGGAACCCTCCAAATGATTGGTCATTGAGGAAAGGAGGTGGGTTCAGGGGAAAGGGGGCATGTCACAGGGGAACGTCAGAGGGACAGCTTAGAAGCCAGGTGGGAAAGATTTGGCCCACCAGCCTGAAGTCCAACACCCCTGCTCTGAGGGCTAGGACATGAGGGCTGGGACATAGGGCACTGAACAGGCAAAGCAAGGCAAAGAAGGGAAGGTCAGAGGAAGTAGAAGGAAAACAGAGGGGATACATCAGAGAAGGTAGAGTAGATAAAGTTGTCGTTGGCTACCATTGCCTTAGCGTCTCATCTGCAGCTTCCTTCTACTGAATCAGACCACTGGTCCACCTAACCCAATACCAGTTATCTTGAATGGTAACAATTCTCCTGAAGGCATTTTCAAGGAAGATCCTAAAGCCTAAGGTTCTAGGAGTTGAACCTGGGAATGTCTGCATGCAAAATATTTGCTCTATGATCCCTTCCTGCACAAACCCTAAGGGCCTCTTAGGCTGCTATTGCGTGACCTGCTCAGATTCCAGAGAGGAGTGAGGCAGGCAGGAATGTATAGGAGGGAAGAGGTAGAAAAAACATGGGACTTTTTTAAAAAAGGAGCCAGGGGCCTAAGAAGCCATCTGTTCAAGAGAAGGAAGGTGGCTAGGAAATGAGGGCTAGAACCTGGAGAACTGAATAGACAAGATGAGACAAAGAAGTTAGAGGGAGTAGATTAGGGTGACCATATGAAAAGGAGGACAGGGCTCCTGTATCTTTAACAGTTGCATAGAAAAGGGAATTTCAGCAAGTGTCATTTGTATATATGGAGAACCTGGTGAAATTCCCTCTTCATCACAACAGTTAAAGTGCAAGAGCTATACTAGAGTGACCAGACTTAAAAGAGGGCAGGGCTCCTGCAGCTTTACTGTTGTGATGAAGAGGGAATTTCACCAGGTACTCCATATATACAAAGGACACCTGCTTAAATTCCCTTTTCAATAAAACTGTTAAAGATACAGGAGCCCTGTCCTCCTTTTCATAGGGTCATTATAGAGTAGATGGAAACCAGAGAGAGAGAATGGGCAGATGGGACAGCAACGTGTGAACAGAAACAGAAGAAAGGAAGGGTCATGTATGAACTTGAAATAACCAGCCAAATATTTGGCATAGCAAAATGGCAAGGAGATGGTTTGAAAGTGTTTCTTTGTCTTCTGGTATGGCAGTGGCCACCCCACCTTTTTTGCGGTGTGCTTTTAAAAAAATCTCATTTTTTATTCTAATGTGCTTTTTTGTTGCCCTTTATGATTGAGATAGGTGTAATTCTTTATTTTTATATCCTTCATTTTCTGCTGTTCAGTAATGTAGGAGGGGCTGAATAGGCACTAGGTCTGCCACCTACTGGTCAAATAATTAATCACACTTCAAAGGTCTGTAGTGACCAAAAAACTGACCCTGTCATAATTTGTAATTTGCTCACCAAGTGACAAATCCAACGTTAAAAGTGCAGACATATATTTTCTGCAATTACACATTTATTATTATTATTATTATTATTATTAATAATAATAATAATAATAATAATAATAATAATAATAATAATTACATTATTAATAACGAACATTCCGCCATGTTAAATGGAGTTACTGGGGGGAGGGTCAACCTAGCACCCCAAAATGAAAAATATTCCAGCAATCTTTCTGAAACGCTTTACTGCCAGAAAGAAATGCTGGCTTTACATTCCCTGCGCGTTTCAGGGAGATTGCTGGAATATTGAGGGCTGGATGGGAGTTTAAAGCTGAAAAAGGGGGGGAAGTATGTCTGTCTCAATCTGATCAGACTTTACTTCCTGGTTGGCGACTTTTTTTTTTGCGCATTTATAGCGCAAAAGGGGAAGCCTCCCCATGCAATCCATTAGTTGGATTGCATTCCCCTATCCAGCCCATTGATGGAATGGCCTTTCTTTTTTCGAAAGACCATTCCATCAATTTTAAATTAATTTTTTAAAAACCCCATGTTTCTCTGTGGGGAATCTGATAAGCTCACGCATGTGCATGAGCATCAGAATCCCCAGAGGGAGGGGGGAGAAGCAGGGAGAGCGCGGCCGGCGCTCATCCCTGACGGGTAAGGTAAGTGGGGTGAGGGGGCTTGCCTGGAGCCGCCGCTGCATTCGTGCAGTGGCAGGCCCAGGCGTGGCGGGGGGGAACCGGGGGGAGGGAAGAACGTACTTACCTCCTCCTTCGACAGCCGGCCAGGGAAGCCCAACCCCCACCTTCATCACTTACCTCCTCCTTCGACGGCTGGCCCAGGACTAAATGGAACCCCAGGCTTTACCGGAAGCTTAGGCAGGGCCCTGCGGGACCGGACCGGGCCACGCTGGGGGGGGGAATTCCCTGGCCTTCACCGCTGCCACCGTAGTTTGAGCGGCGGCAACAGTGGTAGGCCAGGGCGGGCCTGGACGGGGGGCTGGGAGGGCATCCACATGGTCACTTACCTTCCTCCATTCACCTCCCGCTCCAGGCTTCAAAGGCAGGACGCTGGGGTTGGAGGCGGAAGCTTTAGAGCGCCGCACCAGGAAGCTTTAGAGCGCCGCGGGGAGGAAGGTAAGTGAGCACCCGGAGAGGGGTGGGGGGACATTGGGGAGTGGGGGTTGGGGGGTGGCCCTTACCTGGACCCGCTGCTGCTGCTATTCAAGCCCCCACCCCAGCCCACCCCACTTACCTGCTCCGTTGTCGCTGGGCCCGGGCTTGAATCGAACGCCCTGGTCCACCCAGAAGCAAGTCCACACCTGCAGCCTTGCTTCTTGGTGGACTCGGGGGCTCGATTCAAGCACGGGTCAGGCCATGATGGAGAAGGTAAGTGGTGGGGTGCCGGGGGGCTTGCCTGGAGCTGCCACCACAACAGTTTGTGCAGTGGTGGCTCCAGGTAAGGGGCCAGGCAGGAGGGAGGTTGGCTGGAGCTGCCACACTTTGTGCAGCGGTGGCAGCAGGTCCAGGTAAGGGGCCAGGTGGGGGGGTGTTCTTACCTGCTCCGTCGTCGCCTGGCCCAGGCTTGAATTGAGCCCCTGGGTCCACCCAGAAGCAAGGCTGCAAGTGTGGCCTTTCTTCCGGGCTGCTCTAAACAAAAAAAGAAGTAGGTGGCTCTAAGTTGTTCGTCATCAGTTTTCCACAACCCCACAGTCACCTCTGCATATCCTATTCTCCATCCTGTCCTCATGGTTTATCTGCTTTGGCAGAATGAGAATTTCACTGGTACTTTCTGCCTCCTTAGGGAGGATGTGGCAATTTCCAATTTCCCTGCTTTTTGGTGCTTGGTGGAAAAGTGTACGTCCTTAACATTGTTTTATAAACCGTAGGTTTTTTGTTCATTGAATAATAATATAGCACCACCAATGTACATGGTGCTGTACGTAGTAAAAGAATAAAACAGCCATTAAAAATATCTTTCAATTTTTGTGCCTATGCATTACTGAAGTACATCATGGGTCATGGCATGTGTTTTATGGTATTGTTTTTCATTCCACTCAACACACATTGCATCTTTCACAGTTTAAAAACAAAACATCTGGTCAAGAGGGCAGGGCTCCTGCAGCTTTAACTGTTGCCATGAAGAGGGAATTTCACCAGGTGCTGCATACATACAAATGACACCTGCTGAAATTCCCTTTTCTATACAACTGTTAAAAATACAGGAGCCCTGTCACTGGTGATGACACCAAAAATACCTGCCATTTTGATTTCATATGGTACATGGAATTCCTTTGCTTCTAAAAAGAGGCAGCAATAAGTAGGGCCTTTTTAGTTGTGGCACCTACCCTATGGAATACTTCTGGTTGAGATTTGCCAAGACACAACTCTATATGTTTTTTAGACATTTGGCCCAAATCACATCATTTAAGAAGGCCTTGAGCTGAAAAAAAGTTTGCAAGTGAAGGAAGCAAGATAAGTGATGATACAACTGTATGGATTGAAAATCGGGGCATATTTATTAAATTAGATCTGCAAAGGGGGATTCCTCAGTGGCTATTCCACTATGCTGGCACTAGCCACTCAATGAAATCAGGTGAAACATTCTTTGCCTTCTGGATGTCAACTTTAGCACCCCTCAGAATTTCCCCATTCGGGGAAAGGGAGGGACATCCCCTGTCACATTCCCCTGGGCCACAAAACACTGGGGGTGTAAAGGGAGATCAGTCCACACACAATCCTTATCCCCACCCCCTACTGGAGCAGTGAAACCCTCACCGGGAGGCCCTCATGCATCACCTGTCACCACCAATGATGCCTCAGAATGATCACCATCACTTTCCAGAGAAACATAGCCCACCCAAGCAGCCTGCCTAGGGGAATGTGACCAATTGAACGAGATCTACCTAAGATGCTCTCACCCCACGTACAGTGTGAAGCAGGCAAAAAGATGAACAGCGAGCCAATCATATTGTGTGCCAGACATTCCTGCTAGGCCCTCAAAAGAGTGACCAGTAGCTCCCACACTGCAAACCAGGAGCAAGGGAAGGAGTGTGCTTCAAAGAGGCCAAGAGGAGAGGGGCCCATGGACTAATATGGCCCATAGACTAATACGGACTAATATGGTGCCTCCTCAAGCTGGAGGCACCATAAACCCCCACCAATGCTGGGGCTTGAAGTAGGGTCTCTTCATTCCCCCCCCCCCCCCACATCCAAAACAGTCCCCCTGTGATCAGGCAAACCAAACGTGGGGTAGGGCATTTCTCTCCTCATATGAATATGTTAAAGCTGTTTTTCCTTTTTCTGGGCCTTCACATTGGTTTTGGGGGGCTTTATGAGTTGCTCTTTTTCTTGATTTGGGAAGTTTCTGTTTTTTATGAAGTTGATATCAACTTTTTTGAAGATATCTTCTGATATCTTCATGGATTAGCTATATATCTAATCCATGAGAGGTCCGCCTGGCGCCTACACTGTACTCCTTTCGTCGCCAGCTGAAGACCTTTTTATTCACTCAGTATTTTAACACTTAATTTTAACTTAAATTTAAATTATACTGTTTTAACTCTGTATTTTAACCTTATATCAATTTTGCTGTGTGGTTTTATCCTGGTTGTGCTTTTTATATTGTATTTTGTATTTGTGTTTTTAACTTGTTGGTTGTTTTATGATGGTTTTAATTTTTGTGAACCGCCCAGAGAGCTTCGGCTATTGGGCGGTATAAAAATGTAATAAATAAATAAATAAAATAAATAAATAAATAAATTTTGTATGTATTTACTGTTGTAAGCCACTTTAGTTTCCTTTTGGTGAGGATGAAGCAAGATATAATGTTTAAAATTAAATAGAAAGAAGTGAGCATGTGTGCCTTTACCCTTGCATATATGGGGCCTTTATGGCCACCATTTATGCAGGGGAGTAAGTGTGCAATTTTGGCAACAAAGGGGTGGGCAGCACCCGCCAGGGAGTGTGTGTGTGTGTGGATTTTCCCACCCCTAGGACAGGATCACAACCAGGCAGAGACTGGTGGCAGGGTCAGAAGACAGGTTTCTGATTCTCTCGCCTTCACATGTTCATCTGTACATGTTAAACATCTGCGCACAGAAGGACAAATGCTGGAAACTACTGAGCCATGTAATGAGCAAAGCTAAGCACATGTTGTAATCATATCCTACTTGTTCAATGCAAAAAGCTTTGTTCAGGTCCATCCAGTGCTAATTCAGCTTCCATTGAATTCTTAACTCTTAAATGAAATAGTACACAGAAAATGACAGGTGTATTTCTTCTGAAATTCTAAAGTACGGTTCTCAGACACTAACAATAACAGTATCTGACGATAACCCTGAACATTCAGTACATTAAATGCAAGAATTTCATTATATGCTATACATACAATCTTTCTTTCCCTCTCTTCCCCTCCCCCCTCTCTTATACACACAGACACACACACACCACAACTATTGTTGACATAAACCAGTGTTGGGTGGTGTTTTCTCTCCATAAATCAAGATATTCTTGCTTTTAGATTCCCAAAGTGAGTCAGCCTAATTTATTTCATTTTCCACATTTGCCACACATTTTAGGAGTTGGCTGGAATAGAAATCCACATTCTGCTTGGAGTACTTAGGCCATCGATACATTTTATTAAGGCTATCTCATCAGCATTCACAGAATGCATGATGTGATTGCCATTTTGTAGAAGGATAATGTCATTACAACTACATTTCTGGCATTTACCTGTATATCAGAAGAGGGCAGGATGGGGTAATCTAGAGAATCACTCAGCATTTTACAAAGGGATGTACGAGAATTTCATTTCTGCTCACAAAACATTTGAGCATACCCTGTTCACAATGCCAGTCAGGAGCAGACGCAGGAGAATGAGTTATGCAAAGATGTTTGCAAATTTTCAAACATCTGCTCACAATTGAAAATTAAAAAATGTGGAGAAAAAAGTTTGCAATTATGCAACTTTAAAATGTGTCAGTGCACACTTTAGTCTATAGGGGACATTTGTGCAAGTTTGGAAATTTATGCAAATTTGAGGGGTTTCGGCAGAACTTTCACATTTCATAGAATCATAGAATCATAGAATAGCAGAGTTGGAAGGGGCCTACAAAGCCATCGAGTCCAACCCCCTGCTCAATGCAGGAATCCACCCTAAAGCATCCCTAACAGATGCTTGTCCAGCTGCCTCTTGAAGGCCTCTAGTGTGGGAGAGCCCACAACCTCCCTAGGTAACTGATTCCATTGTTGTACTGCTCTAACAGTCAGGAAGTTTTTCCTGATGTTCAGCTGGAATCTGGCTTCCTTTAACTTGAGCCCGTTATTCCGTGTCCTGCACTCTGGGAGGATCGAGAAGAGATCCTGGCCCTCCTCTGTGTGACAACCTTTTAAGTATTTGAAGAGTGCTCTCATGTCTCCCCTCAATCTTCTCTTCTCCAGGCTAAACATGCCCAGTTCTTTCAGTCTCTCTTCATAGGGCTTTGTTTCTAGACCTCTGATCATCCTGGTTGCCCTCCTCTGAACACGCTCCAGCTTGTCTGCGTCCTTCTTGAATTGTGGAGCCCAGAACGGGATGCAATACTCTAGACGAGGCCTAACCAGGGCCGAATCGAGAGGAACCAGTACCTCACGTGATTTGGAAGCTATACTTCCATTAATGCAGCCCAAAATAACATTTGCCTTTCTTGCAGCCATATTGCACTGTTTGCTCATATTCAGCTTGAATATTGATCATTCAATATTGAATACTGATATTCATTGAATATTGATATTCAGCTTGAATTTGATCATGTTCATTTTGCGCAATTATCCCACTTATACAAAACAAACCAAGGTTGTAACTGTGAATGCAATTAGAAGAGAGATTAACATCAAGCTGATGCTTGAAGAATCTGGGTGAACATGAATATTGGTTAAAGAGTCAGACTTGCTTGGGAATAAGTGCCATATAAGTTACAGATTGATATAATTGTCAGGAAGGAACTATGTATTTAAAACCTGTTTCTGAAATAATAGTATTGTGGAGTGAGTGGGGCACTTACCGGGGTGTGGGGGAGGTGTTCATTGGGCTTGATGATTGTCCCCTGAAAATGTTTCCTCCCCAGAGATGTTTTCTTCCAGAGAAGCTCAGATCTGGTTCTGGAGCTCAACTAGGAGGAAATGTTTTAAAGGGTCTGTGTGTCATTAGCAGGGAGAAATTGTTGGGTGGGGGAAGAATTAAATGGACCCTTCCTATCCACTGACTCTCTTCAACAGTTTCCCGTATTGTGAAAAGCCTTAGTTTCTCTCATAAAAACTAATAATATAGGTTCCAAATCCATGTTCCATGCAGATTGAATGATCTATACTCAATATTTGGAATAGCCCATTGAATCCAGATTGTAGTGCAGTAGTAGAGTATAGGCTATAGAATTTCAATCAAAGCAGCAATTGAATTAAACTCTGCATGGATTTAGTGGAAACCAGCAGCGTTGCCGTGCCTTCAAACAAAATGCTGCAAATGGGCTAGGTTCTAGGTTCACCAAGAATCCAGAAGTGGTTCTGAAATGCAAGGCAGGCTTTCAGTGGATATCTGGGTGAAAGAGTTAGTTCTACTGGTCCTTGTTTTAGAACAGAAATGGATAGCTCCATCCACTTCTAACCATGATTTCATGCCAGAAAATTGTGGATTCGATTTTAACTTGAATATTCAGACTTCTCTGTGGCTCTAATGGCCCCAGCAATGTGGGTGAAAAAGCCTGTCAAGCGAAACTGCAGAGTTGGTGGAGCACTCTGAAACTTATTTGAGACTACCGTGGAGCCACATTAAAGGATCATAGGTTGATGTGGGATTTTACCACTTCGTTTTTGCATAGGATGGGAAAATGCTCTCATAAATATGACACTCCTTGTTAAAATCGGTATCATCAAGTAATGTATTGATTCATAATCTGTTCCATCCCATTTCTGTATTAATCTGCGATTTTTAAAAAAACAACAACATTTAAATGCATGTTTTAACACATTTCTCTCAACCATATTTGGATGTTTTTACAAATCATTTTGATAGATTTTTTTTTAAGCTAAGAACTGCTTTGCAAAATTCAAAGAAGAGCAAATCAGAAGGATGTGAATGCTGTGATCCACACATTAGACCAGGGACTGCAGATCAAGTCAGCTCATATCAGAATTCACAAAGATCAAATTCTTCGAACATCCCTATTTGGAGGTGAGGTTGGTTTTGACAGCTCCTCTCCGATGGGGCAAGTTTGACTTGGGGCTTTTATGTTATTCTATTGGGGTGCTTTCACGTAAGTCACTGTCCATGTGAAAACATTGGTGGTGCAGTCTTTACCATCACATTAATAAGGCCTTTAAGGTCCTCCTTGGCACATGGAGGGGAGATGCACAATTTCCAGAGGCTCCAGAAACTGCATTTCCCCCTTCCATGCCAATGGAGGACACCATTAATGCAGTGGGGAAACACAAGATTTTCAGAAGCTCCAGAAATTGTGTATTTCCCCCAGCCTATGCGGCAGGGTCTTGCTATTTACTGTTTTACTCTGTACAGCACCATGTACATTGATGGTGCTATATAAATAAATAATAATAATAATAATAATAATAATAATAATAATAGTGGCCGCCATGAATGCAGCAGGGGAAATGTGCAATTCCTGAAGCTCCGGAAATTGCACACTGCATCCCATAATGCAGGGGGGAAGGTAGCTAAGGTGGGTGGTTGCTGAGCACTCACAGGGGACTCACGAGTGCTTCGGCACTCATCCACACTGAACACATCCAACTGGGTCTGTGAGGGCTGGACATGGGGGGGGGGGTGTCCAGTGTGCTCACGGACCCTGTCAGATGCTCATGACAGCCCTAAATCTTGTAAACAGACTGCCCCACCACAGCCTATGGATGTGTGAATTGTTTTTGAGAAATTTCCCACTAAAATGAATCTAAGTCAGAGTCTGGTGTGTGTGTGTGTGTGTGTTTAAATATTCTCCATGGTTCCAAAACATTACACAAAAGGTTCATACCTGAGTAACAAGGAATTAATTTGCCCACTCCTCTTATACTTGCACTTATCAGGAATCTCGTGTCTGTCTCTCTTGACTTTGAAATATTGAACAAAATGTGTAAAACAAAAGTGGTGTGCTTTATTGGGAAGGGGGGGGAAAGAGATCTATTGATTTAAACACACACACACACACACACACAGAGAGAGAGAGAGAGAGAGATTAAAAGGATGGATTTCCAAACATACATTTCAGATACCAAAAAGCTGTAGTTATCTGAAGTGCACTCAAAGAGCTGAGGGAATAGAAGGAGCATTAAAAATAGAAGAGATGTAGTGGAGTTGACAATATTGACTTAGAAGATTTTTTTTTTCAGTGTGCCATTAAAGCTCTTAATGTGTCCTAAAGAATAATTAACCGTAGAAAAGTCTTCAAATCAAACATCTGACTAAGCTTTGATTCAGCTGCATCTTCAAGACAATAGTATAGGAACTCAATGATATAAATACTATTCTCTGGACTGGTAGGGTAAAAGGGGGCATTCTACAACATTCAGGGATTGCCCTGCCATCAGAGAGGCAGGACTGATTTTAGGGATGGACAAACCTAACAGGTTTTTTTTCTCCTGCATTTGATTTTTTTAAATAATAATAATAAAAAAAAGTTCTTTCCATCTTGAATTTTTGTTTTTCAAGACATTTTTGAATTTTGGTAAATTCTTTTTAAAAACAAAAACAACCTGAACTGAATGAAATTCTGTCTGGCTTGCACTCTTGTTGCTCTACTGGCAAGGGGCTCCCACCCTAGTTATCAGAGTAGCCCACTGGCCTTTTCCTCAGGTTCAGGCTGGGTGATCACGAAGAGAAGCACAGCAGCAACAGCACTACAGGGCAAGCGCTGTGAGTGACACTTTCTAACATTTTGAAAATAAATAAATGTAGATTTCTCCATTTGATCATTATAAGAATCTCGCCTTTAGTGTAGTAGCGAAGGGAACAATCCGATCATGTTTAGACAGGGGGGAATGCTGGGGGTTGTAAGACTTTTTTCCCCCTGCCTGATCATGGATTGTGCCCTAAGAGTCTAAGCGTATATTATTTATTTATTTATTTATTTATTTATTTAGAATATTTATACACCGCTCCTCATTGAAAAAATTTCGGAGCGGTGTACAAGGTAAAATGAAAATAAAAAACAGAATAAAAACAGTTAAAACAAAATTTAAAAGAAGCAAAAACAGTAATCCAAGGCTGCATGTTAGAGAAAGGCTTCTTGGAATAAAGATGTTTTCAGGAGGCACCAAAAGGAGTACAAGGTTGGAGCCTGCCTGACCTCCAGAGGCAGGGAATTCCACAGGAGGGGCGCCACCACGCTGAAGGCTCTTCCCCTGGTGGATTCCAATCGGAGGATGGATCTAGGTGGAACCACCAGGAGCAGGCCCTCGGATGACCTCAGTGACCGGGCAGGTTGGTAGGGGAGAAGGCGCTCTCTCAGGTAACCTGGTCCCAAGTTGTTTAGGGCTTTGTACACAAGTACAAGAACCTTCAACCTGGCCCGGTAGCAAATAGGCAGCCAGTGCAGTTCCCTCAGCAGAGGAGTTACATGCTGGAAAGGGGCAGCTCCAGACAACAGCCGAGCTGCAGCATTCTGCACTAGCTCCAGCTTCCGGAGCAGCTTCAAGGGAAGCCCCACATAGAGTGCGTTGCAGTAATCCAAACTTGAGGTTACCAATGCCTGTACCACTGTGGTCAAGCTATCCTTGTCCAGGAGAGGCCGTAGTTGGCGAACCAACCGAAGATGGTAAAAGGCACTCCGAGCCGTGGCAGCTACTTGAGCCTCCAACGACAGAAATGGGTCTAAGAGTACCCCCAAACTACGAACCTGTTCTTTCAGAGGCAGTGCAACCACATCCAGAACAGGCAATGAGCCTGTCTCCAAGACTCGGGAACCACTCACCCACAGGGCTTCCGACTTGCCAGGATTCAGTCTCATCCAGCCCATTACTGAGTCTAGGCACTGGTCCAGGACTTGCACAGCCTCACCTGATTCAGTTGTCACAGGGAGATAGAGCTGCGTGTCATCAGCGTATTGATGGCATTTAGCTCCAAATCCCCTAATGACTGCTCCCAACGGCTTCATATAGATGTTAAATAACATTGGGGACAAGATGGTGCCCTGCGGCACTCCATAGCTCAATTGCCAAGAGGCCGAGGACTGATCACCCAATGCTACTCTCTGAAAACGACCCCATAGGTAGGACCGGAACCACTGTAACACAGTGCCTCCGATGCCCATCCCACAGAGTCGATCCAGGAGGATACCATGGTCGATGGTATCAAAAGCCGCAGAGAGATCGAGCAGGATTAACAGGGTATACATTAGGAACTGATTTGAAATATGAGGACAACTCTTTAACCAACTAAATCTGGTTGGTTTTCTTGGGCTAAGTTACATTTAAGTCCATGAGGGTGTATTGACTATGTGTGCCAAACTCCAAGAAAACTGTCATTCTGGAGGAGATGTGGATGGTGGGGGGTGGGTAGGGGGGTGGAGTCACCCAAATAATCTCTTTAAGAGATCTAGAAAGACTGGTAAGCAGTTTTTCCCCCTTCATGCATTCAACCTGAGAAGGTCAGCCTCACCTTAAGACCTTCTTTCCCCTACAACAATTATATCTCATCCTTTCCGGCCCTGTTCATAACATATGTGCTCAAGCAGCTCCATTGATTCACTAGCTGATGATTTGGCTAAACAGGGTTTAGGTTTTTAAAAACAAAAATGGGGGAAATCTGAATTTGTCTGTCATCAAACATCACCGTCATCTCCCTGATGTGTCTTGCTGTAGGCAATGGACAAGCTGTTAGTTTGTTGCTAATTTTAGTTTGCTTTATTCAGCTTCGTTTGTTTTCTTGGGTCACTAGACTGAAGGTCTCTTTCTCTCTTTTTTGGTCATGACTCAAATTCATGTTGTACTTGGAAACTTATGTTCCCTCCTGGGATGTGAGTGTCCCAGCTGCTAATGTGTAAGTTCAGTTACCTCCTTTATAGTTACAGAGGACAATAGAAAGGAACAATAGCTATTTATACTTTTTGCAGATATCTGCAGCTGACCTATGTATCCATCATGGTCAAGTTATTAAGGCCTCATTTTACACAGAAGTTCTTGGGAACAAAGGCTTCAAAGGGGTTATAAGCATAACAATATAAATTAAGGATGCTCATACAGTTCTCTTCATCTAAATTGATCGTCTGTTTTTAGGGTTACCTGATCTCGTTTGCAGGGTACCACTGATGCATTAGCAATCTGCCATTTCTTTGTTTTGATTTTTATCAAAACATATTGCTTTATTGTTTTCTAGGGATCACTGTCCCAAGCCAAGTGGAAACAGGGTCAAGGACTCATAATCAGGAGGAAGGATGACATCAGCCAAGTTGTAGCCAGATGCAGGTGACAGAAGACCTTCCTACACCACGTCCCCACCCCCGGGATCATCCTGGGATCATCCCTGTGCATCCAAATGATGCAAAGGGACTCCCAGGAGCAGGGGGGACAAGCATGGGTTTTCCAAGGGATAAATAAACTCTGGAAAAAACTAATTCTTCCCATAGTCTCGGGTTCGTTGCAGGACTGCAGGAGGTGTGTGGCTGCCTACCCCTGCTTCGTCCCACCTCCTTGCAAGTAAATGCAAGAAGGCGGGAAATGGGCACGGAGCTCTTCGGGTGCTCCATGCCCATTGTGGGTGGGTTGGTGGGTGGGAGCAGGAGCACATTTTTTTAAAAAAAACCTTAATTTTTTTGGAGCACAAGTGTGCTCACCTCCAGGTTTTTTTAAAAACAAAATGGCGCGCGCAACATCCCTCCTTCCTCACAGGATGTCATGTGCGCATGTGGCCCCAGGGGGAGGATCTCATGAGCAGAATATCACAAGATCCTCCCCCCTCTGTCCCGGAAGGTGTAGAAAGGCCCATAGTGGGGACTGATGCCATTATGAGCCTAACCCAGGAGAATCAGGAGAGGCATGATGAAGCCATACCAATGGCTCCAATTTTCATGGGAAATTAGAGCTGATATTTGGGTCTAGCTCGAGTTCCTATTAGAGTGTAATGGTATTTCTTTCTGTGGGGCAAGAGCTTAGGATTGAGACAAAGTTACAGGTCCATTCAGATGTATCTGGGTCTCATGGTTTGGGGGTAAACGTCAGGGAGCAGTGATGCACAGAGTGGGACAGAACTATAAGTAGAAGCAGACATCATAAAAGATCTCACATTCCTGGAATTTATCTCCATTATAGTGACCATCTGGTTATGGGTGGAGTTGTTAGCTAACTCCTCTGTCCATTTGTGGTCTTATAACCTGGCAACAGCACATATTGTCACCTCCTTTACTTCTACATCTAGCTGGGTGAGGTTGATGTGGTATTTCACACCTCACTGCCTCTTCAACATGCCAGATGCCCATGTTGGACAATGTTTGTTCATTGCATGTCCAGGTTGGACAATGGCATTGCTGACACCGTTTTTCACAAACTGACAGAGCAATTTCATCAGCAACCAAGGATGTGGCAGAGGCAATTGTGGGATCATGGAGGGGTGGGGCTTAGTATGCAATGAGCTTATATCTTCCACACCATCATCAGAAGAGCTACACAATGGCTGACAAGTAATTCACATCATTTCAGAAAGATGTAGGATAATCCAAAATGTGGTCCACCCCTTTTGAGCACATCATGTCATTTTGCATGACATTATGGAGGAAAGGGCTAGCCCCACATTTCTTCAAGGGAAAACCTTAACAGTTGAATGCTAAGTGCAAGCTTGGGTGGACACACTAGTGATTTCAGATAATGGGAAACGGTGGATGGTTGGGTGGCAGCAGGGTTCCCAGTGTGGTAACAAGGCCCTTGTGTCCCAATGGGTGTTATAAGCCCTGGAGTGCCAATGGTCCAAGATTTGCTTGATTGATTTGGAAGCTGGATTGCTGCACTGAAGTGTTGATGGCCTTCTGTGGGGTGTTCTGTGTCAACAAGCTGGACATAGGCTTGGGGTGGCACATTACAGAGATCACTTGAAGAAAGGGAAGGGCACCTTTTGGGAGGCTACAGACTGATCCAGCTGTGTTGTTCTAAGATGAATGAGCCCTGGAAAGGGTTAACTACCCACACTTTCCTGCCCTCAACCTGGTCTGTGCCCAGTACAGAAGATGATGCTGTACTTAACCAGGAGGGGAAACTATGAAGGGGTCTTGTTTTGGAATCAGGATGGGAGTCCCTTTAACAATACCAATTCGGGACCCTTACCATGACAGCCTTAGAGAATCTGGGCCTGTGGTCTTACAGATTTGACACACATTCATTTAGAATTGGGGCAGCATCCACAGCTCTAGCCTTAGGGTTCTGGGTCATTCACCCGGTTCACAGGTCCTCTTTCAGTTCACAGCTGAGCCTCAACAAATGGGCTAATGACAAATGGATGGACAGGCATGGTAGGCACTGGTGCAAGCTACTTATGGCCATCACATAAGAGTCAGTTGGCTCAATGACCCAGTTTTTTTTTTACCTACCTGCTGTGGCATATCTCAAGGAGATCCAGAGGTGATTTTGTGAACCAACATCATATTGTTAGTGCTACTGCCTAGATGTGTGTGTGTGTGTGTGTGTGTGTGTGTGTGTGTGTGTGTGTGTGTAGTGTTCCTCAAGAGAGTCAGAAGGAAAGTCATTTGGGAACTGCTTCTGGCCATGGCCAGGAGGACTTTCTTTCTCATCCTGACATCAGGTCTGGTAGGGAGGAGTTATTCAAGGAGCCATATCTTTCTGAACAGGACAATTTCAACTGATATGCAGTGAGTCCTGCAGGCTTCTCTGGGGTGGGTGGGTGGGTGGGTGGGGCAGTAGAATCACAGAATTATGCTGGGGATTCTTCTTTTGTCATAGCATTGCAGTAAAAGAAAAAGTTATCAGCAGATGAATCACCACTGAATGCCAGGAAGCACCTTAATGATGAAAGTAGATTCCCCTTGGAGGCTCACCTGGAGCCTAAGTCTTAGACCCAGTTTGCATGATCACAGCATGGTTAATAAGACATGGTAGTTTGTTAACCAGCATGTTCAGACTGCATGCTGAGAAGATATCCCTAATTATCCTTGCTGGCATGTCCAAACGCAGGCAGCATGGCTTGTTTAAGGAGCAGCAACCCTCAAAGAACCCATGGACTGTCGTTGGTTTATTTGAGGGTTGCTGCCCCCACCCGACAAGCTATGCCACCTGTGTTCAGAGAACATGGCAACCTGCACCAGCAAGTTGAGGCTTGATAGAGCCAAATGTATTGGTCCTCTCAGTAAAATCATCTGTGGGGGAACCTGTAACAATGTCATGCTGGAATACCTACCAGCACAGTTCACTTTGCAACTCTTTCAATGGTCAACAAATTTGGAGATTCCTTAGGGGAGAAATAAGATAAATTTCAAAGGAAGTAAAAGAGTTTTGAGAAGAATGGTAACATTTCTCACATTCTTACTGTAAGGTTCTATATTATTTTGTAAGGCACATACATCGTAAAACATCCAGGGAACATATTTTCAAAAGATGTGAGAAGTGAATCCTAAACATTAGAGGAACAACATAAATTGTATTCATTGCATATAAAAGAGAATGCAGCCCTTCCCATCTCCCATCTTTAAAAAAACAATCAAGAATAAATCAGTATGTTGGCATTTCTAGTGGACATAAGGAATGGATTAATTGCTTAGGTAAAACAGAAATCAAGTTTCACCTGAAAAGGGTGTTTTGTGTATTCACTTATTTATTAAGCTTCCATAACCCTCTACATGTGTAAACAATAAAGGAACTGAGAATAAGAATTAATCTGGTCAGAGAGCCTTAAAAACCTGAGCTGATCAAAATTGCAAATCCTACTGCAGTTCAAACAGAACTGTAATTGAGGTTTATTTATCCAATATAAATGCCAATAAGTGGACCGACCGTAGTATTGTTATTTGCTGTTGGGTAAATACCTGGAATCTGCAATGAGATGACTCTTCTAAAAACAAACACAGAACCTAATTGATAGTAGAGCTTTAATTCATTTTCATAAAAATCAATAGTATTCTTCAGGGGAATAAAGGTGAAGTAATTCATTTATCTAGATCTTTAAAGCTGATGCATAGTAAACATGAAACTTCTCAGAGAGGTTAAAAATTGCTTGTCAAGTATTTCAAATTAGTGTCATCTTTTGATTTGTTTGATTTCCTAGCACCATTAGGATTACTTATATAAAATTATCACAGTGGTTTTTTCTTCTTCTTCAAATTATATCATCTCATCTGGATGTTAATATTTTCCATGTAGGCAAGTTTGCATTCTTCTTGACATTCACTGTTTTTCTTTTATTCTTGGCTCAGAATGCAATGGAAATTCATAGTTTTCAATGTAAAAATAAAATCTCCACTTTAAATAAATGGATGCATGCCACCAAATTAAGCACTATTAAACATCATGCAGGATTTTCCTAACCCTTCCACTGATATCAGTTGGACTTAACTTTAGCTGGATTCTGCCTTTATTTTATTTATTTTTATTTTTGTAAGGAAAAACAGAGGCGGGAAGTAGGGATGGGACAAGAATTTGCCATCCTTGCACAGATTACAATGTAAAGAATTGATGTGAGCCCAGCCCAGCCCATGGTGGGCAGGCCCTCAGACCCTTGAAATGGCTTCCAGGCATCCTGACTTCCTGCCCTGCTCCCCCAAGGAAAGGAAGTCTCACTTGCAGGTGAAGGATGTGGAAATAATGAGATGAGATAACTCTATATGGTATAAAATTCAGGCCACATTTATTAAAGATCTGCAAAGGGAAACTGGGCAGGCCCTAACCTACACCAGCCACAAACTAGCCATTATATCGTGTGAATCATTCTATGTCTGGAGAGTGGTGTCAGATGATTGCCACACCTAGGCCATACCCCTTTTGGGGAGGGTAGACTGACCCTCACCCCCTACATGGGTTGCACAACACTGGATGGAGTGACGAGAGTCGGCTTCATAGGTGGACTTATCCCCGCACTGGGGCCACACGACCCTTAGCGGAAGGCCTCAGGTATCACCTGTCACCAAACAACAGTGCCACAGAATGATTACCATCCCTTTCTTCTAAGCATGCCCGACCTAACAGCCTGAGCCAAATGTGACCAAATTAACCAGAATCAGAATATTATAATTCCTGAGACACTCTCTCCCCTCTTACAGTGTGAAGTAGGCGAAAGGACACATAGCCCAGGTTAATCAGACTATGTGCCAAGAATTCCTATTCAGCCCCCAAAACGGTGACCAGGAAAAACTCACACTACATACAGGGTGGGAGGGAGGGAACCACGATTTGAAGAGCCTTGAGGGCCGGGCACCATCACCATATTCTGCAGCCGCCCCTCCCCAGCTACAGGTGCCAATCACCCACCCAATGGGGGGGGGGAAGGGAAAGGGATAGCAGATACAGAAGGCTCCAGTGATGTCAGAAGAGGACCACAGGAGCTCTCTTTCAGCAAGAAATTACAATCTGAGTTAGGGATGTCTAAGACATCTGCAATACATTAGCAGAAGTGTTCATTATTGCTGATGTTCACATGTGTACATTAGCACAAATGCATATTTGCAAGCAGAGAGATGGAGATAGACGAGGATGACTCCAGACACATGTTCCTTGATACAAACTTAAATACAGTGACATCCAGATTCATTTTGGAAGCTGAGGAGGAGAGATGCAGATGTACAGAAGGAACTAAAAGGATGTGGAAATCTGAATCCTCCAGTGTCAGCATTAATTTTTAAAGCTCTTTATTAAACCAGACTTCAGTAGGATCCAGAGCACAACAAATTCACAGATTAATCAGGGAATAGAATGGGGGATACCTGGTTAGTCCTAATAAAATTCCATTATTCCTCATTTTAAAAATAAATTTTAAAACAGGGCCATATCTATATTGCCTTGATATTTGTTGTTCCAGATTTTTTTTAATCAACAAATTGCAACCATTTAATCATGAGACCAACATCCTGTATTCTAGAAAGCAACTCTAAATGATGGTACATCCTGCCTTTTCCAATAAAGGCGGCACTTTGAAGAAAAAAGGCAATAGTTCTTAAGAATTCTCTGTTACAGATTCCTTGCTCTCCGCATAGGCACATACACAGAATTCTAAACTTCAACATCTGCACAGGCAGTGTTAATATTCACCAGAAAATGTAGACTGCAAGATCTGAACACTCCAGCATTAAAAGTACCCAGTGGGTAGGTTCTTCTACAATTAACAAAGAAAGCTAAGATTTGGCATCTATGACAAAGGAAACATTTCGAGATACCCCAAAATAAGGGTTGCACTCTGCTGTGAAAATGTGAGTTATATCCTATAAACTAATAGCAGCCTCGGGTACTGAATTATGACAACTACGTAGCAAAAACAGGGCTACTGAGAAATAAGGAAGTATCCACAGCCTGCTTGGGGAACATTAAGGTTTGCAGAAGTTACAAAGAAAAATATTTGGGAAAACAAACCATACATGGCAACTCCCTGCTCCAAAAAACAAAAACAAAAACACAAACAAAAAAAAACTGCCCAATGTTGGGAGATCCAGGTTCTAGTCCCCACTCGGCCATGGAAACCCACTGGGTGACTTTGGGCCAGTCACAGACTCTCAGCCCAACCTACCTCACAGGGTTGTTGTTGTTGTGAGGATAAAATGGAGTGGAGGAGGGTTATGTATGCTTCCTTGGGTTCCTTGGAGGAAAAAGGGCAGGATATAAATGCATAAATAAATAAATAAATAAATAAATAAATAAATAAATAAATAAATAAATAAAATGGTGTCATTAAAGCTTGGACCCAAACAAGAACAGGACACAAGGGTAGATGTTTGTGGAACATGTCTTCTTGGAAGTAACTCCTCCATTGCACTTTATGCAAGGAGGGTGGGGGGAGACTGTCAAGACCAAGCTGCTGACTTCTGAGTGAGCGTAGCTAAGAAATACTGGATAAGCATAGCTAGCGAAGGGTTTCTGCCTGTTGATTTGAAGCTGCACCAGTCTACAAACAAAAATATTTGGGAAAACAAACCATACATGGCAACTCCCACCCCCCACCCCCCCAAAAAACCTGCCCAATGTTGGGAGATCCGGGTTCTAGTCCCCACTCAGCCTTGGAAACCCACTGGGTGACTTTGGGCCAGTCACAGACTCTCAGCCCAACCTACCTCACAGGGTTGTTGTTGTGAGGATAACATGGAGAGAAGGAGGATTATGTACACCACCTTGGGTTCCTTGGAGGAAAAAAGGCGGGATATAACTGTAATAAATCAATTTAAAATGCAACGAAATGTTGCAGGGTAAAATGCTCCTGTTCAGTGTTCCAGCCAGCCTGTTGTGTTATTCCATCCATTGCAACAACAACAACAGCAACAACAACAGCAACACCCTGCATTAAATAGACAATAAGCATGCTCAGTCCTCATTGGGCAGTTTTGGTTTGCAGGGGGTGGGGGAAGTTGCCATGTATGGTTTGTTTTCCCAGATATTTTTTCTTTGTAACTTCTGCAAACCTTAGGGTTTCCCAAGCAGGCTGCTGATACTTCCTTATTTCTCAGTAGCCCTACTTTTGCTACGTAGTTGTCATAATTCAGTACCTGAGGCTGCTATTAATTTATAGGATATAATGGACATTTTCACAGCAATTTTTTCTGTATTATTTCAAGGGCTGCAATTCCATGCATATTTAGGCAAGGAAAAAAATTCCCAGCCTCCACCCCCCACCCACCCCGGCTAAGCCATGCACAATTAATATGCAAAGATTTAGGACTGATTTTTTTATTTTTTTTAGTTTATGGATTGAGGATCTGACACAAGTGTGTATGTCTCTTAAGAGCATACTAAGAGAGTTTTATGTCTCACAAATCATAGGGCTGATTAGGACCTCAACATCTTGACCAATTTAGCTTTATTTTAAATTTTAAATCAATGCATGATACTCAACAGAGCTATTTTGAAAAATTACCATCTCTTTTATTATGCAGGCTTTTCTGGCTTCATGATTGCCTACAATGCTCACTTAATCCCATGAAGGACATTACAGGAAAACATCAATGAACTGAGCAATGTCTTTGTCTTGGTGGAACATAAGTCATTTAAAAATCTTGGTTACTATATTGTTCAATGCACTCTATCCAATGTATTCAGAAATAAATGTACTGAGAGTTTCACACAATGTGTTAACCCTCCATTATAGGTTAATGTCGAACTGTCCCTTATCATGTTGTGTGAACACTGTGTTTTCTGCTGGGTGGGTAATCTTGTTGTCTGAATGCAGTGCATTTTCTGCAGGTTTGCTCATTAACCATGCAGTATGCATTGTAAATCACCCTGAACAACCCAAGGACAAGCCACAGGTTCTCAGGGTGGCCTGCAGGGTTAACAAGCCACCCTGTAGTAAACAAGCTGCATTCAGACAACACAATAACCCATGGTGAGTTAACTTGTTGAGTGAACCCAGCTGTTATCTCAGATGCAAAATATCAGCATATTATACAGAACGTACATTTCTGTGTGTAATCAGCAAATATATCATAACACATGAATCATGTCGTTCTTGCTGGCCACCCAGAAACTGAAATAGGAACTTGTGGGGAAACACATAGACCATAGCTAGACCTAAGGTTTATCCCTGGATCGTCCAGGAGTCAAACCTGTTCATCTAGGTGACACACAGGGGATCCAGTGCTCAGGCAGGGGCAAACTCTGGATGATCCCAGGATAAACCTTAGGTCTAGCTGTGGCCATAGTGGATTCTAGAGTTGAGTTCATGTATACTGAGGTTCCCCCCCCCCCCCCGCTCCTGGATTACCTGGCAGCCTGACAAAGGTTTTAGATGATGATGATGATGATGATGATGATGATGATGATGATGACGATGATGATTTATTTTATTTATTATTTTATTTATTTTTATTTATTACAATTTTATACCGCCCAATAGCCGAAGCTCTTGGGCGGATGATGATGATGTTACTCCCCCACTCTCTCTCTCTACACACACATGCTGTGAGGACCTTGTTGGTTAAACAATACAGTACTTGCCTTGAATTCTAAACAAATCAGGAAATTAATTTGTTGCAAATAATTTAGGCTGTGAGAATGGCTGATCTACTCTGTGATGTGCTTCAGCATTATTGCTGCAGATAGGGTAGTATTGTAGCTACCAGCTCAGAATGGGTCACATGACATAAGTAATCAATAGGTTTCCTCCTGGCCTTAGGCCTTTGCTAGCCCACCTGAGCCTTCCATCTTGCCTGCTGCAGTAGTTAGTCTGGAGCCCTATGAACTAAGTCAAAATAAACAATTGTAAAGTGTGGTTTATAGATATTCTTCAAATGCAAGATAAAAGCAGCCTACACAATGTGCATATACCTACCTCAACATCCTTTCAAATATTCTTTGAAAAATGTTGTGTGGGTTGTGAATCATTCTTTAAAAAAAAAAGCCTTGAAAAGCAGGAAGCTCCAAAAGTCAATAATCAAAGAAAGGAAATGTTCAACTAAAGAGCACAATTAGTTCAAGAGGCTAACTAAAATGTGCTATTTTAATTGTGGTAGCTATAATTAAATTGATCTTTTTGGTCTACTCTAGGATTCCACCCGCCTCACATAATGATGAAAAATAACATCTTTTCATCTACAGCCCATGTTGGCGTGCCCATAGACTTTTAAGTCTAGATCTGCATGTTTAAGCTAAGTGCTACCATCTGCCTCTTTATTCAGACCACTAAAAAATTTCCATCTCTTCTTTGATGTTCAGTTGTTGAATTCATTATATTTTCTAACAAATCTTAAAATATAATTGGATGAACCTGAATTAATGAGCAATCCCATGCCCACCTCAACAATTCCAGGCATATGTTTCTCCCTCATTCTATTGGCAATTTGTGTGGTAAATATAGTTGTGGAATATACTCTTAATGTAATCTTGTTCAAAAACATAATGGCTGCTTGCATCTTTCTGACATCCCTAGAGGGCTTCTGTGGTGAAATAAGTAAGCTATAAGAGATATGCAGTGGGGCGGCTAGATAACCCAAGCGAGCAGATTACATACACCAGGACTTTCCAGAAAGGCCACCAGGCAGATAAGAACAATGAAGCAGTGAGTCACTAGGAAATAACCCCACCCATTGATCTCAGGATAGCACCATCTCATGTAGGCTGAGAGCGCGTGACCTTTGTATAAGCACTAGAACCAGGCCAAAGGGCACTATTATTTATTTATTTATTTATTATATTTCTATACTGCCCAATAGCCGGAGCTCTCTGGGCGGTTCACAAAACTGCTAGTTATAATGTTAATAAATGGCTAAGCTATAGAAATTTACTAGAGCATGCACAAAATGCTATATGATGTAACTTGTATAAAAACCCCGAGGGCCTAGCAATCGGGGCTGCTTCTGTATTTGAGAAAGGCAGACTTTCCGCTACGTGAAATAAAGCCAAGGCTTCGATCTTACCCCGTGTCTATCTCTGATTGGAACGTTGCAGCTAGGCACAAACCCGAGGGGCTCCAGTGGGGACCCCGTACCACAGTGGGAATTGAGTGGGCTGCCCATCTTGATTCCACATCCACATCCACACCCACACATATACCCCCCTCCCCTGGTTTTCAAATGGTAAATGCTTATCTTGTGGACCATCACAGGGTTGCAGGTGGTGCATGCTCCAACAGCAGCTCCAGCAAATATGGGCAAAGTCTAGAAAACTTCTTAGTTTGGCCACTTATGAATCACTCAAACAGAGGATGCTGATTGGCACAAATTTTGTATATGCTAATTTAGATGTGTAGATGCAATTTTAGAAACAGTTATTATAATTTAAATATAATACAGTACATCTCATCGTAGTGTGGAAGACTGCGACCAGTGACCTGTGTGCCTTGCTCAATCGGTTGTCCACACATAGTTGATGGACAACTTCAAGACTCTCCTGTCTGTTGTTTCTTTATCTTTATACCAGGATGCCTTCAAAATAGAGACAGTCCTCTGGCAGCCCTTCAAACAGAGGACTTTCCTCTGTAAAAAGAGGACACATGTCCACCCTAGCCCTGCTCCTTTCCCCAATTTTTTTTTCAAGGCTGAAAAACACACTGTCAATGTACCGACACTATCAAGGGTTGTTGTTGTTGTTTGGAGTCCCTGGCAGGCAGCAAAAATAGAAGAATTGCTGAGCTTCTGAAGGACCTTCCACATGTGGCTGGAAGGCTGTATTCCATTTGATGGGGCTAGGTTGTTCAGGCCTGGATGTGCAGGGTAATTTCAATAACTATATGACATAGATGGTTATTCAGGACCCCACCCAATAAAAGAACACCCACAACAACATTTGTTGCCTTCGTAACGGCAAATGCGAAGCTTAACTTTTAAAATTATAAGGATAAACTGTTTTTGCTTTCCAGTTCTTTTCCTTGTTCTTATCAGCAACCACTCAGAAATGGCTCGAATTAAATTCATTCTGCGATCCTTGGTTACAATTCACTTTGTTCTTAGCCCTGTCTCCTCCAACTATTATGGTATGGTCAGCCATCATGTTGAAGATTGATGGCGCTCCTCTGACCCTTGGCAGAATAGATTTTGTGATCTGAATTGCTGGAGTTGGTGGTAACCTGGTTTTTCACAGTATCATGAAAGTTGCTGGATGATAGCGCAAAGGGAATTCCTAAATCCCTTAATAGACATTTAACTGGAGAAATAGAGCCGTTCTTTTGTTTGACTAACATCAGGTGAGAACATTGATTTCTTCCCTCTGTGCCAGAAAGTTTCCTTCGACTTTGTTTGCTCTAGAAATCTATCCCAGGGCTCATTCTTTCTTTTCTCTTGGAAGACCATTTAATATTGGGGTTTAAGGTGCTCTTGCAATTTGCTAAACTCAAGTGGAGACTATAAAAAACAGTCATACAAAGAAATTGAATCATATTGTACCTTTCTTTCCACTCAGTTAAGCCACTTCTAAGCCACTAGGCATCTCAGAACCGAGGATGTGGGAGCAGCACCCAAGCAACTTAGGCCTTAGCTAGACCTAAGGTTTATCCTAGGATTGTCCTGGGGTTGTCCCTGCCTACTCCCGGGATATCTTGTGTGTCATTTACATGAACAGGGATGACTCTGGGATGATCCCAGGATAAACCTTAGGTCTAGCTAAGGCCTTACTCCCTCGCTACATTGGTAGCCTAGAAGCAACGAAAATGGCAGCAGCAGCAGCACTGCACCTAGTTGGAGGATGATACTGCAGCTTTCAGCTAAGTGTGGCTCAGGTGGTACAAGGCGTCTCTGGGCTTCCATCTGCCCTTATAAAGCTACTGATTCACTTGGCTCTTCTGTCTGAGCTGCTCATAGATTGTCTGCCTGCCATCACCCTGCCTGCCACCTATTAGATTTCATCTGGACCAAACAGCTCTGTTCCATATGGTATCTCATTGCAGAAATCCCCAGATTTGAATATTTTATATTACTCAAAATGAATCTGCTCAATGCAATGCCAACATGCAAAATGAATGAAGAATCAATCAATAAAACAAACAGGTATTTTCTAATTCTTTGGGCTTCCTCCATTTTGATATCCTGTGCCATATTAAAAGTTTTCTTTCAAGAGTTTAAGGAAAGTTAAAAGAAGAAGAAGAAGTTTCCCATCAGTTGTACACAGATTACTTTTGGACAACCTAAAACAACCATTGATAGATTAAAGGACTGTAAAACAGACGGGCGAGATAACCGTACAATTGCTCACAAGAAGTTATTAAACCTTGGAACGGATGTTAAGATTTTCCCCAACCCAAGTGGCTTAACTCTACAATCATTCACACATCCAGTTGCTGCTTTTTTCACGGATTTAATAACGATGTTCTTAAACCTTGTGGTACCTTAAAGACTAACACATTTAGCATTTAAGGAACTGTAAGACTCTTTGTTGTTCTGCTGCAACAGACCTACATGGCTACCCTCTGGAACTTCTTAAACCTGCTACCTGTTCAGGACACTTACCTGTAGCAGTGAATGTGTATATAGGTGCAGGAAGAGGGCACCAGAAATGAAAAACCACAAATATTTGCAGCATTTCTACATCATTTTAAGGGAGAAATGTGATTTGTGCTTATAGAGTATTAAAAACACACGTCCGATTCCAAATAGTTATAGTGGCCTAAAACAGGACATGAGTATGCCAACCATATCATTTTAAGCAAACGTTTAACATACAATCATATGGTGCTTGCTTGGATTGCTGTATTTCAAAATACAGCAGATCACTTAGGCAAAAATCCTATATGCACTTACCGGGATATATTTTACTGAACAATATTTATTTCCTAGTAAACATGTATAGGACTACATCACTAATCTTTTGCATAAAGATCCTGGCAAGACTAGCAAGATCTTTAGGAATACAAGTACCTTCATGATGTGATATTATGGGATTTTAAATGCATAAATAAGAAATAATGGAATCACAAGTCAGTAGGTTAATATATATGGAATTAATACAAGGTATGGATGTGATTAAATAGTGGAGGATCTTGCTTCCACGTGAATAGCTAAGGATATGATGTGGGAAGCCACCATTTCAATCTCAACCAAAAATTCACCAGTTACCCTTAATCCCTGATCCTCAACATAGGGGTGATAATAATGGTCTACAATTAAGATATATTTATTGTAAGGTGTACTGTAAAAAATCTATATGATGTGCATTAAAACACTAAAAAAAACCTGTGTATTATTACATTATTATTAATAATAATAGTAATCACTTTCTTGCTTGGGGTGTTTTTTCTAGATGGGCATGACACATGACAGGTTTTGCCAGGTCATGCTGTCTTTTACAGATTCAGGAATTTCAGCATGTTTTAATTATGACTGCATTCTGGATGTTAGTGTGGATGTATTTTGGTAGGCCAAGTTCTTGATGGTTTTCTGTTTAGGGGTGTGTTTACTTTATTTTATTTTTATGTGATGCTGGTCTCACAGGTGATTCCCAAGCTGGAAGTCAGCCCTCTCCAGAGCTTATCTCCTCAAAGCCAAATCCTACACACTCAGTGGGGAGTGAGGTTTCTTCCAGAGGTGAGCGTCCTGACAAGCTAGCTGATGCTAAGGTCCGCCGGAAGCTCAAACGCATGGCGCAGAAGGAAGGCATGAGAAAGTCAGTTCGATTACGCCAGAACCTGCCTCCGCACCAAGCTTTCTGAAGTTATGGGCGTTTGAGAAGTAGCTTCCTAGTCTTCTTGAGTTGACAATTGTCTTGCTTAGTTTGCATAGTTTTGCCTAAGGGGATGTTTCCAAGAGGTTAGACTCTCAACAGGTAGAAGAGATATTTGTTGCTTAATAAAAGCTTTGTAGATTACTTAGCAAGCCTCGTCATTTGCCTCCCATCGAAAGCAGAAGTTTTCTGAGAAACGCAACAGCTGGTGACTGATGTGACTAATGGAATAATTGTGACTTCTTTTATTATTATTATTAACCACCACTTTAGGGTGGATCAGATTACATTATCAGCAGAATCATTTCAGCCCATGTGTGTGTGTAAATATATGTCTTCCAGTTCTATACCAATTGGGTTCGAGATACCCCAGTGGCTAACAAAGTCAGGTTCAAACAGGCAGACTCAGAAATAAACTTAAATGCATTAAATGCTTTTTATTCAAGAAAATTAGAAAAGAAAATTATCTTGGTAGTTATATAAGCATAGTAATTGCAAACCTGGCCCTACAAATGTAGCAAACAAGGTAGCAAACTGATCTCCATTCATTGTTTGTTTGGATAATATAACTCTTCCTTAGCATACTCTTGTACTCTAGTTATGTGTTAAAGCTAAACCAGAATATGCAAAAAAATTCTAGCTTCTCTTTGACTTCCTCCTGCACACAACTTGAATGTAAAAAGCTAAGCTAATACATTGCTAGGTTCATTTGGACATATAAAGGATGAAAGTTGGTACCTGTATGGTTAATGACACTTAAAAGGCTAATTAAATTTGGAGGTAAAGGGATTAACCAAGTTTAGTTCTAAGTGTCATAAATTTAGAAATAATTTAAAGTGCCATCTTCAGAAAAAGATTTAGACCACCTTCAGAAATAAAGGTAGGTCTTCAGAAATTATTCTAAATCCTTAGGTAGACCTACCTGAAACTCCTGGGGAGAGGAGAGGAGAACTTTCATTGGGATTAACGCGAGATCTCACCCCCATTTACATGTAAGGTGTGACAACCTCAAGAAGAGAGGTGTCGCGCCCACAATTTTTTATTTTCTTAAAGCAACGGTAGTGCACGAACGGTCGTGTGCAAAGGTAAGAGTTTTTAAAATTTCATTTCATTTCCTCACTCCCTCCACCCTAATCTCAATGGGTGCAGCTCTCGGCTCCGTGCAAGTTATCCTATGGAGCCGGGTAAACCCATGGAAATGGGCCACATGCTCCGAGGTCTCAGAAAAAGCAGGCCCAAAAGGGAGGGCTCTATCCTGGGGCAAGGGAGGGATGATCCCTCCATCAACCTGGGATCCCCTGTGCATCATGTGGATGCACAGCGACAATCCTGGGGTTCGCCCCAGGATATAGTCTGGTCTAGCTAAGGCCTAAGTCATAACTCCAAAACACAAAGAGTTACAATTATCTGAGAGCCTAAATGTTGAAGAGCTCCAGAGTTATCCAAATACTTTGGTTCAGAGGTCCGGTGAATTTAGAGGTGAACAAGCAAACTGAGGGTAAAAAGAAAAAGAGAAGAAGGCTCTTGGTACTTTAGCCTTTGTACATTTGCCCTGCTCATAGGTGAGTGGGTGGGTGTCTCAGTGGGGGGTGAGATAAGCAATGAAAAATGAGCCAATGAAAAATGAGGTGCATGTGTAATAAGACTACCCATGCACCAATCAGAAGTGAGTTGTCTATTTATTCCTCCACTATGTCATGTTTTCTGCCATGTGTTTCCAGCATATTCATTAAAGGATTCATTTTAACCTTTCTGAAATCCCCCCATCTGAGTGCATTATCTTGATTGACCTGTTCCTTGTGGTAGACTCCTTTTGAACTCGTGGCCATCTTAGGTCATCTGCACCATCTATGCCTCCTTCTACCATTGTTGCTGTCATTGTTAGGTTTTCCAAACCATGGGGAATCAAATAAGGATGTTCCCAGTACCTCTTATCTTAGCAAGTACATAGCACAAGTTTCTTAGCAGTCTTTAGAATTAGCATCTGAGCATACATCAAAGCCAGCCTTCTTATCTCCTCATCAGTAGCTGCCAAGCCCTCAGTTGAAACATAGCTCGCTGTGACCTTGGAATGCAGCCATACCGGGCTTTTTCTTTCAGTGCCAACTTTTAAATAACTCCCACAGCTTTCGGTTCAGGGGTATGAAATGTAATCACAGTAGTTGTTATAAGATCACATATTTGGGGTCTTCTTGCACATGCATCAAGGGTCTTCCCAAATCAAACTTCTGGTAGGTTTTCTCCACAGCCCTCATAAGACTATGCAGCCACATTAAGACCAAGTCAAAGATTTGTTGATAGTTTGAAGCAGCCCCATCAATCTCCTGTAGGAAATATCATTTAGCCTCTTTAGTGCCAACCTAACAACAGAGTAATTTTAAAACATATTATATTTAGAGGTAGAAGTTTTGGCTTCCACTTTTATCAGTAGTTACATTGTTAAATAGATACCAGGAGTGGAAATTTGAAACTCCTGATATATATATATATATATATATATATATATATATATATATATATATATATGTTGTTTATTCGTTCAGTCACTTCCGACTCTTCGTGACTTCATGGACCAGCCCACGCCAGAGCTTTCTGTCGGCTGTCGCCACCCCTAGCTCCCCCAAGGTCAAGTCTGTCACCTCCAGAATATCATCCATCCATCTTGCCCTTGGTCGGCCCCTCTTCCTTTTGCCTTCCACTTTCCCTAGCATCAGCCTCTTCTCCAGGGTATCCTGTCTTCTCATTATGTGGCCAAAGTACTTCAATTTTTCTTTTAATACCATTCCCTCAAGTGAGCAGTCTGGTTTTATTTCCTGGAGTATGGACTGGTTTGATCTTCTTGCAGTCCAAGGCACTCTCAGAATTTTCCTCCAACACCACAGTTCAAAAGCATCTATCTTCCTTTGCTCAGCTTTCCTTATGGTCCAGCTCTCGCAGCCATAGGTTACTACGGGGAATACCATTGCCTTAACTATGCGGACCTTTGTTGTCAGTGTGGTGTCTCTGCTCTTAACTATTTTATCAAGATTTGTCATTGCTCTCCTCCCAAGAAGTCTTCTGATTTCCTGGCTGCAGTCAGCATCTGCAGTAATCTTTGCGCCCAGAAATACAAAGTCTGTCACTGCCTCCACGTTTTCTCCCTCTATTTGCCAGTTACCAATCAAGCTGGTTGCCATAATCTTAGTTTTTTTGAGGTTTAACTGCAACCCAGCTTTTGCACTTTCTTCTTTCACCTTTGTCATAAGGCTCCTCAGCTCCTCCTCGCTTTCAGCCATCAAAGTGGTGTCATCTGCATATCTGAGATTGTTAATGTTTCTTCCTGCAATTTTAACTCCAGCCTTGGATTCGTCAAGCCCAGCACGTCGCATGATGTGTTCTGCATACAAGTTGAATAGGTAAGGTGAAAGTATACAGCCCTGCCGTACTCCTTTCCCAATCTTAAACCAGTCCGTTGTTCTGTGGTCTGTTCTTACCGTTGCTACTTGTTCGTTATACAGATTCCTCAGGAGGCAGACAAGATGACTTGGTATCCCCATACCACCAAGAACTTGCCACAGTTTGTTATGATCCACACAGTCAAAGGCTTTAGAATAGTCAATAAAACAGAAATAGATGTTTTTCTGGAACACCCTGGCTTTCTCCATTATCCAGCGGATATTGGCAATTTGGTCTCTAATTCCTCTTCCTTTTCTAAACCCAGCTTGTACATCTGGCAATTCTCGCTCCATGAATTGCTGGAGTCTACCTTGCAGGATCTTGAGCATTACCTTGCTGGCACGTGAAATAAGTGCCACTGTCCGATAGTTGGAACATTCTTTAGTGTTTCCCTTTTTTGGTATGGGGATATAAGTTGATTTTTTCCAGTCTGATGGCCATTCTTGTGTTTTCCAAATTTGCTGGCATATGGCATGCATCACCTTGACAGCATCATCTTGCAATATTTTAAACAGTTCAGCTGGGATACCGTCGTCTCCTGCTGCCTTGTTATTAGCAATGCTTCTTAAGGCCCATTCAACCTCACTCTTCAGGATGTCTGGCTCTAACTCACTGACCACACCTTCTGAGCTATCCCCGATATTATTATCCTTCCTATACAGATCTTCCATATATTCTTGCCACCTTTTCTTGATCTCTTCTGTTTCTGTTAGGTCCTTGCCATCTTTGTTTTTGATCATACCCATTTTTGCCTGGAATTTACCTCCGATGTTTCTAATTTTCTGGAAGAGGTCTCTTGTCCTTCCTATTCTATTGTCTTCTTCCACTTCCGCACATTGCTTGTTTAAAAATAATTCCTTATCTCTTCTGGCTAACCTCTGGAATTTTGCATTTAATTGGGCATATCTCCCCCTATCACTGTTGCCTTTTGCTTTCCTTCTTTCTTGGGCTACTTCCAGTGTCTCAGCAGACAGCCATCTTGCCTTCTTGGTTTTCTTTTTCTTTGGGACGTTTTTTGTTGCCACCTCTTGGACAATGTTGCGAACTTCTGTCCATAGTTCTTCCGGGACCCTATCTACTAAATCTAGTCCCTTAAATCTATTCTTCACTTCCACTGCATATTCATTAGGAATATTAGTGAGCTCATATCTAACTGATCTGTGGGTCTTCCCTATTCTCTTTAGTTTGATTCTAAATTGTGCAATAAGAAGGTCGTGATCTGAACTACAGTCAGCTCCAGGTCTTGTTTTTACTGTCTGTATAGATGTCCGCCACCTTTGGCTGCAAAGGATATAGTCAATCTGATTTCGGTGTTGGCCATCTGGTGAAGTCCATGTATAAAGCTGTCTTTTCGGTTGTTGGAAAAGAGTGTTTGTTATGCACAGTGAGTTGTCCTGGCAGAATTCTATCAGCCTATGTCCCGCTTCATTTTGTTCTCCTAGACCATGCTTACCTGTAATTCCAGATGTCATTTGACTGCTCACCTTAGCGTTCCAGTCTCCTGTAACGAAAATAACATCTCTTTTTGGTGTATTATCCAGTAGGTGCTGCAGAACTTCATAGAACTGATCTACTTCTACTTCTTCAGCATCTGTGGTTGGGGCATATATTTGGATCACTGTGATGTTAAATGGCTTACCCTGAATTCGAATTGAGATCATTCTATCGTTTTTTGGATTGTATCCAAGCACTGCTTTATCCACTTTATTATTAATTATGAAGGCTACTCCATTTCTTCTGTGATCTTCTTGTCCACAGTAGTAGATCTGGTGGTGATATGATGTGAAGTGGCCCATTCCAGTCCATTTCAGTTCACTGACACCCAATATATCTATATTTAATCTTGACATCTCACCAATAACCACATCCAATTTGCTCTGGCTCATAGATCTTACATTCCAGGTTCCTATGGTGTGTTGATCTTTAGAACATCGGATTCGTCGTTCACCACCAGCACCGTCGGCCGCTAGCCGTCCTTTCGGCTTTGAGCTAGCTGCGTCATCACATCTGGGGCTAGTTGAACTTATCCTCTGTTCCTCCCCAGTAGCATTTTGACCATCTTCTGACCTGGGGGTCCCATCTTCCGATGGTATACCGACATATCTCTGGTTGTACTGATCCATTTAGTTTTCATGGCAAGAGTACTGGGGTGGGTTGCCATTACCTTCCCCAGGGCTCGTATTTAGTCTGACCTCTCTACCATGACCTTCCCATCTTGGGTGTCCCTTCACGGTTTAGCTCATGGCATCCTTGAGGTGCTCAAGCTCCAGCACACCATGACAAGGTAACGATCTCCTTTGCTGGATATATATATATATATATATATATATATATATATTAGATATAAGGCGGGATAATAATAATAATAATAATAATAATAATAATAATAATAATAATAATTTGAAATATATGAGAAACATAGATAAACTTAAGACTAACTGCATCCATAGTGGAAACAGAGACCATAGCTAGACAGGGTGATACCCTGGGGCGAGGTATGACGCACAGGGGATCCTGGGAGCAGGGAGGGATGATTCCCTCCATTTCCCAGGGATCTTGCCCTAAAATGAGCCCACTTGAATACTGTGGAATATGTGTGCGGGCATCGCTGTTTGTCTTGGCTCCTTGTTGTTACTCATGAGGAGCCGGGAGCCATGCATGGGGTGCAGAGTTCCCCAGGAGCACTGCGGCCATCAGGGGGGGAGCAGGAAAAATTATTTAAAATAAAAAACCTGACCTTTTGCTCATGAGCGTTTGTGCGCCCTTCTCCTTTAACAAAAAATCCCACAAAATGGTGGGTGTGATGTCCTCTCCCTCCAAGGTTGTTGAGTGCCATGTGTAAACAGAGGGGGAGATCTTGCAATAAAAATATCGTGAGATCCTCATCCCTCTGTCGCGCTAGACCTGGTAGGTCTAACTGAGGCCAGAGTCTTTTTGTAGCTTTGCTGTTGCGCTGCTTTACACCTCTCTCTCTCTCTCTCTCTCTCTCTCTCTCTCTCTCTCCATATGAAGCTGTTACTGTTTTATGATTTATTTATTGTTTTGGGGAAAACCATGTGATTTTGCATAAAAGTTTAAATTACTCATTTTTATTACTTACAGAAACACTAACTTCTACATAATCATGTTGGGTTGGGTGCAGTCTTAGGCCTTAGCTAGACCTAAGGATTATACCAGGCAAATGGAGGGGTCGTCCCTGCCTGCTCCCAGGATCCCCTGTGTGTCATTTGGATGCATAGGGATGATCCCAGGACAATCCCGGGATATAGGCCCAGTCTAGCCATGGCCATAGTCATGCTTAGGATAGATCCACTGAAATGAATGGAGTAAGAATGGATTTACAGTAAGAACAACTGAATCTAATCCTTTGTCTAGCTTTTGATTCCATCTTCTTCTTTTTAACAATATTTTTTAATGCTCCAGTTAGGCTCTAATTCGATGCTTGGATATAAGAACATTAATTATTAGGGTCTCTTACAGCAGATTTATGTAATTAATAGTAGTGCAACATACTGTTAAAAGAAAGAAAGAAAGAAAGAAAGAAAGAAAGAAAGAAAGAAAGAAAGACCGACCCTGTGAAGTGGATAAAAGCTTGCCCTGCAATTTCCAAGTTTCTTCACCCTGACAGAATTCTAATTTGTTTGAGCCACTGTAAACTCCATTAGGAAAGTCATGCACTTTTGAATGTAGAAACTAGACTGTCATGTCTTATTGAGCTTGCGCCCTGATAGCTGTCCATTGACTAGCCATAAGTGTGTGTGCTTCTTTGGAGGAATAGTTAAGAAAAGCTGGGATTGACGGCATAACCAGCAAGATGCAGGTGTTGAAATTCTGCAGCCATAAGACACATCTTTTGCCCTCTTTCTCTTTCCTGGATTGATGAAGGTCCTGGATCCAGGACTATTCCAACTGCAGAGGCAATGAAAAATAAACCTTATTTTTGATATTTTTAAAATTATGCTTCTATATAAATAACATAGAGCATCATCACATGGGGAGAAATCGCATTTCCTTACTGTCGCTTCTCCGCCCCTGTTTTTGTCCTTTTGTTTACTTCCTCTTTCCCCTCTTTCTGCCAGAGTGGGGAAGAGGAAGTAAACAAGGACCATGTGGCCCATTTCATCTTGACACTTTTCCTGCACACAGCAGGAGATCATGGCACATTCCTCTTAAAAAGAAGTCGCATTAAAAGGGGTTTATTTTGCGACAGAAAAACAAACGGAAGGAGCAGAGGCACATGGGAGGCAGATGACAGCATCTAAAGGACGTGTGCACATCCGTAAGTGGGCAGAAGCGAGCTAACGATAAAACACACGTCTGATGAACCTCATGGTCCATCTTGTGTAGGATGCAGGTCAGAATAACATAGTATATAAATTAAGAAAATAACCAGGAGTAGTAAAAAGTCTTGGATAAAAGAATTGAATAGTGATGTGTACACGTCAGTAAAACTTGAGCTCTTCGACTCTCTGGTTCTATGATTTCCACCTCAAAGCTCGATCCAACTCAGTTATATGTCAGATTCAGGGTGTGCATTTTTCCTTGCATGGAAATTTGTATATATATTCCTGTGTGCATTTTTCTAAATGTATGGATTCTGGATCCATGTTTTGAAAAGTAAGCATGTTCTCCGTTAACTAAAACATGCCTGTGTGCATTTTTCAAATGTACACATTTTTTTTCATTTCCCCCCCCCCCAAATGTATGAATGAACACTGTGTGGGTGTATCAGATTGCAAGCTTGTCAATGTGTGAATTCCAGATCACAAATCATGTGTGGATCTGTTTGGTTCCAAGAGGTGTGAATTGCATAAATAGAAATTAAGAAAAGCGGAGCTCTACCAGTGCTTTTGTTGGGGACCCAATGACACCAGGGGCATCTCCCCCAATGTCATAGATGGACCTCCCAGCCTCTATGTCATCTGGCCTGGGGGGGGATTTGTGGGGTGCCATCAAGGTCTCAGTGCCAAAATCATTATCTGTCCCTGGTTTAATCCAAGCCAGAGCTCAGCAAGTTTCACCAGCCTCTCTAATTTGTCTGCTATAACTGGAATATTAATAAAGCTGTTCTTGTGTATTTGTTTTCTAGGTATATTCCAATGAACAAGCACCATTAGGTTTTATATAGAGACGGCAATAATTTTAAGTCTTGCAAGTGGTGCAGAAATCCTCTAAAATGTTAATTTCACAGCAATGCATAATGCCTACATTTTATCCATCTGAAGAAAAAAAGATGCAGGACTTCAAAAATATCCTGCTGATTTGTGGAAGAAACAGGTTTAGGGATGCTAAGCATCCAGGTTAGACAAGCCCCCAGGCAGAACTAATTTGCCTGAGTGATACTTATGCAGCAGATAATCCAAACTGACAATAACCTTGCCAGCAACACAGCAACAAAATTTCACAAGGATAAACTTTTCTTGAAGGATCATTCCAATGTATTTGACATAGCCATGCCTCTCCAAAAATACAAAAGATGTGTTTCATTTCTCAGCTTGCCCCTTTCCTAACAATTTGTATAAAATAAAATATATTTTTCTGCTTGCCTTTTTTTCAGTTTCTTTCCTTTGTTATAAAATATCAGCCATGACGTGGTAAAGTCAATATATAGATCTGCCTTACCCTGAATGAGACTATTAGTCCATGTAGCACATAATTGGCTATTTTATGATAGCAGCTCCACCAGTTCTATAGCATATGGTCCCCCGTACGTCCACCCACCCAGTCTACCACAGTCAGACATCTTTAAAGTCTCATTACACTGCTGGTGTTGGGAGCCACATGCCAGCAGTGAGGTGGCCCCACCTATTTTGCAGTGTAGCCCCTGGAATACTTGACTGGAGTTAATTCACCTCTTTAGCCAAAAAAGGTTTCCCACCTGTGACCAGTTTTATCACTCACTCTACCACTGCAACAGCTATGTGGTGGAAGCAAGTCATTTTGCAGAGCCTCTGAGAAAGGGGAATTTCCATCTCTGCAGTACTGGAATAACAATGACCAGCCTTCTACTTGTCTAGTTTTGTGGTTCATACAATGTTTGATCTTTGTTGATCATTGTTTGATCAAAGTTTGATCCAATTCTGTCCTTTTCTACAATGTAAAAAAGTTCATCAGGAGTATCGAAATCCTGCAGCACTTTTTAATGGATGCAGAATTTTCTGGCTAAACAAAATCTGATATATGTGTAAATCTCTTTATTTTGATAAAGTCCCTTCCATTTGACAAAAAAAATATAAGATGAAAGTAAACATTTAAGAGTTAACCTTTTCATACTCTAACCAGGTTATTACTATTCAGTATTTGCAAATGTTATAGACTGGTCTTTAACAATCGTTTATGTCTTTAATCATGGCCTTCTCTCTTAATTCCTGTCACAGAAAGTCTCACATTATTTATATTTCAGATATCACTATCTATCAAAGATTATATAAGATCTGTAAGGAATCATCAAGGGGCTTTAATTCCCAATGAAGAGGTTACAAGACGCCAGATCTACACCTCATGTCATATTGGTACAATCCCATCATGGTGACATTATATCCCTCTTGTAGGGTGACGATATGAAAAGGAGAACAGGGCTCCTGTATCTTTAACAGTTGTATTGAAAATGGAATTTCAGCAGGTGTCATTTGTATATATGGGGAACCTGGTGGAATTTCCTCTTCGTCACAACAGTTAAAGCTGCAGATGCCCTGCCCTCTTTTAAATCTGGTCACTCTAGTATAGCTCCTGCACTTTAACTGTTGTGATGAAGAGGGAATCTCATCAGGTTCTCCATATATACAAACAACACCTGCTGAAATTCCCCTTTTCTATGCAACTGTTAAAGATACAGGAGCCCTGTCCTCCTTTTCATAGGGTCACCCTAGATACCAGAATGGGTAATGCATAGGGTGACCATATGAAAAGGAGAACAGGGCTCCTGTATCTTTAACAGTTGTATTGAAAAGGGAATTTCAGCAGGTGTCATTTGCATATATGGAGAACCTGGTGGAATTCCCTCTTCATCACAACAGTTAAAGCTGCAGGAGCCCTGCCCTCTTTTAAATCTGGTCACTCTAGTATAGCTCCTGCACCTTTAACTGTTGTGATGAAGAGGGAATATCACCAGGTTCTCCATATATACAAATGACACCTGCTGAAATTCCCTTTTCAATACAACTGTTAAAGATACAGGAGCCCTGTCCTCCTTTTCATATGGTCAGCCTACCCTCTTGAATATTTATACCTTGTATTGCACACAATTACACATATTGTGGTATTTTGAATCATATGGAATAAAAAAAGCAGTAAGTGATGGTATACGGAGTGCCTAACATGCCCCAACAGTTATCAATGTACTTCAATACTGATAAATAAAGCCCTAGTATAGATCCAGCCTAGGGCTGCTTCCAGACAAAGGGCTCCTAGCACTCTCCTGTCTTTGCTCTTCCGCAATAAGCTGCAAACCAAATTGCAATTGACTTCCTACACGGTCTACGATGCTTCACTTCTCACCCAGCCCAGAGGATAGCTCAGTGTTTTCCCTCCATACTAGTGGGCATGACATAGCTGTATCAGTGGAGAAGGTTATGTCCAATTTACTGGCGCAACATTTTTTTTTAACCATTTCCCTCCCATCCGTCCTTTCAAAACCCACTTAACTTTCAACTATAATGCTGATTTCAGTGATATGAAGCTCAAACCATATGCTCTTCCCTCTGGGTGGGATTAGGTGGGGAGGAGAGGAACACGGTATTATCCATGGAAAAGGGGAAAACAAACAGTTCTCAACAACATGCTTCCCCAGTGGCGCTGCTTATGCTCCAGGCAGATTTTTTTTAAAAAAAGGATACAGAGGGGATCTTTGATCCTACTGATTTGGAGCCAATGTGAAGCATCTTTGAAAAAATAAAAACTAAAACCGTATCAATATCAAACCTGGAAAGAGCAAGATCCAAAGCTGGGGCTAACTAACTTTACCCATTTCACACTGCCTTGCCCGCCCCATTTCCTGGTTCTTCACAGCAGGAGAAGGTTGCAGGTGGACAGAGATGGCACACATAGCTGCTGCAAGGCTTCCCAGCTGCTCCCTGTATTAGCAGCATTTTGATCACAGAGAACAGCATTTTACTCTCCCTCCTCCCAATTTACTCTCCCTCCTCCCTTAGAAAAAAAAATCAGATCTGCTACAGATCAGAACCATAGAAATCCAAACTCATTCACGTCTGTTGCAGATGTCTCCTACATCCCTAGGCGTGGTATAGCCTAGATAAATTAATCAATAATAATGTTTTTCAATTGTCAGGAACCGAACGGAGGTGCTTGTGATGTCGGTTTTCCCAAGTTATCATCTATGGGCTTTGCTAGACCTACCTGGGAATCCAGGCCTGTTACGTTCCTAGCTAGACAAAACACACGATGGGGTAAAGGAGAGCCCCGTCGTGTCAGCCATTTTTTTCAGCTTAAAAGGGCCATGTGCACAGGAGCGCACCAATGATAAGATAGGATGTTTTCTTTTTTTTTTAAAAAAAAAGGGCTCCCCATTCCCTCCTGCCCCCAATTCCCCCCCCCGCAATGTCTGGTGCTCCCCCTGCCTGCCCGCCCACCATGTCCAATGCCCCCCTCACCCGCCCGCCTGTGAGCTCCGATCCCCCCCATTGCCCCTGGGCTGCGATTCCCCCTGATGTCCCCTGGCTCAGCTCTTCCCCCCCATCTCTCCCGCTGGGTCCACTCTTTCTCCCCCCAGCCGCCATCTCTCTCCCCCCGTGATTCCCCCCAGCCCCGATCTCCCTCCACCCCGCTGTGATTTCCCCCCTCCTGGCCTGATGCCCAGTGCATGGCTTCTCCTGGCTACTTGCGAGTAAATACGGTAGCCGGGAAAAATGGCAGGACAGGCTAGACCTTCCGCAGCCCTGGGCTCAGGCTGGGACTGCAGAAAATCTGAGCCAGAAGCGGTGCCCGTTAGGCCGGGGCCAGGATGGTTTGAGCCCTGCCTGAGCCCGGGATCCCCTGTGCATTATCTGGATGCACAGGGACGAGGTCGGGCCTTGCACCGTGCTAACGCCTCATCTAGCAAGGCCCTATGCCTCCATTTAATATGGTGTCAGGTGTGCAAGAAGGACTTTCCATTTAAACTAGGTCCTCAGCCACTTAAAGCTTCATCCCACCTACACTTTTGTTCTGGTTCTCCCTCGAATTATCTCATAGCGTATGAAAGTTGTTGTTGTTGTTGTGCTCCATCACACCAGCCTCTGTGCTTCCTCCCTACTTTGGCACGTGCCCCAGGAGGGCTGGGCCAGGCTGCTGAGGGGGGCAGCTCTACTCCTCGTTATCCTTCCACTCCCCCAGTGGCCACTCAGAGTTCAAGAAGAATCACACTTTCTGAGGGGCAAAATATGTTGCCAAGAGGAGGGTAAGAACCACAATCACAGCAGGACATAGTCAATGTCATCTGAGTCCTTCGCCACGATAGCAGACTGAAAGGTGGGCGTCACGGGAAACTTTTGCATGAAATTCGCCATAAAAGCACAGTATCAGCCTGGTGTGATGGAGCTCTTAGTATTCAACACCAACAGTTTTCTGAACTTGAATCCCTAGGGTACTAATGCCACACATGTAGGTGTGACCCAGATTAAATGAGATGCCAGGCACATGGAGTGCTGCACAGGTAAGTTTTTCTTTTACACTCAGCTTCCCATTAGCATTGGGCCCAAGGCTGCAATCCTTCATACTTTTAGGCAATTGGGATCCTAATTACTTCAGCAAAATCTACGATATGACTATGTGCAAGAATGTAGCTTGAAAATCTACTTGCTTGATTACTAAAAAAAAAAAAAAAGAGTAGAAAAGCAAGACAGAGAAACCAATCGTGAAAAGCTTTTAGGCTTTTTGAAAGACATAATTGCTAATCTGACCTTAGTTTTACACTGGCATTAAAACACAGTCCAAATCAGTTTGGAAGAATGAACCAGATTTCAACATGTTCAGGTCAATGAGCAGAAAACCACTTTTTAAATGGTATTCCTTGTAGACATGAGAAATAGGTCTGTGTTGTGTTAAACTCATGGTTAAACTTTGCAAAGAACATGCTTCACCAAGTGCATGCTTTCAATGCGAAATCATTTCCTGATCTCTCCTTTTAAAAGAACTGCATCCAGGAGGGCTGGCACAGACCTCTGCCCAAGGCCTTGCAGACCAGCCTATGTTAGGCTACACAGACCAATAGTCTGATTCAGTAGAAAGTAGTTTTTATACCTAGTCCCTGAGGTTCCTTAACACTTTCTATCTCAAGCTCTATTTAGAGTTGAATGAAACAGCTAGGCAATTATATGCTTCTTTGTATAGGTACAATTATTCCTTCATTGTCACTCAATGAACTCACTCAGGCCTTAGCTAGACCTAAGGTTTATCCCGGGATCGTCCCGGGGTCATCCCTGTTCATGTAAATGACACACAGGAGATCCTGGGAGCAGGCAGGGATGACCCCGGGACGATCCCGGGATAAACCTTAGGTCTAGCTAAGGCCTCATTCATTCAATTATTAAAGAAACAGAAAAACCTAGGTTCAGTTACAGTTCAGATTTATTAGTATAATTTAACTCTTTGGTTTGATTCAACACCGACTTTAAAAAGAAAACTGTTCAGTAGCATTTGTTCCGGCTCTCAATATCAGTTTCCAATTACTCTTTAGGAAATTCATAGCAAGAACAGAAAGCACAATTTCAGTCCATTTCAGAGTTTTCATTTTTGTATTCCTAGCAGTGAGGGCCAGCCGGTGCTATGCCATTGTATCAATCTGTGATGTGTGTGTGTGTGTGTGTGTGTGTGTGTGTGTGTGTGTGTGGCCACATTTACAATAATGTGACCATTGTGGTCACCCCATTTTAAAGGATGTAGAGCTAAAAAGGTACAGAAAGGCCTCTACAGGGATCAAGGGCTTCCAGCACCTTCTACAAGAAGAGTCTAAAAGGTACAGCCCGTTCTTTTAGAAAAGAAAGCAAAGGGGGAACATGACAAATCAATAAAATTATGAATGGATTCAAACTGAAAAGAGCTGTGCATGGTGGTGGTGGTGGGACTCTCCCTGTTCCATTTAAGCTGACAGTTGAGCCCTCTGAGCATGAGAAGGAGCCCCTCTCAGACCCAATAACAAACCATCAAAGTAAAAAGAAGTTAAGCACACACATGAGTTTATCACCTATGCGAGGAGTAGGTACTACCCATTTATTTAATTCATTTTAATCATCATTGAATTTATTATCATAAAACAAAGGTACAGCAAAAGGCCCTAAACTCCAGGAGGATAACCCTTAGAAATGACATCCCACGGGCTTGGCAGCTGGCATGGGACCCCTGCTGCCGCTGCCTGACAATGCCCCACATTCTCCTTCCTTGCAAGGAAAGAGTGCAACAGGGCGTGGCAGGCCCCACTTCACAGAGAGGCTTCTCCAGCTTAGGAGTGTCTGTCACTGCTGGCCAAGCCCTCATTCTCTCCTTGCAAGGAAAGTGTGAGGCATCAGCAACCAGTATGGGATGCCTTCTGCCACCACTGTCAATCTTTTGTGGTCTCCTTCCTTTCAAGGGAGGAGAGCGTGAGGGCCTGGCAGGCAGGGGAGGCAGGAGTTCCCACCACTCGTCCTCTCCTTGTGAGGAAGGAGAGTGCGAGGGGTTGCTGGAAAACTGCAAGGTTGTCTGACTCATCACACAAAGAATCAGGCAAGCCTGGAGATCTGCGGACTGGTGTCCGAGGGACTGAGCTGGTAATTTCTGGCCTTGAGCCCCAAACAGATGCCCACACCATCCCTAGGAGCAGCAGCACCCTCTTCACAGAGAGATTTCTCCAGCTTGGCAGCACCTCCTGAACTCCAGTGAGACCATGAAGGGATCTACTCTAGTCAAGTTAGAACATGTCTTACCGTTTTTAAGTGTGCATTTGGAAGTTATTGTTGTCTGTTCTCCGGTTTTTATTTTGAACTTCTCTGAAATAAGTTGTTCTATTTCGTATGATGTGGCTGATTTCATCATATTAAATGGGTTTCCTGTAGTTCTTAATTAGCCAATTGCATTCCTGGGGGGGATGTTTATGTAATTTCCGTGCCCAAAGTTGGAGCTGGGTTTTTTTCAAGCCTCTTTTTTGCAGACATTTTTTAGTTTCAGTTTTGAGAGGCTGCTTCCTGGTTTGTTTGCCAGTGGAGAGAAGAGGAAGTGGGAGGGGAAATTAGCAGACGGGGGCGGGGGGAGAACAAATGGATTTGTTTTCTTAGTGTGGCCAAAAGGAATGCATTCCCACAGAAAGAGAAAAGTAAGTAAACGTTTTAAAAACTGCTACGTTTTAAATCATTCAAAAACAAAATGTTCAATGATTGTAAAAACAATGTTTCATGTACTAGTCTAGATCCCCTCCATGTGACATAGGGCTAATCTACACCTGCAGCATTTTCGTTACAGAAGAGGGATGCTTCTGATTGTTCCTTGCTTCCGCGATTGCCACTCATGGGGCACACCTGCACATGGGATAGAGGTGCGTTTTTTAATGACTCGTGAGGCATGCGTATGAGTGCAGACGTGGACCACTCCATTGAATATGTGTTCCTGCACAGAGTATCATTGTATGAAAAACAAAACAAACAAAAAACCATACCTGGCAGTGAAACACAACAATACCCAGTGAAGCAGCCCTAACAGGTGATTGGCTGTTCACTGAACCCGGCGAACAGCAATGACATCACAAAGGGAGGGACACACCACACATGTACTTTGGAATGGAAGTGAGAGAGCCAGTCAGGGATATTCCAGTATAACTGAGAGGTGGAACCAAGATCGCTGCTGAAGCAGGTGAACGTCATGTGCCCCGTTAGTGATAACTGCGTAACAATCCTGCAATAATGGCTGGTGTAGACTCCCCCATAGTGTGCTTTCATAGCATTCAGGAAGAACTCCAGGGCTGCAGATGCTTCTCTGCAAAGTGTCCCTGGCAACTGAAAGCAAGAATAAGCAGGACATTTAGAACATTAGAAAAATTATTTTTTTGCTTACATCAGCACAGAGTTATTTGCAGGGAGGCTTGCAGGAGGTCCTGAATGCCTTTCTGTGGAAAGCCTCACTGGACCTTTCAACTTAAGTCCAGGATCATCTTCCATCTGGGAGGTTACAAGACTATCTGTTGAACAGTCATTTAGTGTATCTATTTATTTATTACATTTTTATACCACCCAACAGCCGAAGCTCTCTGGGCGGTTCACAAAAATTAAAACCATAATAAAACAACCAACTTGTTAAAAGCACAATTACAAAATACAGTATAAAAAGCACAACCAGGATAAAACCACGCAGCAAAATTGATATAAGATTAAAATACAGAGTTAGAACCGCCCAGAGAGCTCCGGCTATTGGGCGGTATAGAAATGTAATAAATAAATAATAAATAATAAATAGTTAGAACAGTAAATTTAAATTTAAGTTAAAATTAAGTGTTAAAATACTGAGAGAAAGGAGTACAGTGTAGGTGCCAGGGAGCTCATTCCTATCTAGATATTTTATATCTAGATATTTTATAACTTTGGCATGCACTCAGAATGCACTTAGGAAGTGTATGTATGGGTAATTAAAGTCACCCATTACTACAACACTTTCTCCATTGGGTGGCTCCTTGAACTCATTCTTGGGACTAGGAGACCTGGGTTATAGTCCCCAGTTGGCCATGATGTTCACCAGGTGACTCTCGGCCAGTCATTGTCTTTCAGGACTGTTGGGAGGATAAAATGGAGAAGAGGTCCAAGTATGCTGCCTTGGGCTCTTTGGATGGAAAAATAATAATATCAGGTTTCCTTTATGCCCACTATATCTATGTTCTCCTTTAAATCGAAGTTCTCCAACTCCCACCTTGACTCAGAAGCTTCTAGCATTAGAACAGAAAGCTGTCTAAAATGATCAACATCACTAGATCTTGTGGCAGTGAATTCCACAATTTAGCTATGGGCTGCCTGTTCTAAATCTCCCACTCTTCAGCCTCCATGAGTTTATGAAATATTTTTTAAACCATTTAATTTATTGTCCATCACCTATCTTGTGGCCGTAGATTCCACAATTATGCACCGTGTGAAGTATTTTCTTGTATTTTCAGAATTCACTTCTCTTATGATGATTGGGGAAAGGGGTTCTTTTCCCACTGTCTCCCCACCACACTTTTTTAAAATAAAGTTCTATCTCATATAGCCCTTGAGGCTACAATCCTATAACACCTACCTGGGAGTAAGTCCCATTGAACTCAGTAGGGTTTATTTTTTGGTGGACATGCATTGGTTTGTACTATCAGGGAGCAATTCGATGCCCCCTAGACAGTGTCTGAGTGGCCATAGGATAGTGGGGATTCCCCCCCTCTGAGGTTGCAGGCAGCACTCCAGCCTCAGGAGGGAAATTCAGATATCTACCACCCCCTGCAGCCGACATGGAATGCTGGCTGCCCTCCAAGATTAGAAAAGCAACCTTGGAAAGGGGGAAAAGGGGGTGTTTCAGTGGGCAGGGAGGAGCAGAGATTGGAGAGGCTAGGATACAAGCTATCTTGAGGCCTCTCTGGTCTCCTCCCCTCCCCTTCCAAACCCCCATTGCTAGATGGGCAAAAAAAGCCCATCTAGTGAAAAGTGCAGGGTGGTGCTCTTCCCACCCTATATTGGAAGGTCGGAAGCTGCTGAGTTTGGGGGCATCCACAAACAGTTTAGCTTTTCCTCCTATGGAATTGGTTCCAACCCCTTGATTATTTGGTTCCCATTTTTGGCACCTTTTCCAAGGGCCTTGCTAGACCTACCTTTAAATCCTGGAGTGTGGAGGGGACAGCCCACGTTAGAAGTAGCGTGGGCTGTCGCTCCTGTCCACACGTGACATGTGACAGGGTAAAGGAAAGCCCCGCCACATCGGCCATTTTTTCCTTCACTTAAAGGGGCCATGTGTGCAGGAGCGCACCAACGATAAGTTAAGTAGTGTTTTTTTAAAAAAAAAGGGGGTTCCCCGCTCCCCCTGCCCCCGCTCCCCCCGGTGATGTCTGATCCCCCCCCCATTGCCTGCCCGCCTGGCCTGTCTAATCCCCTCCATCGCCCCTGGCTCCGCTCTTCCCCCATCTCTCCCGCCGGGTCCGCTCTTCCCCCCTGGCCCCGATCTCCCTCCCCCCGCGATCCCCCCCCAGGCCCAATGGGCACAGCGCTCCACAGTGCATGGCTTCTCCCAGCTACTCACAAGTAAGCCACGTAGCTGGGAAAAGCCGCGGAACCGGCTAGACCTACCACAGCCCTGGGCTCAGCCCAGGGCTGCGGAAATACTGGGCCACAACTGGTGCCGGTTATCCTGGGCCAACAGAGGGTTTAGCCTGGGCTGACCCCGGGAGCCCCTTTGCGTCATCTGGATGTACAGGGGCGAGCCCGGGTGTCAGCCCGGGCTAACCGCTGGTCTAGCAAGACCCTAACTCTCTGATATCCTTTTAGAGGAGAGGTATTGATGAGAACTGTATTCAGGATTTGAAATGTATAAATTATATAAAAACATTGTGAAACTGACCTTTGAGGTCCAATCTTCCATTAAAATGAATGAAACAACTTCCATTCATTTCACCAAAGATGTGCCCCAGTTTAATTAATGGCAGGGATACCAGTAAGACCAATAAGACCTTGAGCAACAAAATGTGTTCAGTTGGCCTTTCTCAGAACTTAGCAGGAGCAGTAAAAAAAACAACACACATCTTCCTCTCCCTGGAACAATAAACTAGTTTGGAATTTTAATGCTGTGTTTTTAAAGTGTAAATTACACTTTAATAATATCGCCTTGAAATAGTGATAGCAGCAGTTCTTTCATTTGTCTTTGTAGATGCATTTTATTTAATAAAGCCCCTATGAGGCTTGGAGTTCTTTTCCTTTCTTCCTTTCCTCTGGTGTATGTAAGCAGAAACAAATGCAATTACTGCACTGGAATTGCTACACATCCACTGAAATGTGACAGTGATCATATGCTTGCTTGGCCTGAATACACATAAATCATACATCACTCTCCCATGACTTTTATTAATGGCTCTGCTGTATCAGTCTGGTCATTCTAACGGTGTCCTCTTCTGAAATAATTCTGCTTCACTCTCACCTATATGATCTGGCTTTCTTTTTAATGTTGCCTAAAAAGACATTTTCTTGGCACCCTCTGCAGACAGGTGTCATCAGCTTCCCCATTCCATTTCTACAGATATAGAGCTTTATTTTTAACTCAAATATTTCTAAATCCCTTCAGATGTTTCTCTGTTAAAAGAACATTCAAATGTAACAACTTTTTATTCTCCTGGTTCTGTGTTTTGTGGCATATGGACAATTCTGAAGCACATTCCTCAGTGCTAGACAGAGGACCAGTTCATAGACTATCAAAGCAGTGGTGGGGAGGGGGCTGCTTCCCTTCAGATATGCCCCACAGCAGGCCAATAAGAGGTAGATGCAAGGACACATAAGCTATCTTCAGGAGTTCAGATTTAAAAATGATTACAGGGACTGGGGCATTCTGTGGTGAAAGCATAACTGTGTTCAGCTGATCGCATTTGCACTGCTCCACATGACTGGGAACCCTGCCTTATCTGGATTCCTTATGGAATGTAAGCACATTCACCCAAATGTGGTTGGGCGTCCACCACAGACCCTCCCTCTCAACACACATTGATTAGAGGGAGTGGGCCAGAATACACACTCCTGCTCCCTTGCATGCTTACATGCTTTGAATGCCTGATGAGGGCTTGAGATAGGATAAGTGTCACAATTTCTTCACATGCCAGGTTCACCTACCATCTAAGGGTAACCAACCCTACTGTAGGGATGGGTGGGGCAGGAGTGTTGAATTTTCTCTGCCTATTTAGGTCATGCTAGAGTGAGGTGGGCATAAGCCACAAGGAAGTAGGTTCCACACAGCTGTGGTAACATATGAATTGGTCCTGAAATTTGAGCAACATTAGAAGATGGCTTTGAGACCATAGTCAAAAGTGTCATCAATTGACAAGGGAATGAATGCACCACTTTTGGAAAACCACATGTAAGGGATAAAAACTAATTAAAGGTACACTTGTAATGGATAGGTTAAATATGGGGGATGTATGTTGAGAAAGAAAGTGATGGATTGCAATGAATGTTTCTCCCTTTAATTGCGTGCAGAGCTGGTGTGGCCCAGGGGATGTCTATACCTCATGGTGGAGGGGGGAGGATCTCACAATATACTGATTGTGAGATCCTCCCCCTGCATTCACATGTGGCACACGACGTCTAGGGAAGAGGAGGACATTGCGCCTGCCTTTTTTTAAAAAAAAAAAAAGTAAAGGAGCTGGAGCACACCTGTGCTCCAGCTAAAAAGTAAGGGTGTTTTTTTTAAAAAAAAAAAAAAAGCCGCAACCCCACTCCACTCCCGATGTGCCCTGTGCCTGGTTCCTCGCATTTACTCACAAGGAGCCGGGATGAAACTGGAACAGCCATCCACACCTCTGGCAATCTTGGGACAATCCCGAGACTGCGGGGAAAATCAGGCTATAAGCCGTCCCGGTTGTCCTGGGGAATAGAGGGAACTTCTCTCCCTGCCCTGGGATCATCTGTGTGTCATGTGGGCACACATAGGGACGATCCTGGGATGATTCCCAGGATAAGGAATGGTGTAGACATGCCTCCAGTGAAAAATGTCATGAAATGGAGGCTGTATGTTGTTCCGTCTATATATACACAAGTTAACTGTAGCTAATTCTTAACCTTTGTATTTCAGCCTATTCTTTTTATTGTGAAAAAAAATCTTTCCCCTCACACATTGTAAGCATAAATTATATCAGATCTGTAAATGTTGGGTTCCCGTAGTGTAGCCTGTCTGCACATGATGGATATGTAACATTTCTTTCCATTGACATTTGAGTAATTTTCAGTGTGAGGCTAGAATTAATGAGATCTAAATTGATACTTATTACTATTTACACTCTATTTTGATGAACAAGAAAAAATAATTTAAGTGTATGTTTTGCAACATTTACATATTTTATTGAATGGCATATAATGTGGGTCTTAAATAATAATAAAAAATCGGTTTCACCAACCATATTTTAATTAGTTGGAGGAACAATGGACTGGGGACACAATCCATTGTGAACTTCACCTGCATAATCTTTTGGAGATCAATAGGGATGGCACTCCTCTGCCCATATTGCTTGTTTCAAAGGGGCTTATTAAGAGGGTCCCATCAGATGATACCTTGAAAGATGTGTAGAATTCCCTGTGCAGTGCAGTCAACTTATCTCAATTTGTAACTCTCATTAAGAACTTCATGGGCTACAGCAAAAAGATCATTATAGAGCAGGCAGTGTTGCCTGCCTCCTTTAAGCTAGAGGGGGACTTGCTTTACATTTATTCTATCACACAGGAAGATGCCTTATTGCAGGCTGGTCTATTTGTCCATATAGCCCAGTACTGTCTACTTAAACTGAACTATCTGGGGCTGCCTGCAGGAAGAGAGGCCTTCCCCTCATCTCCTCTTTGATCTTTTTAACTGGAAAGAGCCAGGGACAAACTCAAGACCTTCTGCATTCAAAGTATGTGCTCTGCCACTTATCTAGAGTCCCTCCATAGTTGCCATGAACTCTTGACAATGTGTTGTGTTGCTAATGTGTCCGCTTTTTGTGATACAAGTCCTGGACAATGAGATGCTTTTTACTGCCATCCAAAAGCAATATTTACTTGGAAGAAAACCTCGATGGCTCAGATCCAAAAAGGCTCACACTGAGCACACCAAATGATAGGTTTACCACCCCCACCCCCCACACAACTTATTGGAACATGGAACCTTCCAATGTTATTATGAGATGGTTTTTGAAACTCTTTTCCTTTCAAAAAGGAATTTACCTAGTGGCATGTGGAGCTGCTATTTAATGGGACTAGTTGCATGAAAGTTGCTTCAGAGGAGGTGGGAATAAATCCTGTTATTGTTTATTATTATTATTATGATTCTGATTGTTAAAAGTGGGCTGTAAAATAATAATAATAATAATAATAATAATAATAATAATAATAATAATAATAATAATAATAATATGTTTTCTTGTTTGAGCATGTTCTGTGGCATAGGGAGAATTGCAAATTATATTTCTGAATGCCAGATAGGAAGTCACTATCTCCTGTAGAAACATGGAAGCTGGCTTAGATGTAATATTTCTGCAGGGCTAAATTCAGGATTTCCATCTTTCTTTCTGGATGTTAAGCTTTTAGAATATATTACTGCCACTTGAAAATTTCTTTCTGAAAGAACAAAGATTTTATTTTATTTTATTAAAAAATAGTAAGTTACAGATTGCCTAAGGCATGGGGATAACACAAATAAAGGCTATGGGTGTCATTATGAAGAGGTGTGAAGTGGTTCCACATACAGCACTGTGTGAGGAAGAGGATAAGTCCAACCTCAAGGTCCTTGGGTGTCAGTTGGAGAGTGATCATCACCCACAAAGACGTTTCTGCCTCCCCTTCCACCTTTTTAAAAATATTTCCTGTCTGCCTTCTGTCACTCACACAAAGGCCGTAGCTAGACCTAAGGTTTATCCCAGGATCATCCCGGGTTCATCCCTGCCTGAGCACTGGATGCCCTGTGTGACACTTAGATGAACAGGTTTGACCCCAGGACAATCCTGGGATAAACCTTAGGTCTAGCTATGGCCAAAGACTTTCACTTGGGAGTAGGCAATCACTCACAAGGAGGTCTACCCTCACACTTAGATCAGGTTACATATTTCAGGCTGCCATGGTGGGAGTGTTTCGCTCCTCGCTCTGGGACAGCAACATTTTTCAGGGGGCTTCTGCCAGCAGCCCCATAGCACCATCCTGGTGCTCCCCCACAACTCTAGAAATAAAAATAGTGGCAGTGATGCAGCCATTTTTCTCAGCATTTCTCTACTGAACTCTGGGCTCAGCACTGTGATCCATCCCTGCCACTGGCCACGGCTTGCCACCATGTGCAGCATCCACCCCTTCCCCCTGTTAGCTTAGCGGGGCACATGACAGGGGGCAGCAGTGGGGAGACATAGCCAAGCTCAGCCTGGTGCTCAGCAAAACAGAACAGCAGCCATTTTGCAACCACCACCATTTTTATTAGCGCAGAATACCACTAGACATACTCTATACTAGGGACCGGAAGCATTTGGGGGTTATAAAAATGGTTCCTGATGTGGCTGCTTTACTTGGCACTTATTTACTTGCTGTCAGCCTCAGTGGGCCCTCTGGGATCAATTATCCCACTCACTATGCCTGATACTGGGGCCTGACCCACCTCTATTCCTAGGCTGGTCAATGAAAGGAAAGAAGCAGTCCAGTGTGTTCATGGTAAGGTTGCTGTTTCTTCCAAGATTCTTAGCCTGGCATTAGGCTTTCTTCTTTCTCACCCTTTTCTTATATCTGTGGATTGTGGTATGGTAGAGTCCCACACCTCCAGTGCCATTTGAGTAGATGTACATATGTACAGGGCAGCAGTTTAAGTGAAGTAAGCCTTGTTTTAATTTACCCTTTTTAATGTTTCCCACCTGGTTGTAAAACTGTTACCCACCCTGTCATTTCAGGAGATATACATTTAAATAAATTAAATAAATAATCAAGCAGCATGAAAAAGTAACAAGAGGAGTAATAACTGGGGCTATATTTGACTTCTTGCTTCCATTTCTCTTTTAATCTCTCTCTTGATTAGCAACACTGATTTTAAAGAGGAGAGAGAAATCACAGCACAGGATGGGTTATCTGCAATTTGTATCTAAGAATGATAGCAGCTTCAATAGTGTGCTTGTGACCCCTTTAACTACTCATAGGCTTCCAAGAGTCTTTGGCATATTGTACACTGGCAGGAATAAATTCCATCATCCCTTCCATCTTCAGAACTTTGTACAAATGGGCTACACTTTTTGCCTTAATTATCTTCTACTCATTTAGGACACACTGCGTTTTTGTTTTTTAAAAATGCATTCCAATGTGAGCTAAGTTATGAAACTACAGTAGGTGTGAATAAATGTTGGGTTTGCTTTCTCACACATTTGGATTTTTAAAAATCTCAAGTTGTTGCTATCCCGAATATGAAGGAATTTGCAAATTTCATAAATTCTTATCAAACCAAAAGTGGGGAAAATTCTCATTCACCCGCATTGCCCAGATTCAAGAGGCACAGCTGTTTCTAGCATGGAGAGGACCATGTTGTACCTGCCTACCATATAACTGTTAAAAACAAGGACTCTGTCAGGGGGAAAAAAAAGATGGCTCTCCTAATTCAGCACACAAACATACACAGTGATTCAAATCCAGACATTTGAGGACTAAGCACTCAAAATTCTGGGGCTGGAGGGACAAATGTCAGTTTTGATTACTCCGACATTTCAAATCTTTTTCAATCACAAATTATTCCTGTCCTGAATATGCAGGAACTTGTGAATTTTGTTGAATAACAATTTTTAAAGAATGAATCAAAATGAAATTCTCACCCATCCGTGGTAGTCTACATTCTGCAATAAATATCCATTGCGTCTTCTACCTATCAGTAGGGATGAGCAAATCAGCAAAACTTGAGCTCTCTGAATTCTACCTCAAAGCTCGTTCTGACTGCGAGATTCATTTTTGTCCCTTTCGCAAGAAGTCTGGGTGTATTTTTGCACACACATTCCCAAATGTACTCATCAATTGTGGACATTTTTCAAAAGTACACATTTTTCTCCCACTGATTAAAGCCTGTTTCTGTACATTTTTCAAAAGTATGCATTTTTCATGTGCATTTTTCAAATGCACACATTTTTCAAGCACCTTTTTTTTTGTTCTAAGAATTGCAGCACAAGCCAGACACTATTTTTTCCCCTCTTGATAGAAAAAATAAATCAGTTAGAATGAAACAGAATATAGTTCAGAATCATATTCCATACTAGCAAAACTACACTATCCACTTCAGAAGTTAAACCTCCTGGATTACCATGGCATCCCTACCAAGGATAAACTTCCAAATTTCCTTCAAATGTTGTGTTACATCAAATTCAGTAAGACGTTTTCATAATATCATGTACCTACAGAGACACATACCACCACTAAACAGAGGAAAAGGTTATAAGTTGTTCAGTTTTTAAAAATGGTGATAATGCCTTTTAGATCTTGCACTGCTATTGTTTTTAACATTGGTTTTATGCTGTTGTTGTTTTAAACCTTTTTACATTTTTACATTAAGTTTTATGGCTTTATACTGTACATTTTACTTTGTGAACCACCAAGAGAGCTTTGGCTATTGTAACAATTTGTTATAGGAATGTAATAACTGTAATAAATAAAGTAAATAAATTAGTTCTTTAAAGTAGTACTAAACTTTGTCTTCTTTGACTTTGTTTAATAAGACCCCGGTAAATCCGATTCTTTTCTTTTCTTTTGAAGCAAAATGTGCCCCCAAAGCAGCACCATAAAAATGCCCACTTAATGGGCCATGTGGTCATTGTTTACTTCCTCTTTCACCCCTATGTGAAGAAAGAGGAAGTATTGTGGGACAGAAGTGTGGTGGAGGGAAGCGACAGTAAGGAAATGTGATCCCCTCCCTCATCTGATCACACTCAAAAATCCCCCCTTGATATGCATCCAGCATTTGAAGTCTGGGGATCTCAGATGAAAGCCTGTGCCATGATGATGTCATTAAAGACTGAAGTTAGGTAGCTACATTATTTATTTATTTATTTTCACGCGACTGTTTTGGTCTAAAGCTGCTTCCATTATGGAAACTACAATCTTCATAAAGAAAAGAACAACAGAAAGGCAGCACCGATGAACTTGAAAGAACAGAACTAAATTTAGAAAGAGCGGAGGTGAAATAAGGAGTGTTCATACAGCTAAGGACGATACTAAAAAACATGACGCAACAGCTTGTTGAACAATTGCAATGCTACAGCAATTTCTCAGCTTGTGATATTTATTCAGTGCTCTAGAGTGTTCATAGATAATCTCAGTAATCCTTACAACAGCCCCTTAAGGAAGGCCAGTATTATTAACTTCCATATTGTACAGAGAATGCTTTCTTTCTTGAGGCTAATTAGTTCAAGGCTGAAATGAGATTTTTGAATCCGGAACTTCCTGGTCCACCACTCCATAAATTTGCTCCCACACTACATTATATGTCTGTAAGTCTTTGGAGAAAAAGGTAAGTGTAAAATTATATATAAAAAATGTGGGTACACGTTTCTAATCCATGCACAAGTGAGCAAGCTGCCATTCAGATATGCACAGCCATGCTCCAGCTACAGAGAGGAAACTTTGCCAGGTACTGCAAAGTTCTACAAACAAAGGAAACCAAATTATTGAGAAATTCTTCCATCAGGCACTTGTACGCAAGCACAGATGAGACAAATATCAGCAGCAGGACTCCTCTCCTCTCTCCCCCCCCCCCCATCCGATATTTGAGATGGAAAATAGCTTGGGAATAACTTTAATCAGGAAAACAAGAACATGATACTGCCAAATTAGGAGGCAGGGGTCGGATTATTTTAAATCATCAAAGAGTGTTTGCATTGAACTCTGGACCAAAAACATGTCTCCCCATTTTTCTTGGTATCGGTTGGATGAATACTAACACGATTGCCCACTCTCACAGGGACAAATATTTGCGCTGAAGAAGTTGCCTGGAATGCAAATAACCCCGGTAGCCACAACTTTCAACTGCATGTTATTTATGGGCTGATAAAGGCAGTGTAGAATAATGGAGGAACTCTGTTGATTCCCCAAGACTTTAGCTTGGCCCTTTTCTTCTTATTGTTTAATGCCATCTATGAATAAAACTGGCAGAAAGGCTGCCTGCCAGAAAGGGCATTTTCAAAGTCACACAACAAGAACATTTCCTTGTCAAGACCCATTACAAGAAAAAAGTAAGTGGCATTTCGTTGAAATTGCCCATTTTTTAAAAAAAAATCTAAGTACACAAGGCTGAAGTGTCTGTTACTAAGTCAGATATAAATTTGGAACCCATAAGAGCACCTGTCGATCATCGAGATGCAGAGGTATATATGTAACTTGTAGCACATTCAACCAGCGGGTTCTTTCTTTTAATTTTTTTTTATGCTTCTAAATTTTTGATGCAGACATTGCAAGATATATCAGGTTGCATTAGGTTAAACATGTCTTGCAATGTGACATAATATGATATGACCTGACAGAACCAGATGAAAATGTCATGTTGTATCACATATTTAAAAGGGGAATGTGTGCATGTTTGAAACATTTTAATGTAGTGGTGTGTGCTTTTTTCTTTCTTTCTTTTTTTAAAGAATCCTGTGTATGGGTTGTTGTTGTTGTTACATAGTACTACAAAGGAGAAATGTTATTCTGTAACAGTGTAGCATTTATAAAGGATTTCTTTCACCATCCTAGCCAAGGATTAACATTACAGTAGCAGAATCAATAGGATGATTAGGTTAGGGAGTGGACAGGTATGTCATTTGAAGACAAGTATTAGCGCCAATATGTTAACACATTATCAGTAGAACCTAATGGGTTATATCCAATGATATTGTTCTGAAGGTGGAAGGGAACACTTGCTGGAATGGATTTCCTCCTTTCCCTCCTGTGCCACCCCCACCCCCAAACTCTTGATCAGCCTCGAAGGCAGCTGATCGTTCCCTGGAACGTCCAGGCACTAAAACACAAAAAAAGTTCTAAAACCAGGTGTTTACCAGGCCCATCAGGGATCTCCCGCTCTACACATGTGTAGTCCCAGGGAAGACGGCTGGCCCCTGGTTGCCCACTCCTTTATCCCTTTTCAGGCCTGTTGGTACCATGACCTGTTCTAACCAATCCCAAGCCCCACTTGGGCCTCCAGCTCTCCCTCCCCCCTTTTGGACAGGCCCCCTTCCCACCAGGCCGTTTTTCCCACTGCTTAAACTAGTCAACACCCAATTACTGACAGCCTTAGGCCAAGCTGATAACTCCCCAGGTGCTGTTTTCGGGGAAGAATGCTCAGCTCAGCAAACTGTTTTTTTCTGAGATGGTCCTTGAAAGCTGTTCCCATGAACTCCCTCCTCCCTCCGTTAGGAGGCAAGAACAAGACCACAGCCAACTTGCCAGTCTTCACATATACTTCTTTTGTGGAGGATAGGCTATAGTGTCCATTCAGGAATCCATTAAGGATATCTGTTTCAAGCTCTTAAGATGGTTCAGTAATTTGTGTGGAATTAGATCTATACCTTGTGTCATATTGATAGAATCCTATCATGGTGACTCTATATCCCTCCTGTGATACCCCGTATCACACAACCATGACATCTGTTGTTGTATATTGGATAATATGGAATAAAAAGTGGAAAATAATGTTAGAAAAGTGACTTGTAGAATACACAGTTATCAGTACACTTCAATAACAATAGAAAAGCATTTGTGTAGATCTAGCCATGATGAGGTTTTCCAGGCCATATGAACAATCCCTTAGGGACTTTGGGTTGACACATACGAGATGGTCATGGGGAACTCAGTAATTCTTCCACTCTGCAAAGCTGAGCATTCTTGCTTCTGAACCTGGTCTGTATTTTGTATCTCTCTCTCTGTGTGTGTGTGTGTCCGTGTGTGTCCATGTGTGTGTGTGTGTGTGTACACACATGGAATCTGTCAAAGTTGAAGTGACACCAATGCTACAGAGGTTAATTTTATACATTCATCTGAAGGAAAGAGCGACACAGCAGGCCCTTAATTCCAATGGAAGTAATGACTTGCTGCTATGGAAACATGATGAAATCCCTTGATGGGTAGAAAATGAGCCTGTGTCACCAAAGGAAATGTCACAATAATAAGAAAAATCCTATGGTAATTTCAAATAACATTGGGGAAGGTGGAGATGAACTCACTAGTTATTTAAATATAGCTATGAAAATGAGGATAATTAGAGAGTTGTGTGAGAACAGATAGTAAAGTGTGTTGAAAAGATGCTGTGGAGTGTAGCTATGGCAGCTTGCCTTCATTCATCCGGCTGGGTAATGACACTCCAGTAGCTACTGACCCATGCAAAACACAAGTAGTTTACTCTCTAGGCCACTGGTAACTGCTCCTCAAACACATACATTCCTTAAGCTGAACCTGACAGATTTTGACACACACAAGAAATACACCCGCAGTAGGCACACAGTATAAATTTCTCTGACATTCACACAGACATTCTGAGTTTGGCATCTATTTGGTACTGAGGGCCTATTATTTTTATGACATTTACAGAGTAACTGCGACAGTTCCTCAAGGAAGGTGACATCTTCTCATGCCAGGTAGAAATGTTAAGCTTCACACAAAAGCCATCTTCTTGTGAAAGGTGCCTGTGGAACTTTGTGTGCCAGCAATGTGCTCAAATGGATAGAATTAAAGCAGGGGTCCTTGGCCTTTCCTTTTCTCCTTTTTTGCAAAGTTCTTCTTCAGACACCCAAGCCTGCTTTGCACCTCTGCTCCTTCTGCTTCTATCTAACATACGGTCAGTGATTAATTGTTATGAGCCGGCCAGAGAGCTTTGGGTATTGGGGTGGACAGAAATGTAATAAATAAAATAAAAATAAATAATAACCCAGCACTAAATACTCTTAAATAGCAGCTGTTCATTCATTTTAGAATGGGCTAAAACATTCAGCCTAGTCAAATTCTGAAGGCTTCAGGGTGGAAACACCACCTGAAGATGGGATTAATAGTAATTTCAAATATTTTTGGCAGATGGGGATCTTACATTTAAAGACAAAGTGACCAAGGTTTTTGAGTTTTCTTTCTTCTTCTTTTCCTTTTCCTTTTTTAAAGTCATGACATAGTGTCATTGTCCCCATGAGGAGTTCTGATCAGAAATATTACAGAAGCTGGGACACTATTTCAAGTAGTAGCAAGGATAAAGTAAAAAGAAGCAAAGAAAAAAGTCCTCAGTCACTGTGGCCTTAGTTAGACCTAGGGTTTATCCTGGGATCGTCCCGGGGTCATCCCTGTGCATCTGTCACACAGGGGATCCCGGGAGCAGGCAGGGACGACCCCGGGATGACCCCAGGAGAAACCTTTAGTCTAGCTAAGGCCTAAGTATTTAATTGGTAAAACCTCCTCCACCACTCCTGAAAGGTCTTTGATTCCATTCTGGAAGGGGATGAATGAACCCATGGAAATTGGAGGGAGATATTTAGCTAAGCCTCATCCCATAGAATAAGACCTAACCTTAAAACACACCCTACTGTATTCTCTGCTGTGTTTTGCCCTTCCAGTACCAGAGCACATACCTGTGTGCACAGTTATAAGAGAATTAACCCTTGATTTACATTTTCTCTTCTCCGTTGCATAAAAATGGTACCTTAGGGAGTGCCTCACCCCCTTATGTCCCTAAGTGGTACTTGCAACCTTTGGAAGAAGGACTTCTGAGAATGCCACATGCGCTTGAGGCTCGGTAGAACATTTAGTGCTGCACCACTCACCCTCTGGAATTGGCCATCTATTGATATTAGACAGACATCTACAGTTTTGATCTTACCTCCTTACCTCTTTAGGCAGGCTTTTCCTTAAGGATGTCCCAGCCAGTATAGAACTCTATCACACAAGTGTTATATTGTGCTGACTGCCAAAACATTAATTAACATCTTTGGGACTCTAAGAGATATTAATGACAAATTATCTCTCATTGCCAATGAGGTAAAACAGCTTGAAGCGATTCCCCAGCTTCTTAAAGACCTGCAGGCCAGAACAAAACAAAAAGCAAATATAAATCAAGAAATCAGTCAAAAGGGGGGGAAACCACGAGACCTGCAGCTTTGGCTCCATCGACTACACCCAAGTACCAGAAACAGGAACACCCGAGTATAGCAGAACGAGGTGACATACTAATGGCAAAAGATTCAAACCACAAGGGAAATCTAATTCTAGTGCCAAATCAAGTGGCCTTGGAAATCTCCCCACTACCAAATGGCGTGGTTCCCAGCTAGCTGGGGAAAACTAGAGTGGCGAACAACTTAAGTGCACTGTTAAACATGGAAAACCAGCCAAGGTGTATAAGTGTGTTAAATATACTCCCAAGTCCTCCCTACCTCAAGAGATGTATAGTCTCCTTCAGCTCTCCAGCAACGGTCAGAGAAATCATGGCAGCTAAATTCTACCTGGCCAAATATGGAGTAAAGGCGATAAGAGTCTTCAAAACTACTCATTTAACACCGCTGCTGAAGCAGACCATTAGAAGGAAACCTGTGGTACAGCCCCATACAATACAAATAGGAAATGTGCAATCCTTAAGCAACCCACTACAGAGATGCTCATTGATTTAACATCTCAGGAGATGGACACTCAGCCCATTAACACAGGGGGCAACGACCAGGTTTCATCAGGAGCAATACTCAGACCACGAGCCCCTAGCAAACCATCATCCAGAGGAAATGACATATCATGGTTGGCAACTCCACTAGTCAACACTGAAATGATCCCAAACAGTAAAAACACACAATTATTATTAACAACACAAAATAACTTGAAAACAGTGACGGCCGAAATTAATACCCTCCCACACCCTCCGCAACAAAGCGACCAAAAGGAAAACCCGAAACAGAATATACATTTCTACCCAAATGGCTCTGTGCTAGTTGACCGGATAGAACTGGACTGTCTCTCCTGACAAACAAAAGCTGGCCGAATTCCACTAAACTGTGTCTCCTGGAACATCTCGGGATGGTCCAACAAAGAAACGGATCCCCCTTTTAGAAAATACCTTAAAATCTTCGACATTATATTTCTACAAGAGACCTGGTGCACTGGGGATATCTGCCTGAATGACTACAAAATATATGCAGTTCCTGCAAACTCTGGCAGAGGCACAGGGCGACCTTGGGGGGGGGTCTAGCTTGTTGCATCTCCATCTCTCTGAAGGCTGAAAGCTATCTTATTAACAACTTGCAACCCTGGGCATTGGCTATATTTTTAAAAACTGAGTCTACATCATTTATCTTAGTTAATGTTTACATCCCCCCTTGGAAATCGGCCCATTCCAGTGAGGACGTATGGGAAAACCTTTCAGATTACATAGAGGCCCTGCAAACTCAGTTCCCTGATGTCCCACTGATTCTAGCAGGTGATTTTAATGCTCGGCTGGGCTCAGACTGGTCTGCTGTAGAACAAATAACCCATCTTTCAAAGGAGGATTTCCCATGGCTAGAGGACAGACACTCCAAGGATCAAACAGTAAACTCCCAAGGAAAAATGTTTGCCCAAATGATTTTGCAAACTGGTCTCAATGTGCTAAACGGTACCTTCCCTGAGGATAAGAAAGGGGAGTTCACTTTTATAAACCATTTAGGTGCCAGTGTTATTGATTACGTAGCAGTATCGCCAGCAGCCCTTGGCTTCATAAAGCTTTTTAAAGTAGACGTATACCCATGCAGCGACCACCAGCCACTGGTTGTACAGATGTATCGTGTAAATAAAGTCCCAACAAACAATGAGACGTCAACTTCAACTCGTCCCTCAGACAGCTCTGTCCGCTGCCGAAGATGGGCAAATGTGGACCTATGCGCACTTGAAGATCTATGGCACTCTGAGAGTCTCCAGGCCCTGAGAAACACACTGTTCACCTCTAAACAACCGGACATAGTAATAGATTGTTACGCCCAGATCACGGTGGCTATTGAACCACTGTTACTAAGGAAAGGACATTTGAAAACTCTGAGGCCGAAGAAGGGTAACCTATGGTATGATGATGCCTGTAGATAGCTGAAATGGGAGATCATAAAACAACACAAACAACTAAGGGACATGGATATTGCCCCACTCCTGCACTCCTTCCTGGTTCTGCGTAAGAACTATAAAAAGCTAATCAGAGAAAAGAAGCTTGAATATACTAGAATGAAATGGACTGAATTGTCATTAGCACTTCAAAGTAATGACAGATCCAGATTTTGGCATCTTCTTTCATCCCTAAGACACACTGAGACCCCAATTATGGATACTGCTATCACAACCCATGAATGGGAACTACACTTTCGTTCCCTTTTCTATGATGAGAATGCTTGCCTTCCCCTATTGCAGGAGGTAGATGCGGACCTGCCCAGTTGGGCCCCAGTCACTTGTGAAGAAGTAGGCTCCTTGATAAATAAGTTGGAGAAGGGAAAGGCTCCAGGCAGGAACGGTATGCCACCAGACTTCTTTATTGACTATCCCCACTGGTGGATTCCCACGCTTGCAGCCTTATTTACAACTATTGATAGTTCTGGGAAATTCCCTAAAGACTGGGCGATGGCAATTGTGGTGCCTATTTTTAAACAAGGGAGTCGGGCTGACCCCAAAAACTATCGCCCTATAAGCCTTCTCGATATTTCTAGCAAACTATATGCAAGGCACCTTTTAGACAAATTGGAATTATGGGTGACTGGAGAAAATCTTTTGGCTGAAGAACAAGCAGGCTTTCAATGCGGCAGATCTACTATAGATCATTGCTTTTTATTAAAACACCTAGCAGGGAAGTATACATCCCCCCCTTACCACTCTCTTTTTGCCGCATTTGTAGATTTTAGAGTGGCCTTTGACTCCATACCCCGACCTCACCTGTGGCAGAAGTTAACACTACTAAATATAGACCAGAGGTTACTTAGAAGAATACAGGGGCTGTACTATAACTCTAGCCTATGTGTGAGAACCTCCATAGATGGTGATTTATCAGAGCCCATCGCTACTAACAAAGGAGTACAGCAGGGGTGTTTGTTAGCCCCACTGCTATTTAATTTATATGTAAATGACATTGTTTCCCCCTTGTCTAGCCCTGATTTCACCCCACCCCACCTGAAGGATAGGAACATCTCTGTGTTATTGTACGCAGATGATGCTGTCCTCCTTTCATACACTCAAGTGGGGATGCAGAGGATGCTAAGAGCTCTAAGCGCATACTGTACGAGTGAAGCTCTCCAGATTAATTATGATAAAACCAAAATCTTAGTTTTTTTGGGGAAAAGGAAGATATACCGTTGGCAGATTGACAACCACCAGCTCGACCAGGAGAATAAATACAAATACTTAGGAATAACAGTCCAGAGTTCGGGATCTTGGTCTGAGCACTTAAAAGTAACAGCTTTATCAGCCAATGTAACTGCAAATGCTATCTTCCGTTTTGCAGCTGGGCCTGGGGGGAAGATGACAGCTCCCCTAATAGAGCTGTTTAAAGCTAAATTACTCCCACAGATCCTGTATGGGGCGCCTGTATGGGCCCATGCAGATATTACACCATTAGCGATTGAGCAACATAAATTTTTAACCAGAGCGCTTGGGGTCCCCAAATCAACATCCAAAGATATTGTCCGGCTGGAAACAGCGTGTCACTCAATTAAAACGTTAGCTCTAAAAGCAGCAATCTCCTTCTGGCTAAAGATACTGTTTCAGTTGGTTTCTCCACTGGTTATGGCCACATACGAGGATATGGGGAAAGATTCATGGGCAGAAAAGATGAGCCATTCTGTAGCCAAATTGGGCTGCTCACAAATTTATCTCCTTACAAGAGGGTTTGATGGGGCTAAAGAGGAGATCTCAAGAAGATTGTATGATTGTGAAATACAATTATCATTGGCTGTCATCAAAGCAAGCCATTCAAACACGTTATACAAAAGTATAATTACTGCCCCGGGAAAAGCCCCTTTATAATTAACTTCTGTTACCTCACATGAGTTGAGATGGTTATTTACCCGGTGCAGGTTAAATTCACTCCAGTTAATGGAGGTGAAAGCGCGTTACAGGACCCATCCACGCGCTAAAGCTGACTGCCCAGCCGGCTGCCCCAAAACTGAGGACATGACACACTTTCTAGCTGAGTGTCCAGTGTATGTCGAGCTGAGGAAGCAATACTTTGTGCCCCTGATTCCCAGGTTCAACCACATGTCACTTAAAAATGTAACTCAGATATTATTGTTAGGCTCTGATCATTGTATATCGTTCAGGACTGCAAAATTTGTACAGCGGGCGCTGGAGGTACGGAAGCTTCTGTTTGCCATATAGGATTAAATTTTACTAATCTTACTTGCGGGCCAGTACTGGTACTGCAATTGAGCCTACTATCAGTTTTATATTACTAGCTTGTATTATTCTTCTGATTGTGGTGTGATGGAGTGTTGTTGTTTATTCGTTCAGTCGTTTCCGACTCTTCATGACTTCATGGACCAGCCCACGCCAGAGCTTTCTGTCGGCTGTCGCCACCCCTAGCTCCCCCAAGGTCAAGTCTGTCACCTGCAGGATATCATCCATCCATCTTGCCCTTGGTCGGCCCCTCTTCCTTTTGCCTTCCACTTTCCCTAGCATCAGCCTCTTCTCCAGGTTATCCTGTCTTCTCATTATGTGGCCAGAGTACTTCAGTTTTGCCTTTAATACCATTCCCTCAAGTGAGCAGTCTGGCTTTATTTCCTGGAGTATGGACTGGTTTGATCTTCTTGCAGTCCAAGGCACTCTCAGAATTTTCCTCCAACACCACAGTTCAAAAGCGTCTATCTTCCTTCACTCAGTTGTCAGTGTGGTGTCTCTGCTCTTAACTATTTTATCAAGATTTGTCATTGCTCTCCTCCCAAGAAGTAAACGTCTTCTGATTTCCTGGCTGCAGTCAGCGTCTGCAGTAATCTTTGCGCCCAGAAATACAAAGTCTGTCACTGCCTCCACGTTTTCTCCCTCTATTTGCCAGTTTTCAATCAAGCTAGTTGCCATAATCTTGGTTTTTTTGAGGTTTAACTGCAACCCAGCTTTTGCACTTTCTTCTTTCACCTTTGTCATAAGGCTCCTCAGCTTCTCCTCGCTTTCAGCCATCAAACTGGTGTCATCTGCATATCTGAGATTGTTAATGTTTCTTCCTGCAATTTTAACTCCAGCCTTGGATTCGTCAAGCCCAGCACGTCGCATGATGTGTTCTGCATACAAGTTGAATAGATAAGGTGAGAGTATACAACCCTGCCGTACTCCTTTCCCAATCTTAAACCAGTCCGTTGTTCCGTGGTCTGTTCTTACCGTTGCTACTTGTTCGTTATACAGATTCCTCAGGAGGCAGACAAGATGACTTGGTATCCCCATACCACCAAGAACTTGCCACAGTTTGTTATGATCCACACAGTCAAAAGCTTTAGAATAGTCAATAGAAATAGATGTTTTTCTGGAACTCCCTGGCTTTCTCCATTATCCAGCAGATATTGGCAATTTGGTCTCTAGTTCCTCTGCCTTTTCTAAACCCAGCTTGTACATCTGGCAATTCTTGCTCCATGAATTGCTGGAGTCTACCTTGCAGGATCTTGAGCATTACCTTGCTGGCATGTGAAATAAGTGCCACTGTACGATAGTTGGAACATTCTTTAGTGTTTCCCTTTTTTGGTATGGGGATATAAGTTGATTTTTTCCAGTCTGATGGCCATTCTTCTGTTTTCCAAATTTGCTGGCATATGGCATGCATCACCTTGACAGCATCATCTTGCAATATTTTAAACAGTTCAGCTGGGATACCATCGTCTCCTGCTGCCTTGTTATTGGCAATGCTTCTTAAGGCCCATTCAACCTCACTCTTCAGGATGTCTGGCTCTAACTCACTGACCACACCGTCTGAGCTATCCCTGATATTATTATCCTTCCTATACAGATCTTCCGTATATTCTTGCCACCTTTTCTTGATCTCTTCTGTTTCTCTTAGGTCCTTGCCATCTTTGTTTTTGATCATACCCATTTTTGCCTGGAATTTACCTCCGATGTTTCTAATTTTCTGGAAGAGGTCTCTTGTCCTTCCTATGGATATGCTATTATGTTATTATGTTAATATGTTATTTTGCCACTTTTATTTGTTTGCGAATGGCCTAGTTGGCTAACAAGCAATAAAGATTCATATTGTGCAATCACTCTGAATTGCATGCTAAGTACTTCCATGTTTTCTACCTTTTAATCTGCTGTTACAATAAAGTACTCCGATGTGTCCTGCTTTGATTGCGCTTTATCCCCCCAAAATGTGAGGTATTTTGGAGCATATTTTGTGAGAATCTTTTGTTGTTTTACGAGCAGACACTGGGGGCGCAGAAGGATGACGAGAGCAGAGTTGCCCAGCCGCCGCCCTTGGCAGCCCCCAAACGAGCGCAGGAGAGCCCTCCATACAAAAGTAAGCATTCTGGCACTCAGGACGGTGCTTACTTTCGAGTAAAGATGCTAACAGCTCAATCCTATCCCTGCCAGTCACAGAAATAATAAGCTCTTTTGAAGTTCCGTTTGCTTGTGTGTGTGTGTGTGTGCGCTTACTCTCGAGTAAAAGCGCGCACAAAAAAAGCGGAGGGGCTGCCACCTCCCAGGGTGTGATGAGCTAAAAACAACAACAACAGCTTTCAAATGCTATGGGATAATTCGAGGGAAATGGGTAGGTGTGATGACGCTTATAGTTATACCTTTATTGTAGAGCACTGATTATTTTATTTTATTTTCTTGTTATATCGTTATTATGTTAACTGGTTTGATAATTGTACTGGAAAGTGGCATCCAGAGTTGTGTAATAAATAAATAACAGTGTGTGACCTGTACGCTGATGTAAGCCACGGTTTAAATGAAAAAATGACATTGGCCGCTAGCCTTACCAAAGACACTGTGTTGATTCTAGTGAACTGCTTTAACAAACAGATAAGCCATCTAGAAGGAGATGAATATTTCTACATGCTAATAAATATTACATCTTACTTTCAGTAGCTACTGCCATTAACATATGTTTAATATATGAAGTAGGGCTTTTTGAAGAATAGGCAAATGGACTTGCACATTTCTACTAGTTTTGTAAAGTATTCCAAATATATTGGAATTATTGACATTTCTTCTATATTGTAGATAAGATTGGGATAAAAAATGGATTGTGGCCATTTTCTGGTGGTTGTTGAGATGCTTTATGATTAAGAACAGTTTCTTTAAAAACTCACTCCTTGCTTGCTACTAAACAATATTATCTTTTGAACATCTATGATATTAGTAAATATCAATGTTTGTAAACTGTTTTCCTTGGACGGTTTTTGGGGACTGACCAAGAAAGGGATGTCGTAACTGATCTAGAAAGAAATCCTCACGTTGTGATGGATAGCTGGATGAAAATGTCAGTCTTGGGTGTGGCTGCTGTGAAAAAGGCAAATTCTGTATTTAAGACCATCAGAAAGGGAATCAAAAATAAAACAGCCAGTATCTTAATGCCCTGATACAAAACTTGGTTGAAGCCATATTTGAAACACCGGGTATAGTTCTGGCCTCTGCACCTGAAAACTAATATTGCAGAATGGGGTAGAAAAGGGCAACTGAAATTATCAACAGGCTGGAGCAATTCTCCTATAAGAAAAGTTTACAGTGCTTGAGGCTCTTTAGAAAAAAAAGATGGAGCTGCATGATGAGAGATTCAGGACAGATACAAGGGAGTACACATTCACAGAGTACATTGCTAAATGATGGAATTCATTACCACAAGAAGTAGTGATGGTGACCACCTGATTCTAGGACAGTTTTAAAGGGAGATTAGAGAAATTCATGGAGGATAAGACTACCCTATTTCTTCGATTCTAAGACACACTTTTTCCCCATATAAACATCTCTAAAAATGGGGTGTGTCTTAGAATCGTGAGTGTGTCTTAGGGTTTTTTTTCTGTTGGTGGTACTGAAATTAGTGTGCATCTTACAATCGATGGCATCTTACAATCGAAGAAATACGGTACTTATTATGCTATGTTTTGCCTCCAGTATCAAAGGCAGAATGCTCCTGTACACAGATTGCTGGTCAGCATGAGCAGGAAGTGCTTTTGCACTGATGTCCTTCCTGTGGTCTTCCCACAAGTAGCTGGCAGACCACTGAGTGAGCAGAATGCTGGATCAGGCAGGCTTTGGTCTGATCCATCTTGATTCTACTTATGTTCTTTATATTTGAGTGTAACGGTATAAAATGTTACTGACAGGCACGTCAACGAGGGTTTAAGGATGTGGATTTGTCCATTAGTATCATAATTGCAAGTCACCATCACTTGAAAAAAAGAGTAAATCTCAAAAATTGTTCTCCGTCTTCCAGTGTCTCACACATCTTTTTGGCAAGATACAAAATCTGAAACAAATCACTTAAAAATAACTAAACTTTGGAAATCCCACTGTGGTAAGTCAATATTATGATAATGATTATATGATGTTAAGAACATAAGAACATAATAAGTGCAATGCCGGATCAGACCTAGGGCCCATCTAGTCCAGCACTCTGTTCACCCAGTGGCCAACCAGCCATCGGCCAGGGATCAACAAGGCAAGACACAGTGCAACAACTAATAAAGAATGCTAATGTAAGGTGTGTGGTTTTTTTCTATTCATCTATTCCCCCTCTCCATTAATTAAACCAATGTGTGCACATGCAAACAACAGCACGTATAATTTAAAATTTACTTAGGCCTTTTTCAGACGACACACTAAACCATGGTGGTTGAGCATTTTGAGATAAACATTATGGCTTAGCATGTCATGTGAGCCATGTCTTAGTGTGCCATGTGACCATTCCGAACCATGTTGGCTACATAGCCATGGTTTAAACATGCTCACTAACCATTTGCTGCAAAAGGGTTAGCAGCCTAACCATGGCTTAGTGTGTTGTCTGAACAGGCCCTTAAAGAGAAATTGCTTCATATTGGTGCTGATCTACTTTGATTCAAAATACAAGAAACCTTATCTTTATTGCATGTAGAGATAATATATCATCACACCATTTACATGAAAGATGGTAGCACATTGCTGAATAACAGTCACAGAAAAAGTCAGTTCTTTGGAGGTTGACTGAAAATGCTAGATCCCTGGTGTGTTTATTCCAGATATGAAACTGTAAGTACTAGTATATTTAAAACAAGCAATTGGCTTTTCAAAACTAATAATATCCTACCTTCCTCTTTAACTAGCATCTATTTTAAAAGGCTTTGCTATGTCACAAATATTTGCCTTCCTGGACATTTTATTATTTCTGTAAAGAACTGTCATTTCACAATCAGCTAGTATGTGTTTTCTCTTTTTCCTATGTTTAATGTTTCAGTTGTTGTCATTCAGTTAAATATAGAAGGATCCTTTATCCAGGATTATTTCAATCAAAAGCACTAACCTTTTCCCTTGACCTCCTTTTCATGCCTTTCAGATATTTAAGAAGATGGCTGTATAATCAGAGATGCAGAAATTTCACATTGTTGCATGGTTCATTAAATAGCTATTTTTTATGTATGAAGTAGACACTTGTTTAAAAGTAAGTTAATTGGGCAAGATAAAAATCTGTTCAATGCATAAAAGTCATGAAGTTTGACTTACAGATGCATTATAAAGTGTTTTTGTTTTTCTTTCTTTCTTTCTTTTTTTACAGAACAAGTGTTTATAGTGATAAATAAATAATTTTGACACTAGCAAATACTTACTTTTTTATTTATTGCATTTCTCTTCTCAATCCTCCCAGAGTGCAGGACACGGAATAATGGGCTCAAGTTAAAGGAAGCCAGATTCCAGCTGGACATCAGGAAAAAGTTCCTGACTGTTAGAGCAGTATGAACAGCAGTTACCTAGGGAGGTTGTGGGCTCTCCCACACTAGAGGCCTTCAAGAGGCAGCTGGACAACCACCTGTCAGGGATGCTTTAGGGTGGATTCCTGCACTGAGCGGGGGGTTGGACTCGATGGCCTTGGAGGCCCCTTCCAACTCTGCTATTCTATGATTCTATGATTCTATAACGCCCAGTCTAATCTGAAACATCATGTTATCATCCTCAGTTAGCACATTTTAAGAAAGTGTGCTAACTAATACAATGCCAAAGTGTCAGGCCCCATGTTAGCTGGCATGTCAGAGCAACAGACAGAGAAAGAGGGGGAGGGGCTTCTTTAAACAAGCTTTTTATAGCAAACTCATGACTAGCCATTCACAGATGTTCATTTTGACAACACTGTGGTCCTCCTGCATGTCTCCTGCTCCATTTCCCAGTTTTAGCAATAAAAAATAAGCCTCAGAAAACCCAACGCTTCTGAGATATGTCAGTATTTGTTGGGATTTCCTACCATGTGCAGGTGAAGTTGTGTTATAAAAGCCCACTAGAGAGCGCTGTCCCATTGAACTGCATTGAACTGTACAAGCCATTTGGTCGCTGCTGTCTTCCCCCATGTAATTTAAGCTCATTTCAAATGCAGAAGAGAAGTAGGAAGCAGAGCCATGGTAAGGAAATATGCTTTTCTCCCATCTGAAAGAGGACAATGAGAAAGAGAGAGAGAGAGAGAGAGAGAGAGAGAAGAAAGGTGGGGGGACCCCCCGAATTATCCTCTTGCTTCTTCTCTCACCACCACAGATTTAAAATAAGGAAAAGAAAGGGTGGGCATGTTTGAAAAGTGATGTGGTAGGCTTTGGGGATCTGGGGAGAGTGGTGAAAATTTGTAAGCAATTTTTATATGTCCCTTTCGCAGAAAAAATAACTGAGTAAATCCAAGGTAAGCTTTGGAACATTCACCCACATCTGGTTTTGGACCAAACTGAACAACAGCTTCTTTAACAAGATATCTGAAACTAATGAAAAGGGTGGATTCATAGTGGCTACTGTTGATGCTTGTATTCTTTTTGTCCAAGAGAGCACAGAACTAGGAATCCAGACCTGCACTTTCAAACATTTCTAACATTCCAATAAATAAATAAAAATTTTCTCAACATTTTTTGAACGTTTACCAAGAATGCTCAAAAAGCCCCAATGATTTTCAGGATTAGGTGGGAAGCTGACACATCTCTACATGAGACAATAATACAGTTGGTCTCCATGGGCAGTATCCAAAGGTCATTCCGCAAGCTGTCAGGCCAGTGGAAATTAGGTTCTGAACTATGTGTGAGACGAGAATCCAACTGAAATTACATTGTGCAACCAATGGCACAGTACACTTGCACAACTGTAACTGGTTGTGCAACCAGTTGCACATTTCCTTTCAGCAAACACTGGCCCAAGTGTAATGCTTGTGCAAAGGAAAGATTTGGCAGGGCTCCACCAGCACTATTTGAGATTGCAGAATGACTCTGTTTGATACTGTCACAGGCCTCTCTTATTGTAATGGCTTTCTAGATTGTTGCTTTTATTCATTTATTTAAGCTACTTGCATACTGCTTGATATCCTAAGATCTCTAAGGGCTTTGCTAGACCTACCTTAAAATCCGGTGGTGAGGAGGGGCCAGCCCATGCTAGAAGTAGCGCAGGCTGTCACTCCTTTCCACACGTCAGACGCGACGGGGTAAAGGAAAGCCCCGTTGCGTCCTCCATTTTGTTCGAGCCTTAAAGGGCCGGGTGCACAGGAGTGCACCAGCGGCGAAGGTCGTGTTTTTTATTGTTAAAAACAGGGTTCCCCGCCCCCTGCCCCCAATTTCCCCACCCTGGCTGTGATTGCCCCCCTCGGTGGGATCTCCGGTACCCCCCATGATCTCTGATTCCCCCCTGGTGATCTCCGGTTTCCTCCCATCCTCCATAGCTCCAATTCCCCCCCCATCCCCCATGGCTCTGATTTCCCCCCATCCCGCATGGCTCCAATTCCCCCAATCCCCCGCGATCTCCAGTTTTCCCCCATCCCCCATGGCTCCAATTCCCCCAATCCCCCGCGATCTCCAGTTTTCCCCCATCCCCCATGGCTCCGATTCCCCCCCATCCCCCATGGCTCCGATTTCCTCACCCTGGCTGTGATTCCCCACCCCTGTGCGATCTCCAGTTCCCCCCCCCATGATCTTCGATCTCTTTCCCCCCCCCCCCGTGATCTCTGGTTTCCCCCCATCCCCCATGATCTCTGGTTTCCCCCCATCCCCCATGATCTCCGGTTTTCCACCATCCCCCATGGCTTCAATTCCCCCCCGATCTCCCCACCCTGCTCTGATGGCCACAGCACCATACGCCGCTTTTCCTGGCTACTCACGAGTAACTGCAGTAGCCGGGAAAAGCGGTCTACACGCCCGCAGTCTCAGCCTCAGCCTGAGACCGCGGGAAATATCAGGCCACAAGCAGTGCCGGTTACCCCCGAGGCCAGGAAGGTTTGACCCCTGCCTGAGCCCAGGATCCCCTGTGTGTCATTTGGATGCACAGGGACGAGCCAGGGCCTCACACCGGGCTAAACCCTGGTCTAGCGATGGCCTAAGTGGTTCAGATGTAAAAACTACATAGAAAACAATATAAAACCTAATGTAGATGCATGAGAGTCCCTTCTACTCCTGGTGATTCCAAATACGCAGGTGAGGAATCCGTTTCTTCAGTTTTGAGAGTGTCTGGACCTACTCTATGTTGTCCTAGGCCCAAACAAATGATGAAATAAGATGCACAAGAATCCAGGATTTACACTGCATAAATTTAAGGGGGAGAAGAAAAATAATAAATCTGTGAAGTCCTTCATTCTATTCAAAGAACAAGCTCAGATGACCTTTAACCTTTTGACACTCACATTTGTTATACAATTAAAAAGGTTTCCATTCTCCTCCTTTCTTTGTCAGGGGCTGCAAATGAGGTTTAAAAGCTTGCTTGAAAAGAATTAAGCGTATCTGATGGCATTTTTAGATCCTCGCTGCCAGAGGGCCCTGCCGTGTGCAACACAAATTGAAGGCAGGAATGAATGCCAATGTGTTATGTCTTTGACAATGGCTTTTTTAAAAATTAATGCTTTCTTTTCTGCCTGGCAGTCCCAGGAGAACAGACCTTGTCATCCTTAGCCTTATCTAACCTACATTCCTCACAACTCATGACTTTTTCACTTTTTGCTGGTGGTGACAAGAATTCTGGATAGCCAAATCCACAACCTAGTTAAGCCAGCTTGAGCAAAGCTGATTTTGGAGCAGGCTCTGTTTCTATCAAAATAGTCTGTCTTAATTGGGTTATGGGCTTTGCCCTGTGTAGTCATGCAGTTCTTCATACTTTAATTCTGATTTCCTCTCTTCTCACAATTCTTTCTGACCCTCCTATTTTTGAAGTACAGCAGCAGCAGCCCCAAAACGCAAGTTCTCTTCCTTTATGGCTCTCAGACATATACGGGAAACTTTGTTAATAGGTGTCTAAGGCCGTAGCTAGACCTGAGGTTTATCCCTGGATCGTCCAGGGCTCAAACCTGTTCATCTCAGTGACACACAGGGGATCCAGTGCTCAGGTAGGGGTGAACCCTGGATGATCCCAGGATAAACCTTAGGTCTAGCTGTGGCCCAAGAAATGTTTACAAAACAATGGCATGTCCTTTTGTGGGACCCAAACCAATCTGTGGGTTCTTTATGATTTAAGCATGATGTCTTTGATGCTAGAGATCATATACTATTCCATATTTACTGATTCTACAGGTCATATGTATTCAACTAGACTGAGGGCCTCTACAGCGGGTCGGATTGTACGCTACAACTATCTCCATGTCTACACACACACATTTGCAGCAGCATGGAGAAAATCCTTTGATGTGCTTAATGGCCTAGTACACAAAAACTTTATTGCACCACAATGATGGGAAACAACTTAAAAAGTGTTGCTGTGGTTGCTGTTTGGGGTGTCATGAGAAATTGAGAAGAGCTGTTCACACAGGCCAACACTCCTCAAATGCCCACAAGCTGGATCAAAGCAAACACAGTCTTAGGCCATAGCTAGACCTAAGGTTTATCCCAGGATTGTCCTGAGGTCAACCCTGTTAATCTAAGTGCCACACAGGGCATCCAGCGCTCAGGCAGGGACGAACCCGGGATGATCCCAGGATAAACCTTAGGTCTAGCAATGGCCATAGTCACAACCTCCTTCTTCCAGGCCTGTGTTTGCTCCATGCCTGCAAACCACTGACTCCCCTTCCAGCTCTGTCTGTCCAAAGGCAACAACAGCATGCCTTGTCCTTGGCAGGAAGCCCTACCACCACCACCACCACTTTGATACACTGTCATTCATTTAATTCCCATTTTTTACTCATAAAAAAACACAAATCAACCCCACCACCTCTAATTTTCTATTAAAAATTGGACAAAAATTACAATGTGAGAAACCTCTAAGCAGTTGTCATAAATGA